>NC_134353.1:88127924-88455424 GCF_048569485.1 Anomaloglossus baeobatrachus
GGTGCAGAACCTTGTAGCACCCTGAGGACTTCAGGGGCGCTACAGACACCTCAGGCGCACAGACAGCATATTATCAGCTGATCATTGAATTATTCAGACTCTACAATTGGCGGATACAATGTTAGTGTAATCTATGGGAAACCTATGAAGAATATGAACAGAGAGGAGAAGATTTCGACACACTCTCTACTTTGGGTCGCTGTGCAGCTCAACAGCCTCTATATCAATCACAATGGCCAACATCTAGAGTAATTGACTAACCAACAAACAAAATGATTTTTTTTAAATGTTGTAATTCGCACAAAATCTCTAATGTACTCACCTCAATTCCATCACTCCATAGAGTCACCACTGTATCAATGTAATCGTAAGCTTGGGGCAAATTATACCAGGGTAACTTTTAAGCTGACGGGACACTTTCAAATGTTAAAAAAAAGAGACCAAATAGTAAAATATTGCATCTTACATGGGTTGTACACTACTTAGACAACCTCTTCTCATTCCCCATTCAAATAAAAAAATCTTATACTCACCTCCTGTGCCGGCGGTGATTTTCATGTAGAAATACAATCATATACTGTATATGCCGTGCAGTGGCGTAACTAGAGTTTGATGGGCCCTGGTGCAAAATTTGGACCAGGGCCCCCCCTCCACGTACACCGACACTTAGGGTACGGGATAATGACACTGACACTCGGGGTACAGGATAGTGACGCTGATACTTGCTTTTAACCTCAGCATGCAGGTTTCCCATGATCTGAAATCCCTCTATCAGCACCCAGCTCTCCCATGTTCTGCTGTACATCTTCTCTCAGCACCCAGCTTTCTCATGTTCTGCTGTACATCTTTCCCTCAGCACCCAGATTTCCCATATCAGAGCATGGAAAAGCTGGGTGCTGAGAGAAGATGTACAGCAGAACATGGGAAAGCTGGATGCTGAGGAAAAGAGCCTTTTTCCCTCAGCACAAAACATTCCCATCCCCTGATTGTATCTTTGTCCCCACCCCTCGTATATAGTTTTCCAAATACTATAATACTATAATGGCCCCCACATAGCCCCCACATAGCCTTCCATATAGTATAACCCTTAGTATAACCCTTGATATATTAGAATGCACCTCCATAGTCCTCCATGTATTATAATGCATTTCCCATAGTCCTTCATATATTATAATTCACCCCATAGTTCTCTATATTTTATACTGCACCACATAGTCCTCCATGTTTTATAATGCACCCCCATAGTCCATGTGTAAGGTAGCCTCCATAGTCCTCCGTATATTATAATGCAGCCCCCATAGTCCTATATGTATTATAATGCAGCCCCATACTCTTCCATGTATAATACACCCCTAGCCCATGTATAAGGTGTCCTTCATGTTGTATAATGCATCCCAATAGACCTCCATGTATAATATACCCCTATAGTCCATGTATAAGGTGTCCTTCATGTTTATTATGCAGTCCCATAGACCTCCATGTATCATGCAGCCAGCCCCTCCAGGGCTTCCATGTGTCATGCAGCCAGCCACCCAGTGCCTCCATGTGTCATTCAACCAGCCCCCCCCAGGCCTCCATGTGTCATGCAGCCAGCCCCCCCAGGGCCTCCATGTGTCCTGCAACCAGCCCCCCCAGGGCCTCCATGTGTCATACAGCCAACCCCACCAGGCTTCCATGTGTCATGCAGCCAGCCCCTCCAGGCCTCCATGTGTCCTGCAGCTAGCCCCCCAGGTGTCATGCAGCCAGCCCCCCCCAAGGCCTCCATGTGTCATGCAGCCAGTCCCCCCAGGGCCTCCATATGTCATGCAGCCAGCAAAATAAAAAAACAAGTACCTCTCTTCTCCTTCTGACCCCTTCGACCTCGGTAGCTACGCCCCTGCCCCCGTACGTCACACACCCTGTTCCCCATACAGCCTGCACCCCCCATATCACACACACTACACCCCCATATGTCTCACACCCTGCCCCACATATCTCACCCAGCCTGTACCGCAACTTACCCCTCTCAAACACTCTGCACCCCTTCACATCCTTCTGTCACAGTCTGCACCCCTCATATGCCACTCACCCTGCATCTCCCCCCCTCATGTCCCCTCTTTTTTAAGTACCAGTAATGTATCCAAATCTCTTTCAGGAATCAGTATCTTCTCCTGCTTTCTGCCGGCAAACCTGTGTCTCCTCCCACACAGTCACATGGGCGTGACATCATCGCAGGTCCTGGCAGGATGGATTCTATCTTCTGTGCAAGAGCACTTATGCTCTGCTGCAGGTCAGAGAGGCCCTCTACTGACACCGGGCCCCCCTGACTCACAGGCCAGCCTCCTGGTAGTCGGCCACTACACAGCGCATCTCCTCTCTTACAGAGA
Organism: Anomaloglossus baeobatrachus; assembly: GCF_048569485.1. Lineage (NCBI taxonomy): Eukaryota > Metazoa > Chordata > Amphibia > Anura > Aromobatidae > Anomaloglossus > Anomaloglossus baeobatrachus. Next base: position 88,130,291 of record NC_134353.1, read on the forward strand.
GGAACCAGCTCTGCAGAGTGGCTGCCGGGCCCCTATAACCCTGCGGGCCTGGTCGCAGTGGCGACCTCTGCAACCGCGGTCATTACGCCCCTGATGCCGTGTTTCACGCAAAAAAAGTTGAACGTTTTAAGTAGGTAATATGAATGGTATAATAAATGGTGCAAAACATTGATAAATTACAATGGCTACAATATTTTCTAGACAATTTTTAATTCAAACTGCATTGTAAAAGTCAAGCCCAGCCTATAATTTATGTCCCCCGTGGAACTTTGGCTAAGTCTACTGTATTTACCCGTGCAGCTGTACATTTTCGCCGTCTCCTATTGAAAGAAATCCGCACATATATAATTGGTCTTTCTGGGACTCTTGTACCAGCACAACCTTCTAACGTTCCTTGTTTTTTGCTCTGTCCCTGAGGTCACTTTGTGGAGAAGGCATGCAGAGATATTTTTTTCTGCTAACCCTGTCAGTTGAGCTTAAATACCAGCAATCAGCGTCCATAACGGGATCATATATTCTTATCTTCTAACGAAACTCATGATTTATCTAATAATTAACACATTCAGCCCAATGAATGCACAAAAGTACATTTGTTAATCTGCCTTATCATGTGTGTGGACCATGCAAGGTGATCTAAAAGGCCCAAAATATGTAATAAATCAGCCTAGGGTGTGCACACAGTTTGAGGCATTTTTTGGATCATGTCCAATTCAAAAAATGTCTTAACATCACTTGAAAGACTCTTTCCATTCATGTCTATTGTACAGCCACTTTTCTGTTCATACATTCAGTGTTTTGAGTGTTTTTTTCTGCTTTAGGTGTTGAAAAAGCCTTGAAAGGAAAAAGAAAGGTACCTGTCACTTCTTTAAAGTGGCTCCTTATGAGTCTGCATCACTAGTCACTGTCCAATCAGAAGACTTAAAAAATTGCTTCAGGAAAAAAATCTTTCTATAACGCTTGAAAGGCTAATTTAGGCACCGGTGCAGCCTCCACCGGTACAGCCTTTCCCAGACGAAGCCGCTTCTCGGTTTTCTGACGTGACGTTGCCAGCGGTTTTGCCATCGTTCTTACCGCCGGCGTCTTTTGCTCTATACGCTGTCCTCTCGGAAGGTGCTTGAACATATCACTTTTTTTTACAGCTTCAGGGTTTCCTTAGCAGTTAAAAAAGTGATAAAAACCAAAACGCATGCACAGCAATTTTGTTATGTCCATTGTGGTGCTTTTTCAAGAAGATTGCGACAGATCAAGACTCCTTGAGCACATAGCCAAACACTCTTCAAAGCTGTTTCAGGAAACGGAAAACACAAAAAGCTGGTCTCACCATTGTTAGAGTGCTAAATAACCATGTAATTACCCAGAACGGATTACATCTGGAAGAGATTCCCCAGACCCATCCCAATAGGATGGCTGAGCTGTCATTCACAATACTCATACCCCTGCTTCATATAGAACGATTGAGCTATCACTCACAATCCTGACAGTTCAGCAAGCTAATAGCGTGGCAGAACTGTCATTCCCAGCATCCATCGGACACTGTGAGTGGTGGAATCGTGACAGTATCCCCTCTTCTAGGGGGACCACCAGATCCCGAGGCTTCTCAGAAAACCTAGGATGGAAGGCCCGGATCAAAAGGTTGGCTTTCACAGATTGAGCAGGAACCTAGGATCTCTCCTGTTCATATCCCTTCCAATGGATGAAATAATGGAGGAAATTACGGATTTTCTGAGAATCAATAATTTTTCCCACCTCGTACCTTAAACTGTTATTAGCAGAAAACAGAGGAGGCGGGGATGAGGGAGACAAAACCAAAGTGACAAGATCCTTTAGCAGTGATCTATGGAACACATTTGAGATCCACAAAGCCGGAAGACGTTTTAGTCTAAAGGCCACTGGATTAACTACCTCCAGAATCTCATAGGGGTCAATAAACCTAAGACCCAACTTTGTTGATGATACTTTCAACTTAAAATTCTTGGATGACAACCAATCCTTAACACCTACTTTGAATATAGGACCAACTGAACCTTTCCTATTGGCCTTCTGTTTCCGGCAAAGCTAAGCCACCCTAATATTCTTCTGAACCTCCTTCCAGACATCACCAAGTTACATTATGGCAACCTTTACTCCAGGACACCCAGAATGTATCCTAATGAATTCACCAAAATGGGGATGAAAGCCATAATTACAAAAGAAATGTGAGGTTCCAGTAGACTAATTAACCTGACTGAACCCAGTGAGAGGTAACAATAAAGATTAGTTCTTCTGCTGAGCCACAGCAAAAAACCTTAAATTTGTTCCAACGATTTATACATCTTTTCAGTCTTACCGTTGGTTCCCGGCTGGTAGGCAGAGGAAAATGACAAATCAATCCCCAATGTCTTACAAAATGCTCTTCAGAATTTGGAGATAAATTGCACCCCTCTATCAGATACGATGTTTAAATAGATACCATGCAATCTCACCACATGATTGATAACCTGGAAAGTGTTTCGACATTCGATAACCCTCATAAAAGAACAAAATGAGCTGTTTACTGAATTGATCAACTACCACCCAAATAACAGACTTCCCTTCAGACAAAGGGAAATACATAATGAAAACCATGAACAAATGAGTCCACAGTCTTTCTGGAATTGGCAATGGAGCCAATTTCCTGGCTGGTTATGACAGACTTTATCGCATGCGCAAACTTCACAAACGGATACAAAATCTTTACTATCATTAGGCATGGATGGCCACCAGCAAAGTCTAGCAATCACTTTCTGCACAGCTATGACACCAGAATGACCACTCAAGACACAATCATTAAACTCCTGCAACAAATGTAATCTTAGATACAATGCCACAAATAAATTGGACCCTGGAGTAGCAGAAGGAGCCAATGACTGGACTTCATGGATCTCTGCTTCCAACTCCAAGGACACCGTAGACACCACTATACACTGAGGAAGAATGGAATATTGAGGTACTGGATGAGAAACTGAATGAGGCTGCGTAATAAAACTTTGGCTCTGATATTCTTGGACCCTGGCCTGGACATGATAGAAAAATTTAATCTAGAAAAGAAAAGGATCCTCTGACCTGTCTTGGGGTTAAACATTTAACCAGTTCAATATGAGCTAAATTTTTATGATTCATCACAACAATGACCTAATGAATAGCTCCCTCCAAAAAATGTCTACATCCTTCAAAAGCTAATTTGATAGCAAGAAGTTCACGATTCCCAACAACATAATTTCTCTCAGCAGGTGAGAATTTAATAGAAAAAAATGCACATGTCCACAAGTCTCTTTTGGGACCATGAAGTAAAACAGGCAGTGCCCCGACCTCGGAAGCATCCACCTCCGCAATGAATTGTGTTTGGAGATCGGGTTGAATTAAAACTGGAGCAGACACTCTTTCAATTTACTAAAAGCTTGAAAAGCATCCGGTGACTAAAATTTAAGACCCGTTCCTTTATGAGTAAGATCAGTAATAGGTTTAATGAGAGAAGCGCCTAGAAAATTTTCTATAGTAGTTGGTGAATCCAAGTAAATGTTGCATTGCTTGAAGGTCAAGAGGTAGTACCCTATCAAACAAGCCTGTAGCTTCCCAGAATCCATCTTAAACTCTCCAGCAGATACTATCAACCCCAGGAATAATAATTCTTGAACAGGAAAAGTAAATTTCTCTAGTTTAATAATTTTCCCCAAGCTTTTGTAAAACAAAAGGAACATTTACATTGTGCAAATTCAGATTAGGAGAGAAAATTAGAATGTCATTAATAAACCTCCAATAACATCAGAAAAGATTACATTCATAAAGTTTAGAAAGAATGATTGAATTTTGGTTAACACAGAAGGCATGACAAGATATTCAAATAGACCTTCAGATGTTAAAAACCACTGTTTTCCCCTCATCACCCTTCTGGATGCGTATCAAATTATAACCCCCTCTAAGATCAAATTTAGAAAACTATTTAGCCCCAGTAGGCTGATTATATCGGTCTGTCATGAGTGAAAGTAGGTAAGTATTCTAAATTTTTAACAGTAATTTTGTTTAATCTGCAGAAATTAAGGTAAGGGTGGAGACCCCTATTTTTCTTTACAAAAAAATTCCAGCAGCTACAGGCGAAAAGGAAGGATGGATATGCCCTTTCGTAAACTTTCATGTGTGTATTTATTCTTTCATGGTGGTACTTTCAGGTCCTGACTCCTGACAAATTCTACAGTCGAGCTTTGGACAATTTGGCATTACAGTTAAGATTAATAGCACAACAATCATAGGGAAGATGGGGAGGTAGTATCTAAGGGGTACTTTGCACGCTACGACATCGCAGCTGTGATGTCGGTGGGGTCAAATCGAAAGTGACGCACATCCGGCCTCGTTGTCGATATCGTAGTGTGTAAAACCTTTTTGATATGATTAACAAGCGCAAAAGCGTCGTAATCGTATCATCGGTGTAGTGTCCGACATTTTCATAATTTCACTGCAGCGACGGTACGATGTTGTTCCTCGTTCCTGCGGCAGCACACATCGCTGTGTGAGTAGCCGCAGGAGCGAGGAACATCAGCTTACCTGCGTCACCGCGGCTCACACCGGCTATGCGGAAGGACGGAGGTGGGCGGGATGTTTACGCCTCGCTCATCTCCACCCCTCCGCTTCTATTGGCCGCCTGCCGTGTGACGTCGCTATGACACTGCACAACCCGCCCCCTTACGAAGGAGGCGGGTCGCCAGCCAGATTGACGTCGCAGGGCAGGTAAGTCCATGTGAAGATGCCGCTCGGCATCGCAAGCATCGCCTTGCGATGTTGTAGTGTGAAAAGTACCCCTAAGTCTCTTTTAAAAAATTGCATCTCCGAAGTTTTTCCGGTACCCCAGCAGATCCTCCAGACTAACGGAGCAAAAGTTGTACAGAACTTAGACATCTCTTGGAACTATTGAGGCTCCACTTGGCTTTATCATTCTGACACCAATTGATAACAGGATTATGAATATGCAGCCATGCAAACCCCAGTAACAACCCTACAGGTAAATTATCCAAAATATAGCAGGAGATGAACTTAGCATGAAGAGTTCACACTCTACACCTGCTGGACAAAGTTGTGGACTAACGGCGTCCTGTCAATGGCAACAATTTGAATAGGTCTCTCTACTCTAACTGTCCCTAATCCTCATTTAAGAACCAGTTCTCCATCAATGAAATTGTCTGCTGACAAATAATCAATGAAAGCAAATTCAGATAACCAAAGGTTCTGGAAACATAATTGCACATTTAACAGAACTTTATCAGAGGAGTAAAAAGGTACCTGGTGGTCTGGGTGACCTCCATAACAATCATTGAGACTCACGTATTTTCCACCGGCTTGCTTGTTTGAGGACATATCAAGCAGAAAATGCTCAGCGCAACCACAGTAAAAGCAGTGATTGAGATTTGCACCATCATCTCATCTCTGATAGCCCGAGAGCTGGAAGCTCATACTCCCATCTGTTCTGCCTCAGGCAAATGGACAGTTTTGTGGGAAAAGCTCATGATTAAGGGTGAGTGTTTCACCTGAAACGCGTAGTGCTGGTCATGTCATTCGTTGCATCTGCATGATAAAATAAAGACCTTGGTTTTCTTTGCCTGAAGAGCTGGACATCCTTTCTTCTTTTAGGAAAAGAACAAACCCCCTTGTCACTCATCACACTTTTCAGAATTCTGCGGTCCAAATGAAAACCTTGGTCATTGTTACATAGTTACTAAGGTTGAAAAAAGACCTGGGTCATTCTAGTTCAACCTTCTTCCACCAATTCTACATTTTGTACCAAAGTCACTTAAAACCAACTATGTTGTGTACTGAGGAAATCATCCAGTGCTTTTTTAAAAGCGGTTATAGAATCTGTCATTACTACCTCTTGTGGTAGGGCATTCCACAGTCTGACTGCTCTAACTGTAAAGAACCCTTTCCTATTTAGCTGTCGGAATCGCTTTTCTTCCACTCGCAGTGAGTGCCCCCTGGTTCTTAGTATTGTCTTTGGAAGAAATAAGCCATGTGCCAGTCCTTTATATTGACCACACATGTATTTATATAAATGAAATGAGATCTCCTCTGAGACGTTTTTTTTCTAAGCTAAACATAGCTACTTTTTCAACCTCTCATCATATGGGAGGCCTCCATTCCTTATAGTAGTCTAGTTAGCTGTCTTTGAACAGACTCTAATTTCTGAATGTCCTTTTTAAAATGTGGAGCCCAAAACTGGATCCCATATTCCAGATGTGGCCTTACAAGTGATTTATAGAGGGGTAACAATACGTTGGGATCATGGGATCTAATCTCTCTTTTTATACTCCCTAAAATCTTGTTTGCTTTAGCAGCTGCTGCCTGACATTGAGTACTGCTGCTCAGCTTATTTGTAATAAGTCCGTCTCCTGTTCTGTAGTCCCGAGTTTACTTCCATTTAATGTATAACGACCTTCTCCAAGGAACAAGGTGTAGAATGTAGAACCAGAGCGTCCTTGAGTGAATCTGAGAAGCCTCTGCAGAACTGGTACCTGAAAGCTACATCATTGCATAGCTCTTTTATTGCCAGGATTCGGTACAGTAATCTTCAGCAGTGCAGCCCCCCCCATTCAAGAGTCATAATCTTTGCCACCGCAACCAGGATCCTACCAGGTTTGTCATAGATAAACCCTAATTTAGAAAGGAAAGATGTTGCCCAAAGTCCGTTCTAGCGCTTGTGAGGACAATAAGAATGCCCAAGTGCGAAGACCTTCTCGCAGTAGGGACAAGTTTATTCCCACCTGCTGGGACTCATACCATGAAGTCTGGGGCTGCAAGATAACAACAAGTCTACAGCTCTTCCTGAACAACATGAACTGATTTTTTCCCTTGAAAATTTATCAGGGAGAGCAACTACAGGATCGGAAGAGACCAGCTGGTCAATCGTAGGATCGGTTGAGATTGTTTGTGATTCTCTGGTTCTTTTTTATTCCTTTCAGTTTTCTCCTGCAATTAGCAACTAAGTTGTAACCAAGGGACCCCTCATAGTGAAAACCAGATCACTTAACAGAAGTTCAGTTCACTGTTTTTTTTTTTTTAAACTAATCTTGCGTAAATCAATAGTACAAGGGAATAAAATAAACTTTGTACTATATCTTATCAGAGAAATGCGCTTGTTTCCTCTCCCTGCATCCTAAACTTATTTTTAACTCTGAAAAACTACTAAAATCCATTTTGCACAAGATAGACTGATAGCTCACTGAGGGACCATATAACAGCTGCCTAATAAATACTTTGGACAGAGAAGAGAGAAAGGAGAGATCAGGGAAGAAGCAGAGTAAATATGGGAAATGCAAAGAGACACAACGATCCTTGCTGCTTCTTTATAGTGTTTATCTCATCAGTGTAGTTGGATTCCCAGATACCTTGTTCAGTAGTGCCGTGCAATAAACTCAATGCTTCCAAATATGCATAACATAGAGAAAGGAGAGCAGGTGTCCCGCGTCCCGTGTGTGTGATGCCCTGGCCTATCAGGTCGTCACAGGGTGTTGCACAATTTTCCTTTCCGTGCAGCATCCATCTCTTTCCCTTCGTTCCAGGTGCCACTCAGTGATGTGCTAAGACCAGCATGCAAATCCCACACACACACCAGGGGGCAGGTCCAGTGAGGAAAGGGCCACCCACCCAAGGGTTAAGCAGACTGGGTGGGAGGTGGCTAGTTAGTTGTCGGCAGGGGAGCAAAGAGAGCAGAAGGCTCTCAAGCAGCTCTCAGTGAGGAGAGCAGTCTGAGGAGTTGGAGCTCCCAGACAGCGTGAGAGCAGCCTCAGAGAGTGAGGGGCTGTGAAGTGGAGGCTCCTGGAGGGTCACACTAGACCAAAGCACACTAGCAACATCACTGGGAATGGTCACCTGGACGTGCTCCCCCTCAGCGGCAGCGGTACTGAAGGACGTTTGGTTGAATCACTGCCTGTGTCTTCATTGATCTCACACATCAGCACAGCCTCATCAAGCACCACGACAACCACTATGAGTTTCTCTGCTCCCTGTCTCCCAGGCCTACAGCCCACGGCTCCCCCTTCCCATCACTGGGCCCCGGGACACCAAACCCCCTACCCACGGAGGGGTTGAACATCCTGCTGCTTCAACATCGTCACCGGGCTCCCAAACAGCAGTGGTGGTCTCTCACATTACCACGCTCCGTGGGTGGCGTCACAAACTTTAGAAGCCCCATGTACATATCCCCCCTTTATTGAGGGGCCGCATGACCCCCGGGTCCGGAGACCCCTCAAGCCACCGCGGTTCTGGATCTGAGCAGCCCGGCTGCTGGCACGGGGGCGGCACGTGTGTGTGTGTGTGTGTGTGTGATAAAACAGCTAGCTTCAACCCACTAGCCTTGAGACAACTAGAAATTAGTGTTATTCCCCATGGCTTATTCAATGGCTTATTCTGTAACGTCAGCTAAATAGCAGCATTATAGAGTGAAAATCTGCACGTTCCTGATACACTGTTGGAGCACCCTATGGGGCCTTGCAAAATACTCGTCACTGAGCCAGTAAAGGCTCAGGGGATGTCACGGGTGGCCCTGCCCGGTTCTGTGACCCCGAGGTGTCCACAAAAAAGGGGATGGATGATGTGACGGGGATGTTGGGAGTAGTGGTTGTCTTTTGATGCCAGTTGCAGTATGCGGCCAGAGAGTAGCCGCCGCTGCGGTCGCCGTCCTCTGGGGCAGATGGTGTCGTAGCTAGGATAGTTTAGCTTCCTGCAGGTGAAGCTAGGCCCCAGGGAGGATGATGAAGGCAGTATTGGACATTGGTGCCGACGCGCGGGGCGTCGGCAATGAAGAAGTGACAAAGAAGTTGCGGTTCCAGGTCTTTTACTCACAGTGGGCTGCCCGGAGGCACCGGTCTCCGCTGCGATGGGCTCTGGACGATCCCAGGTAAATCAAAGGTCAGAACTGGTGCAGTAGTCTGTGGGCCTTTTCTTCTTGCATTTTTTAGTTTGGATCCCGGTAACCTGAAGTGCTTGGGGACCCCTGTTTAGTGTTAAAGTTCCTGTCGGGTGTGCAGGCGGCGCAGATCTGCTGTGGGGCCTGACTGTAATCACGACTCTGGACCCTATGTGCCACTGTGCTCCTGGACCCTGTGGTGGCCAGAGGGACATGGAATCCCCCTGTCCGGCAGATTCTGATGGTCCAATATAAAGTATGTTCCACCCTAGGGCTCTGCACCCTGACCTGCGCCGGTTCCAAGGGAGCAATGAAGCTCTCCCCTCGGCAACCGTGTTTGCCCTCCATCCCACAGGAGCTACCCGTCAGCCAGCTCTTCCACTGTCATCTCTTGCTCCTTCCAGTCTGCCCGGTCCTAACTCTCTCTCAACAGCGACCGTATTGTTCTGAGTTGTTCTGAGTCTCAGACTATTCTTAGGTAAAAACTGTGTGTTCTCTCCCTGTGCTGCCCCCACCTTCCTGATGACTCACTTGTGGCTGGGAAAAACCCGTTGTTATGGTGACCACCTTTAGCCCAGTTCTAGTGGGAAAGCACCTGAGCTGTGTGTGTTGTGTAAGTGAAAACCAGTGGTTAACCTCTTCCTTAACCGGGATGAGTATTGCACCTTAAGTCAGATGCAATACTCTGTGAGGACTGAAGCCTCAGGGGCGCCACACTGGCAGCACAAACCCTAATTGTGGAAATCTGCTTGAAGCTGATGGTGTCACGCTAGGTATGGGGAAGTACCAAGCGAACAGCGGAAGGAAAGGGAATCCCTGTGTCTAGGGATAGGGAAGATGGTGACCAATGACAAAGCCTACTGCTGGTCCCTGGGGACCCTCATCTCCCTAGATAGGTTCTGCACTTATGCATAGAGCCATATAGCTGACCATAGGTATCCCTAGCGCTGGGTCCTAAATAGAGAATGGATGGGATAAGTTCTTCCTCAACCCAACTAGACACTATAGACGACACAAGGAGGACACACAGGGGAAAGTGCATGAACTACTTATCTACAGACGGCACAGAGAGAAGTTCAGCAAAGTTTTCAGCAATGATACCACAGAGGAAAACAAGCCACTTGCTTGCAACCAAGCCTTGAATGAACTGACAATATCACCAGCATATTTATGCACCAAGATAACGCTGATGAACAGCAGCTGGGTGGAAGGCAAGCTTCTGTTGGATCCAAAAGGGGGAGAGATAAATTCAGCAGGAAAGCTACCTATACCAATGCATACTGACAGCAGGAACAATGGAAAGTCAGGGAGCATTCTCCACAGCCACACTCTGTGACCTTCTATGGCCAGAAACCACATGACTGTCAGTCACCTGTGACACACCCGTGACAGATCATTTGGCGTAGAGTTCCTCTGCATCTAGAACTTACTGTAAAGTTCCCTGTAAGGCTAGTTTCACACTTGCGTTGAACGGCATCCGTTGCATTGCGTTGTGTGACGGATGCAATGGATGCGTTGCATATAATGGCACAACGGATGCAACGCATCGTACAAAACAACGGAAAACCTTTTTTTTTTTTACAGTTTTACTGCCAGCAGATTGCCCATAACAGACAGACATTCCCCAGACAGCAGATATTGTGAATGATCAGCTGATCACCCGGCGGCCGGGCGCTCAGCTGAGAGCTCTCACATGCCGGTGGCCGGGTGATCAGCTGATCGCTCTCCCATGCCGGTGGCCGGGCGCTCAGCTGATCGCTCTCCCATGCCGGCAGCTGGGCACTCAGCTGATCGCTCTCATATAACAGCGGCCGGGTGCTAAGCTGAACGCTCTCACATGCCTGCTGCCGGGCGCTCAGCTGAGAGCTCTCACATGCCGGCGGCCGGGCGATCAGCTGAGCGTTCTCATATGCAGGCGGCCAGGCGATCAGCTGAGTACTCTCACATGCCGGTGGCCGGGCGATCAGCTGAGCGTTCTCATATGCAGGCGGCCAGGCGATCAGCTGAGCGTTCTCATATGCAGGCGGCCAGGCGATCAGCTGAGTGCTCTCATATGCCGGCGGCCGGGCGATCAGCTGAGCGTTATCACATGCCGGCGGCCGGGCGATCAACTGAAAGCTCTCACATGCCGGCTGCCGGGCGCTCAGCTGAGAGCTCTCACATGCTGGGGGCCGGGCGATCAGCTGAGAACTCTCACATGCCGGCGGTCGGGCGATCAGCTGAGCGCTCTCACATGCCGGCGGTCGGGCGATCAGCTGAGCATTCTCATATGCCGGCAGCCAGGTGATCAGCTGAGTGCTCTCATATGCCGGCGGCCGGGCGATCAGCTGAGCGTTATCACATGCCGGTGGCCGGGCGATCAACTGAGAGCTCTCACATGCCGGCTGCCGGGCGCTCAGCTGAGAGCTCTCACATGCTGGGGGCCGGGCGATCAGCTGAGAGCTCTCACATGCCGGCGGTCGGGCGATCAGCTGAGCGCTCTCACATGCCGGCGGTCGGGCGATCAGCTGAGCATTCTCATATGCCGGCAGCCAGGTGATCAGCTGAGTGCTCTCATATGCCGGCGGCCGGGCGATCAGCTGAGCGTTATCACATGTCGGTGGCCGGGTGATCAACTGAGAGCTCTCACATGCCGGCTGCCGGGCGCTCAGCTTATTGCTCTCACATGCCGGCGGCCAGGCGCTCAGCTGAACGTTCGGCCACCAAGAGACAAAATAAAGTTTCTGTGATTAAAAAAAAAATTAAAAATGAGCATGCGCACTGAAAAATAGAGGATTCCGCCTCTCAAAAAACGTTACATGCTGCGTTCCTTCTGCCCGGTGGAAGCAACGCAGCGTCGGCCAGCGGAAGCAACGCAGGTACTTTTGGCACAATCCATCATCCATACAAATCTATGGTAAACAGCGGAATACGTTAATGGATTCCGCTGTTTTCCAAAAGGGCGGATTGTGACGGAAGGAAAAAAACGCAAGTGTGAAAGTACCCTTACTTTTTCAGAACAAGGAAAATTTTAAGCGATGAACAATGTGGAGTAAGTATGTGGAATATCTCATACAAACATTCATTACCTACGAGAGTCATTTCAAACTTTTTTCACGCTGACGCTTCAAGGTAGTCAGTTGGTTTACTTACTCATTTCATTATGCACAATAATTCATGCTTTCCCTTAGGAGGCAATTTTTATTTTTACTGAGCTTGCTGTTTGCTGACTGTTCTAAAAAGGAACACTCAGGAGATACGATTAGCAGTCACTTGTTTCAATAAACATTGAATGTAACATATGCCTCTCAAGTAATGTGTATCCAAACATACAATTTACAAATAATTAACATCATGTTAATTAGTTACATTAATTTATGCCACTTTGTGGAATTATTTCTTCAGAGCCCTTAGGAATGATGCCAGACGTTTGAGCCAGAGCCTGCTTGAAGCAGAAGAACTGTTGTGACACACAGCGTGAACAGGAGGGATGTGAGGACCAAAAAAGATGATTGCATATCACAGATCCTACTCACTGTTGTGTTACTGGCAGGACACATACTGGAATGCAGCATGGGAGCGTTCATATTAATTAGCGCAATTTGTAGATGCCAAAAATGTTGCTTTATAAATAATAAATCTGTGGATTGTTCCATTCAAAGTAGATTTCTGGACCTGTCACATTTCTTGCAGACCATGGTGAATGTTTCCAACACATACTGAATAAATAAACTTTTCTCAGTTCATTCACCAAAATATTACCGTTTTTCTTCTAACTTTGTTTATAAATGGAATAAATGATATTATTATTAAAAGGGTTGTCCACTACTAGGACAACCCCTTCTAATTCCACATGTTTCCCTCAGGTAACATGAAGAAGCCTATACTCACCTCTTCGCCATCACATTTCCAGTGATTCCGCTGCTTGACATCAAATGAGCCCTGCATCCAATCGGAGGCGGCTTATCTCTCCCTGCCTTTGGACACAGTTGTTGCCAAATCTCAGTGGCTTGAAGGACCTTGGGCATGATGGGGTTGGGTAGTGGGCGTGGCCGGCTTGGTTGATGGGCATGGTGATGTTTTCTCCTGTCCACTATAATGATGCAAGGAAGGGGGGGGGCCCCCATGCACCCTCCCCATCTGTGGGTCTTAACTCCAGACCCTCGCTTTTATTATAAACAACTCCATGACCACATGGACTTAAAAAAATAATGTTGCTTCCTGGTATCATCTATGTGGTGGAGGCTCCGCCCCTTCTGGTCACATGGGCATGACATCAGCAGAGGTCCCTTAAACCACTGGGACTTAGCCATTACCCTTCGGATACAGGAGCAATCAACAGGAACTGAGCAGCAACTGCGGCGCTCACTTCCTGTTGATTAAAAAAAGTTATCTACTATCTAACTCATTTCATTTTTTATTCATCAATCATGCTATTATGTGCCACTAAATGCATCCATACTTCTATACTTTTACTATAGTAATATAAACCTTTTATCATGCACATAGCATCACTTGGTATCTGTAGCTGCAGTTCTAATCCATCATTTCCTATCACCAAGCTTACTGTGCTCTATTACTACAAGTTCCATCATGCATTGCAGTAGCCTGTGAGCCAGCACATAGCATGTCCCTTCTAACTCCACCCTACACTGCTGAAGATATTGAGAGATACCAAGTATAAGAGCAGCCCAGGGTAGGTACCGACCATCTAGCAATTGCCAGATGGCCGGTACAGCACTTCCACTGTGTTTGTTATGTAAATTTTGGCAATTTTTAGCTGTCCACATCAGTGATAGGATTACCTAAACTCTTTGCTTTTGAAATGCATATCTCAGCACTTCAGTAGCAAAGATGTCAGTCCATGCTGTTACTACTGAATGAAACTGTCAGCTCAGCTTGTGTTAGGCAGTCTAATTATTTCTTCAGGAGCCCATGCCCAGGAAGCTGTCATTCACTCCTTATGGGCCACACCCACCATCAGGAGCCCAGTGATGACTATCTTTCATTTGGTCTGATTTCTGTACTGGAAAAAGAAGTAACAGAGGAGAAAGAAGAATCTGCATAACAATCCAGTACAATGTGATCCGTTTCTGAGATGTGCTCAAAGAAGCTATGCATCCAATACAAGTGTAATACAAAAGTTGTTGTTTTGAACAGCTATGATATATGGCAAGGGGGTGAAAAAGTAGTGGAAAACCCCTTTAACGTGTTTGTCCAAATGTGGGGAAACAGAAGCTCGTGCTGACTGGATGCGGGGCTCGCATAGCATCACAACATACCGTGAGCCCCAGCACCACAAGCACCCCTAAAACTGCAGCAGCACAGGAGGTGAATATAAGCTTTTTTATTTTATTTGGGGAAACATGGGGAATCAGAAGGTGCATTCCTAGTAGTGGACAACCCTTTTAATTATAGTTATTATTTTGTATAATATAAATTATTTACAAAAATATTTAGGGTCCCATTCAGTAAGCCTGTCACTGCGCACGTCAGTCTTAATGAATGGCATAGGGGAGTACAATGCACAATGTACAATGCACATAATCTATTATGAGGCGGAAACCACAAGTGCCTCTCTGTGCCTCTCCAGAAAACTTTCTCCAGGCGAAGACTGGAGTAACATTTACTTTGTGCAAAAGGACGACACTTTTGCTGTATTTAGGTGGACATAGTCATGCCCCAGTTTCCAAACCGAGCTTCAAACTGGCATGATACCTGCAGAAGTTGTGCATAAAATTTGTGACTTTTCATAGATTTTACTACAGTTTTCTGGCATAAAATTTTTGAAGAATCGGAACGCCAATATTTTTCAACTTGTTACTTATATGCAGTCCAATCTTAGGGCAGAATATTATAAAGCAAGATGAGCTGAGCAGAATAAGATAAGTTTTGTTGGAACAAAATGTAGGATAATCTGTACCCCATCTGCAGACTACAATTAAAGATTTAGAAATAATAATAATTATAATAATAATAAAAATACACATATTTGGTATTGCCGTGTTGATAAAAGTCCAATCTATCAAAATATATAATAAATTAATCCCATTAGTAAACAGCCAAATGAAAAAGAAAAAAACAAAAGCACCAGAGCCTTGATTTCTGGATGATCCAGCAGTTGGTCTCCTATTGATCAACATGTTATTCTCTATCCTATAGGAATATCCCTTTAAAGGGGACCTGTCACCAGATTTGGGGCCTATAAGCTTTGGCCACCACCAGTGTTCATCCTCTGGTGCCGAAGCCTCCTCTTTCGGCCATCTTTGTACTCCTTCTGAAGCCTGTGTACATGACGCGTCCTACGTCATACACACTCGCCGGTCCCGTGTATGCACACTACAATACGGACCTGAAGGCCGGCAAGTGTGTATGACGTCGGATGCGTCATGTACCGCGGCTTCAGAAGAAGGACGACAAAGATGGCTGAAAGAGGCGGCGCCGGCACCTGAGGACGAAGACGCCCATTTGATCCACATCCACCGCAACGACCGGTTTAGGTGAGTTTTACAAAGTATTTTTAATGTTCTACACAGCAGTCTGGGCTCTTATATAGAGCATGTTAAAATGCTGTATATATGTCACGTCCCCACCGGAGTCCACTCCTGCGACTTCTGCTCCGAACGCCAGACGACGCCATGTTCCCACCATGGATAGTTCTGGTGATGGGAAAGGAGTCGGTGCCCGAGGCTCTGCGGAGCACAGGCTCCGCTCAACCACTAGGCTGGGTTTCCCTGGAACCTGCAGTACCACTGGCTGACTGTAGGTGGCGTGTGTCTCCCGGCTGAAGTGGCCAACATTCACCTGCACCCTATGGGAAGACACCACACCCTTCTTATTCCCCCTCCTGTCACATGACCACTGCCAGTGATAGTTCTGTTCTCCTGGCTCATGTGCTGTTTGTATTGCGACTCCTGTGCGCTGACCTTGCTTGTTGTTTGACTACCCTCCTGCCTGTCGTTTTTGTACCTTGTTGCCAGTTCCTGATTTGACCCCTGCTTTGTCTCCTCACTACGCCCCTGCCTGCCGATTCTGTTCCTGTTTTGCTTCTCCTGGATTTTGACCCTGCCTGACGACCACGGACTACAGTCTACCACAGGTAGCGATCTCTGAGGCTCTGTGTAATTCCAAATCCCTGTAAAGGGGTTAAAGGGTTGCAGAGTTCTTGGGGTCCTGCTTTGTGAGTGGCTTTTCTCTAGATTCCCCTTACAGCCAGTCTGAGTCTGTGGCTCCTATCAGGCATTACAATATAAGAGCCGACTGGTGGTGGCCACAGGTTATAAAGTAAAAAACTGGTGACTTGTTCCCTTTAAGGAGACGCTATCACCAGCCTTTGGTACATAATCTAAGAGCAGCGCAATGTAGGGCAGACCTTGATTCCAGAGCTGTGTCACCTTTTGGGCTACTTGTGTATTTGATGAAATCACTGGTGACGGATTCCCTATAAGAATTAGATAGAAATTGTATTATTTCTGGCTTTGTTGGTAAGGTGCTTCCTTTAGTTACACTAGAAATGATATTGTTAGCCTTAGCACACCCAGCTCTCCGAGAAATCTGTGTGATGGCCGGCTCACATTGCTTAGCATTTAGCAGGAGCATGATGAAATATAATTAATGCAGGCCAATTACTGTAGGGTCTGCACCACAATAATTGTCTGGTTTCTATAAATATCTCTATATAATATGAATTTTAAATCATTTACTGCAAAAGGCAAAAATGTGACTTAAGGTCATCGAGAAGTTGGCTGAAGTTGGCATCACCTCGCTTTTCCATGCATCTTTATTAGTCAGGTCAAAAGTGTCCAGTTTTTAGTCTTATTTTATTTCTGCTGCTCCCCTGAGTAATCAACTTATTTTTTTTTTGTTATTTTTAAATCCACCATACCATTTCAGAGATATCGGCCTTTTTATTTAGTGCAACTTTTTCTGGTCTTAAAGGGGGCAGAGCTCACAGGATTCTTTGGGGTGCTGGAGAGGAAAAGCGGGGTTAATGCCGCGCTGATGCCGAATGAAGAGATTGTTGATTATTAATAATTTTATTAATTTCATAGGTCTACGTGTCGCACCCACGAGGCAAGGGGTTAACTGCTACTTGTCACCAGGCTGGTGATGTCGGGTCTGGGGATGTCATTGGTGTTCCTGCCCGGCTACGTGGCCCCGAGGTGTTCAATAAAAGGGAAGATGATGATGGTGGAGGAGATGATGGGGATAGTTTGTCTCGTGGCGCCACCTGTAGTACGCAGCCAGGGATTAGCCGCCGCTACGAGTGATGTCCTCCGGGGCTGATGGTGTCACAGCAAAGATGGTTCTGCTCCCCACAGGTGGAGCGTGACCCGGGGAGAAGGATGAGAGTTGTAGTGATGGCTGGCGCCAAAGTGCGGGGCGCCGGCAAAAAGAGGCAGAGTTGTCTGCTGTGGTTCCAGGTTTTTTTACTCACTGTACTTTAGTTGCCCGGAGGCACCAGTCTCTGCCGTGATGGGCTTCAGACGATCCTGGATAAGTTAGAGGTAGCCACCGGTATTTGAAAGTGTGCTTTCCCAAGGGATGTCCCTCCAGAAATGAGGAACCCGGGCTGAGTTTCCCGCTCCAAGCCTCAAGCTCCTTGAAGAAGAAGAAGAAGAACTGAAGTCCAGACTTGATTGCCGTTTATGTAAGAGTTTTTCCTACTTCTACCCCAAGTGGTGCCCGCCCCCTAGATGGTTGTCCTAGAGACCAGGAAAGTCCCATGCATCGTGATGGCCTCACCCAAGCCTACCCTAGTCCAGTCCCCGGTGGGAGGGTAGCTAACCTGTATGTAAGGTGAAATCTGAAAACACCAGTGGATAACCCCCTCCTTACCCGTGATGAATACTGCACCTTAAGTAAGGTGCAGTACACTGTGGCGACTGAAGCCGCAGGGGCGCCATATACACATTTCAGGGCTCAAGTCCCCTTCTTCAGGACCAAAAGGAATCAACAATAAGATATTGTTGATTCCTTTTGGTCCTGAAGAAGGGTACTTGAGCCCTGAAACATGTAGACCTATGAAATAATGAAAATTATTAATAATCAACAATCTCTTAATTCGGTGGCAGGATGGCATTAACCCCACTTTCCCTTTCCAACACTGACAATTAACGCCTCAGGGGGCTGCGGCAGCCGCAATCTCTTTACAAGCCTTTATATGGGTTGTCCGTGAGAGAAAGACCTCGCCTCACCTCACGTAGGTGCTCTGGAGAAAGCAGTCAATAAATAAAGTTGGGTAACTCCGGCACACTACTAATTTCCCGTAAAGATCAAAGAGACATAGTAAATTGAAAAAATCTTTTTCTCTTTATTTTGCTCGTGAAAAGGTGAAAAATAGTGCTATACAAAAGTCCGCCAATAAGTCCACCGACGTTTCGGCCAGTTGGCCTTCCTCAGGTCGGACAAGCTGTATTAAGGCAGGCTTCTAGTATACTTTATTGTGAAGGGATGTGTCAGAGGTGCTGAGGGACTGAACCGCGCGTCCCCCAGTACCTCTGACACATGCCGGTAGTCGCCCGGACTCCCATCACCCTCCTGGACCTTCTCCTTTACCTAACCTTTGGAGCCATAGGCAACTACCTGGGTCAGATCCTGCCTTCTTCTATATACCCTCTGACTATATTCTGCTCTCCAATCCTTGGTATTGAATTGCTACTCGAGCTATAACCACCTTTGAACTAAAGGATTCCTGAGCACCCAAGCGTGCCTGCGGTACATATGGATCATATGGATATGTAATGATCCCTTCACAATAAAGTATACTAGAAGCCTGCCTTAATACAGCTTGTCCGACCTGAGGAAGGCCAACTGGCCGAAACATCGGCGGACTTATTGGCGGACGTTTGTATAGCACTATTTTTCACCTTTTCACGAGCAAAATAAAGAGAAAAAGATTTTTTCAATTTATATGGGTTGTGACTTTCACAACCTAATTAGGCGAGTGTAACATTGAACATATTGCTAATTTATATCTGGTAAGACCCTATTTTCACTCCTTTTTCTCAACTTTAAAAGAATTCTTTTGGGGGGCATGACTTTGTACTGCGCTCAGTATTACTATCTTACGAACCACCCCCTTTAGTAAAGACATGTAACTCTAAATAAAAAGATCTGTAGCTGATTCAAAAATAAAGAAAAAATTGAATAATCAGGGGAAAAATAGGATTAACCCCTTCACGACCTTGGATGTATAGGTACATGCTGCTTGTTGATTTCCCAACTTTGGACGTACTGGTATGTCCAGGCAAACATTCAGGCACAGTAGCTGTGCCTGACACGATCACCACCAAGGACTCGGTTCTCACAGCAATAGTAAGTCCCTGCGCCAACCCTGGCTGTATAATCCCCTAAATACTGCAATTGATATTGTTTGCAGCATTTAGGGGATTGGGAGAGGGATAGCGCTCCTTTTCCCCTCCAGTTGGTGTCCCCTCGATGTGATCATTGCCATAGTGATCCAAGGTCATCATGGCGACCTCCAAGTCACCAAGCTACGAAAAGCGTCTGGAATCATGCCAGGAGCATGATCCCAGCTGCTTCTGTCAGGGTAAAACTGAAAGTATAATGTATTGAAATGCTGGAGAATTGCAACACATTATATCAGCGATCAGGGGAATAAAAAGCAATGTCCCATATAGAAGTAAAAAACGTAAAAAAAAAAATTGTAAAAATATTGTATAATCTGTAACATTCCAATCTATAAAATTGTCCACTACTTAACCCCTTCAGTGAACACCGTAAAAAAAAAAAAAAAACAACATAGCAAAACTGTCTTTTCTGCAAAAAGTTGACCAAAAAATGGGAATTAAAAACAATGAAAAAAGTCATATATATATAAAAATTGTACCGTTGAAAACGTCATCTTGTCCAGTAAAAACAAGCTGCCAAAGAGCTATGTCAGCAAAAAATAAAAATGCTATAGCTTTTAGAATACATCATTGCAAAAATGATTTATTCTATTAAATAGGTTCTATGGCGTAAAAGTGGCAAAACATTAAAAAATCAATAAAATTATATATGGTAAATGTGGTATCGCTGTAACCGTGCTGACCTGAAAAATAAATGTGTCTTATCACTTTTACAGCACGGTGATTGGTGTAAAAGCAAAACAAAACAAAAATTCCTCAATTGCTGTTTCTTTTTATTCTACCTCACAAAAAGGGGAATAGAAGTAAAAAAATATTATGTGGCCCAAAAGGTACCAATAAAAACTCCAACTCATCCTGCAAAAACAAGCCCTCAGATAACTCTGTAGGCAGAAAATGAAAAAAACAAAAAAACAACAATAGCCGTTAAAATAGCCTTTTGTAGAAAAAAAAAATTGTTTTTTTGTGTGATAGTAGCCATTCCTAAAAAAACGTTCTAAACCTGGTATTGCTGTAATTGTACCCACCTGAGAACTAAAGCATCTTTTTAGGCATACACAAACGAGCAGTCATCAATAGTGATGAGCGAGCATGCTTGCCACTACTCGGTACTCGCACGAGTATCGCTGTACTCGGGCTGCTCGGCGGGGACCGAGTAATCTCGCGATACTCGTGCTGTACTCGTGGTCTTCATTTCTGCATGTTGGCGCTCTTTTGAGAGCCAGCCCTCATGCAGGGATTGGCTGGCAGACCACTGCAATGCCACAGCCCTGTTAGTTGTGGAATTGCAGTGATTGGCCGGCCTGCACAGCGTGACCGAGCCTTTATATCGGCCGGCGCGCTGTGCTCTGCTCACAGCTATCCAGACTGTCAGTGCAGGGAGAGTGTCGCTGATTCAGGGAAAGCTTTGCGGCCCTTTATAGCTTTTTCAGTTGCAGGGCTGCAAACAGTGTGACCAAAAGTCCTTCTCAGGACTATTCTAGTTGTATACAGGCAGGCAGGGTATAGCCAGGTCGGACTACAGTAGCAGAGTCCTTCTCAGGACTACTGTTGCTATATATAGGCAGGGTATAGCCAGGTCTGAATACAGGCTAGTGACCAAAAGAGTCCTTGTCAGGACTATTGTACCAGTATACAGGCAGGCAGGCAGGCAGGGTAGTGGTGACCGTATACCAGCCTTCATCATATCTGGGGCTGGTGTACACAGTGTAAAACAGTCCAGATAGTGTCTGACTTGTCTGTAATTGTCGCTCCCCAAAAAAACCTGTTAGGTTCTTATTGCGTCCGTGCTTGGTTTTTAAAACCGCACGTGTGTGCCTGTTGGTGGCAGCGTACAGGTGCACTTGTGTGCAATTTCCAGAAACTTTAATATAACGCACAAGTAGTGAATATACACGTCAGCAGTGCACAGCATTGCAAAATGCGCAAGGGCATTGGCAAGGAACAAGGAAGTGGACGTGATGGTGGTGCAGGCAGAGGCCGAGGTCGTGGGCAAGCTCTAATTTCGCCACAACAAAGGGCCACATCTAGTCGCTCGCACGTCCTGTCCCAAATTCTTGGGGACCGCAGCAGTACACCGCTCTTGAACCAAGACCAGTGTCAACAGGTTGTTAGTTGGATAGCAGATAATGCTTCCAGTCAGATTGGCACCACCACAAACACTCTGTCTTCCACACGGTCAAGTGTCAGTAGCCGTGATACTGCACCGCACATTTCTGAACCTGATCCTCCTTCCTACCACCAGGCTGAGTACACGTCCTCCTCGGACATTAATGATCCCACACTTGGACACTCGGAAGAGCTGTTCACGTTTCCATTCACACATTCTGGCCTCTCGCCAGCTCATATTGAAGTGGGTCATGAGGAGATCGTCTGTACAGATGGCCAAATATTTGAGCAGCCACGTTCTCACGAAGTTGGCAACGTGTCTCAACAAGTGGTGGACGATGATGAGACACAATTGTCAGGAAGTCAGGAGGAGGAGCAGGGTGCGGAAGAGGAAGACGACGTGGTGGATGATCCAGTAACTGACCCAACCTGGCAGGAGGATATGCAGAGCGAGGACAGCAGTGCACAGGGGGAGGGAGGCGTAGCATCACAACAGGCAGTAAGAAGCAGGGTGGTGGCCCCAGGCAGAAGTCAGGCAACCGTTCCCCGGAACAACACGACGACACAAGGTGCCTGTACAAATGTTAGGTCTTCCCGAGTCTGGCAGTTTTTTAAGTTGGATCCAGATGATTCAAAAAAGGCCATTTGCAACACCTGCCGTGCCAGCATCAGCAGGGGTACCAAAACTAGCAGCCTGACCACCACCAGCATGATCAGGCACATGTCAGCCAAGCACCCGACTTTGTGGGAAGTACAACAGAGTCGAGGAGCAGTGCTTGCTGATGTCACTGCTACGTCTTCGCTGGTTGTGCATGCGAGCCAATCCCCTGTCCATGCTGCCTGCGAACAAGCCTCCTCCACTCCTGCACCTGCAGTTGCCTACGCAGAAAGAACACCATCATCAAGCACGTCCTTGTCCCAGCGCAGCGTTCAGTTATCCATTCAGCAAACCTTTGAACGCAGGCGCAAATACACTGCCAACACCCCACATGTCACAGTTCTAAATGCTAACATTTCGCGACTGCTTGCGCTGGAAATGTTGCCTTTTAGGCTGGTGGAGACAGAAGCATTCCGTGACCTGATGGCGGCAGCTGTCCCACGTTACTCGGTCCCCAGCCGCCACTATTTCTCCCAGTGTGCCATCCCCGCGTTGCATAACCACGTGTCACAAAACATCACACGTGCCCTGAACAACGCTGTTTCACCCAAGGTCCACCTAACCACAGACACGTGGACAAGTGCTTGTGGGCAAGGCCGCTACATCTCGTTGACGGCACACTGGGTTAATATTGTGGAAGCTGGGACCCAGTCTGAGCGAGGGACGGAACACGTCCTTCCCGCACCAAGGTTTGCAGGCCCTACCTCAGTCAGTGTTTCACCCACACTCTACAGCTCCGGAATGTCATGCTCTTCAGCCTCCTCCTCCTCCTGCGCATCCTCATCCACTGTGCCCTCCACACCAGTCACAAGCTGGAAGCACTGCAGCACTGCCTCGGCGAAGCGGCAACAGGCTGTGCTGAAGCTAATCTGCATAGGTGACAAACCCCAGAATGCAGAAGAGCTGTGGACAGCTCTGAAACAGCAGGCAGATCACTGGCTCACACCTCTGAACCTAAAGCCAGGAAAGGTCGTGTGTGACAATGGCCGGAACCTGGTGGCGGCTTTGAGGCGAGGCCAGCTGACACATGTGCCATGCGTGGCCCATGTGCTCAACCTCGTGGTTCAGCGGTTTATAAAGTCATGATCTGTCTGATGTCTGATCTGCTGGTAAAAGTTCGCCGCCTGTCTGCACATTTTCGAAAGTCACCTACTGCTTCAGCCGGCCTTGCCGGCTTTCAGCGCCGTTTGCATCTTCCGGCTCACAGACTGGTGTGTGATGTCCCCACGCGTTGGAATTCAACTCTGCACATGTTGGTCAGGATATGTGAGCAGAAGAGGGCAGTTGTTGAGTACCTGCATCACCTAAGCCGTCGGGAAATGGGTCAAACTCCACACATAACACCTGAGGAGTGGAGATGGATGTCAGACCTATGTACCATCCTCCAAAACTTTGAGGACTCCACCAAGATGGTGAGTGGTGATGACGCCATTATTAGCGTCACCATACCGCTACTCTGCCTTCTAAAACGGTCTCTGCTGAAAAACAAACATGATGCATTGCAGGCGGAGCGCGATGAGTTGCAGCAAGAAACAGTAGTGGGTGTGGGTGATAACACACAGCCCAGCCTCGTCTCATCACAACGTGCAGTGGAGGACTATGACGAGGAGGAGGATGAAGACATGGAGCAACTCTCCGGCCAAATTGAGGATATGACATGCACACCAGTCATATCCTCGGTTCAGCGTGGCTGGCCAGAGGACAGGGTAGATGAGGAGGAGGAGGAGGAGGAGGAGGAGGAGGACAGCATGTTCAGTCATCTTGTTGGTCAGGCTACTGAAGTCCTGGCTGTTAAGAGTCTGGCGCACATGGCTGACTTTATGGTAAGCTGCCTGTCTCGTGACCCTCGCGTTAAGAACATCTTGGCCGACAATCATTACTGGTTGGTAACACTGTTAGACCCACGCTACAAGGAGAACTTTTTGTCTCTTATTCCCGTGGAGGAGAGGTCAACCAAAATGCAGCAGTTCCGGAAGGCCATACTCACGGAAGTAGGCAAAGCATTCCCCTCACAAAACGCTAGCGGCATAGGTCAGGAATCAGTGGACAACCGAGGCGT
Organism: Anomaloglossus baeobatrachus; assembly: GCF_048569485.1. Taxonomy (NCBI): domain Eukaryota; kingdom Metazoa; phylum Chordata; class Amphibia; order Anura; family Aromobatidae; genus Anomaloglossus; species Anomaloglossus baeobatrachus. Next base: position 88,154,374 of record NC_134353.1, read on the forward strand.
ACAGCCGAGAGAGGCACAAGTCCAATCCGCCAGAGGTAGGGGAACAGTCTTTAAGATGTGGGACAGTTTTCTCAGCCCCTCACGTACCACAGCCCCTGAGGTGCGGGGTAGTGCCACAAGAAATCCTAAGTTTGCCCAGATGCTGAAGGAGTACCTTGCAGATCGAACAACTGTACTCCGACATTCCTCTGTGCCTTACAATTATTGGGTATCCAAGCTGGACACGTGGCAGGAATTGGCTCTCTACGCCTTGGAAGTCCTGGCCTGCCCTGCTGCTAGCGTTTTGTCAGAGCGTGTTTTTAGTGCCGCAGGTGGAATCATTACAGATAAACGCACCCGCCTGTCAACTGAAAATGCTGACAGGCTGACTCTGATCAAGATGAACAAGGGTTGGATTGGGCCAGACTTCACCACACCACCAGCAAATGAGAGCGGAATTTAAAATTTGCCATGTACCTCCACTCACCCATGGGTACACACTTCTGGACTTTGGATAATCGCTGGACTGCTCCTCCTTCTCCTCATGCGCCACCATGATGATGACCGTTACAAATTGCAATACTTAGGCCTTTGTTTCAGGTATACCCCCAGTGGTAAATTTTTTCGCCCATTCTTTGCAGAATGGACATTACAACGACAGGAGATCCGCTCCTTTGCAATGGGAACAATGTTTTGAGGCCCTCATGCACGTCTCTACCCAGGGACAACGTGGAGCCTCCCAATTTTTGGCTGCCCTGCCTAAGGGCTATACTATAATACACCCACTTCCTTAAAATGGACACTTAATGTTTTGAGGCCCTCATGCACGTCTCTACCCAGGGACAACGTGGAGCCTCCCAATTTTTGGCTGCCCTGCCTAAGGGCTATACTATAATACACCCACTTCCTTAAAATGGACACTTAATGTTTTGAGGCCCTCATGCACGTCTCTACCCAGGGACAACGTGGAGCCTCCCAATTTTTGGCTGCCCTGCCTAAGGGCTATACTATAATACACCCACTTCCTTAAAATGGACACTTAATGTTTTGAGGCCCTCATGCACGTCTCTACCCAGGGACAACGTGGAGCCTCCCAATTTTTGGCTGCCCTGCCTAAGGGCTATACTATAATACACCCACTTCCTTAAAATGGACACTTAATGTTTTGAGGCCCTCATGCACGTCTCTATCCAGGGACAATGTGGAGCCTCTCAATTTTTGGCTGCCCTGGCAAAGGGCTATACTGAAATAGACCCACTTCCTTACAATGGGCACTTCAGGTTTACAGGCCATCATGCACGTCTCTATCCAGGGACAATGTGGAGCCTCCCAATTTGTGGCTGCCCTGGCAAAGGGCTATACTGAAATAGACCCACTTCCTTACAATGGGCACTTCAGGTTTACAGGCCATCATGCACGTCTCTATCCAGGGACAATGTGGAGCCTCCCAATTTTTGGCTGCCCTGGCAAAGGGCTATACTGAAATAGACCCACTTCCTTACAATGGGCACTTCAGGTTTACAGGCCATCATGCACGTCTCTATCCAGGGACAATGTGGAGCCTCCCAATTTTTGGCTGCCCTGGCAAAGGGCTATACTGAAATAGACCCACTTCCTTACAATGGGCACTTCAGGTTTACAGGCCATCATGCACGTCTCTATCCAGGGACAATGTGGAGCCTCCCAATTTTTGGCTGCCCTGGCAAAGGGCTATACTGAAATAGACCCACTTCCTTACAATGGGCACTTCAGGTTTACAGGCCATCATGCACGTCTCTATCCAGGGACAATGTGGAGCCTCCCAATTTTTGGCTGCCCTGGCAAAGGGCTATACTGAAATAGACCCACTTCCTTACAATGGGCACTTCAGGTTTACAGGCCATCATGCACGTCTCTATCCAGGGACAATGTGGAGCCTCCCAATTTTTGGCTGCCCTGGCAAAGGGCTATACTGAAATAGACCCACTTCCTTACAATGGGCACTTCAGGTTTACAGGCCATCATGCACGTCTGTATGCAGGGGCATTGGTGAACCTCACAATTTTGGACTGCCCTGGCAAAGGAAAATACTACAAAGACTCACTTCCTCAAAATGGGCACATTAGACGCAAGAGGCCTTCATGTACGTCTCTTCTCAGGGACATCGGAGTGCCACACAATGTTTTCACGTAAAATCTTTCATGTATTAATCTCAAAAAGTAACATACACCAGCTCTATCTCACTATAGGGTATGTGCCCTTAACATTTCTGCCATGAAAAATCATTTTGGGGTCATTTTGGAAGGTTTTCTGGTGAGTCCGTAAAAATGGCGTGAAACGCGGACAAAAGTGTTCACAGCTGTGACTTTTGAGTGATAAATGCTTCAAGGGGTCTTCCCCATGCTGTTGCCATGTCATTTGAGCACTCTTCTGAGACTTTTGTGCCATTTTTAGGGTTTCTCCATGCTGCCGGGGGGTCATTTCACAAAAATACTCGGGTCTCCCATAGGATAACATTGGGCTCGTTGCTCGGCCCGAGTACACGAGTATCTTGGGAGGCTCGGCCCGAGCTTCGAGCACCCGAGCTTTTTAGTACTCGCTCATCACTAGTCATCAACAGTTTTGTTAATCTTTGAACAGACAAGACACTGTAGAACAGAGGCTGAACGGAGTCCGGAGTAAGTCTGCTGCCTCGTTATAGTGAATAGATCTGTCTGGGGTTTCACCTGATTCACGTATTTCAGAACATGGAAATTCTGATGTAAGTGCTCAACATAGAGCACAGGATAAATGTGAACTGATCCAAACTGTTCTATACCCCAATTTGCCTCCAAATAGCATTAAAAAAACCTCACAAAAACACTGCCATGTTACTAGTAGCACAAAGGCTCTGGAAAAATGCTTCAACTCCCCCCTCAAAAAAGAAAACCAGTAAAATCTGCACTCCCAAGCCAAATGCCCCCATACCTTCTGAGCCCCACAATGTGCCTAAACTACAGTTAGTGTCCACATGTTTAACATTGTTGTTGTGAGGAGAGCCCACTTAATTTGCTGGGAGCAGATTTCAGGAAAGCAAGAGCTGGGCACAACAAATGGGCACTACAATGCTCTGGGTACGACAAGGTCTTATTTGCAATTTTTAATTCTGCAACATTCATTTCATTTGTCACCATGGGTGTTTTTCAGAGACTAAATTGTCACTACACCCGTAGATGAACTCCCAGAGAGGTGTAACTTCCAAAATTTGGTCACTTGAGGCAGTTCACATTTTATGACACACCTCTAGTGTCAATATGCTCACTGCACCCTTTGATACATTCATTGAGGAGTGCAGTTTTTTTAAAATGGGGTCACTTGTGGGGGGGGGGTGTTCTGCTTTTCTGGGACATCAGCATTTCTGACAATGTGACATAGCACCAGTAAACCATTCCAACTAAATCTGAACTCAAATATGGCACATCTTCCCTTCTTCACTTAGTACTGTGCTTCAAAAGTAGTTTTGGACCACATATGGGGTACTGGTGTACGCATGAGAAAATGCACAACATTTTGTATTCTTCATTATCTCCTGTTACCTTAGTGAATTTGAAAAAATTCGGGGTTAAAGCAATATTTCTGTGGCTAAAACTGTATTTTTTCAGTTTCATGGCTCAACGTTATAAAATTTTGACAAGCACCTGGGGCTTCAAGGTGCTCAACAAACATCTAGATAAATTCCTTTGTGCAGTTCTTTTATTTCCTTGTAAAAATGAAAGATTTGGAGTTAAAGCAACATTTTTGTGGTAAAAGTGTTTTTTTAATATCATTTTACGGCTCAATGTTATAAAGTTCTATGAAGCACCTGAGGGTTCAAGGTGCTCAGCAAACATTTAGATAAATTCCTTTGGGTTTTACTTTCCAAGATGGGGTCAGTTGTGGGGGAGCACCTCTGTTTAGTCACATGGGGGACTCTCCAAATGCGACATGGAGACTGCTCTCTATTGCTTTCTTGCCCTATGTTTTGCAGCTCTCAGATTACATAGCAAAAACATGCTTACAGATTCCCTTTAAAATAAGATCAAACGCTGGCCACTTTTGAGTCATCAGTCTTGTCAGGTACCATGAAAAAGGAACTGGCGACTAGTCTGAAGGGTAGGAGACCAAGTTCTGGACCCTCCTGTTACTTGGAGTAGCCAAGATGTGATGGATTGAACAAACATGATTAGATAAGACACTTCAAAGGGAATCTGTCTCCAGGTTTTTGATCTGAGAGCACCATGATGCAAGAAAAGATGCAGTTCTGACACACAGTTCTTAGATGTAGCAAGTAGCAGAGCTCAGAAAGCTAACCCCGCCCACACCACTTTCTGTGTACATCGTATATTGACAGTGAGTTGCTTATCAGAGGAGGGTGTGTGGTTGGACTAGCAGGTATGAGCCCTGTAGTCCAGGCAGTGATAATAGCAGGGTGATAAAACCTTAATTGTACATGAGCCTAATAAGTGACACACCGCTGAAATCAATGTTTCAGCCTGTACCTTATGTTGTCTTTAGATTGCATATTAAAAATCTGCTTAGAGATTCCTTTTAAATATTGCTAGACGCATACTTTAACCCCTTCAGCCCCCGGGCACTTTCCGTTTTTACGTTTTTGTTTTTTGCTCCCCTTCTTCTGAGAGGCGTAACATTTTTATTTTTCCATCAATCTTGCCATATGAGGGCTTGATTTTTGCGGGACGAGTTGTACTTTTAAATGAATCCATAAGTTTTACCATATAGTGTACTGGAAAACGGCAAAAAAATTCCAAGTGCGGAAAAATTGCAAAAAAAGTGTGATCGTACAATAGTTTTTGGGATATTTTATTCACTGTGTTCACTATATGGTAAAACTGAGGTATCTATGTGATGCCTCAGGTCGGTGCAAGTTTGTAGACACCAAACATGTATAGGTTTACTTGTATCTAAGGGGTTAAAAAAAATTCACAAGTTTGTCCAATAAAAGTGGCGCACGTTTTGCGCCATTTTCCGAAACACGTAGCGTTCTTATTTTTAAGGATCTATGGCTCAGTGATGGCTTATTTTTTGCGTCTTGAGCTGACGTTTATAATGGTACAATTTTTGCGCAGATGCTACATTTTGATCGCCTGTTATTGCATTTTGCGTAAAACTTGCGGCGACCAAAAAACGTAATTTTGGCGTTTGGAATTTTTTTGCGACTACGCCGTTTACCAATCAGATTAATTGATTTTATATTTTGATAGATCGGGCATTTCTGAACGTGGCGATACCAAATATGTGTATATTTATTTATTTTTTAACCCTTTAATTTTCAATGGGGGGAAAGGGGGGTGATTTGAACTTTTAGGTTTTTTTGTTTTTTTTTTATTTTTTAAAACTTTTTTTTTACTTTTTTTTTTATTTTACTAGTCTCCCTAGGGGGCTATAGCGATCAGCAATCCGATTGCTGATCGCTATCTGCTGATCACAGCTATACCGCTGTAATCAGCAGATTCAGTCACTTTGGTTTTCCCTCTGCTCTCGGCCGAGGGAAAATGAAAGTGAAACATCGTAGCAGCAGGCGTCATCACATGACCCTGTGCTACGATGGCAACCACCGATAGTCACGTGATAACACACGTGACTTCCGGTGGGGGCGGCGGTGAGTAACAAACATGGCCGCGCGCATTTAAATCTTGCTGCCAGACTTTGGCAGCAAGATTTAAGGGGTTAATGGCCGCGGGTGGAAGCGATTCCACCCGCGGCTAGTAGGCACACATGTCAGCTGTTGAAAACAGCTGATATGTGTGCCAATCCACGCCGCCTGCCCGCGGCAGGGGGCAGGGCTTAACGGGACACGATCCTGGACGGATAGATCCGTCCAAGGTCGTGAAGGGGTTAATTTAACGTAAAGCTTAGAAATAGAGTTGTCTTGACTTTAGACCAGTGAGGATATCTTCTAAGTTTATTAAGTGTCACGATTCCTCTGTGCAGAGCATCTTGCACACTAGGAGATGCTCTGTTGCTCTTTCCTGCACTACTGAGCTGGCAGTGACACGATTCCTCTGTGCAGAGCATCTTGCACATTAGGAGATGCTCTGCTGTGTTTTCCTGAGCTACTTAGTTGGCAGGTTGATTCCCAGCCCAAGCTTCCATGCTGGTTCTGGGAGGTGCTGATTACTCAGGTGTTCCATCTTCTTCTTTACTGAGCATGCTCCCCCAGAACCTTGCCAGTCGTACATTCTGGTTCAGTTGTTGTGCTAGTGTTCTGATCTATTGTTTCTTGACCCCGGACTGTTGTTTTGACTCCTCTCTGCCCGCTCTCTGTTCATGTCATAACCTCCTGGCTTTAGACCTCGGACCGTAACCTGACCATGTCTCAGTTTACTTCCTGAATCCATTATGTGCCTTCCTGGAATTCTGACTCCTGGATTGTGACCTGACTTCGCCTTTGTGTACTCCTTGAATCCATGTGTCCTCCTGTTACCAGACCCCGGCTTTGTTATTTCTATATCTTAAGATTTACCAAAAAAAAATGTTTACAGATTTTTTTAACTGGACAACCACTTTAATTTTTCGGACAGCAAATATGTGTCTACTGTTGACTATGTTTCTAGTAGCTTCTATGTCCCTTGGTCTAGTAAAGGGGGAGCAGCCCATCAGTCTCTGTATTACATAAATTTCAAGTTTACACAGATCTAGTTTTCCTGTAAAGGGGTTGTACTAGATTAGAAAAACATGGCTGCTTTCTTATAGAAACAGCGCCACCACAGTCTATAGGTTGTGTCTGGCATTGCAGCTCAGATTGAAATGATTAAGGTTGGGCTACAAAAGCAAACTAAACCCATGCATAAAAGTGGCGCTGTTTGTTTTACGAAGACAACCATCTTTATATAGTCCTGTAAAAACACTTTATTGTCTGGACATTGCTAATGCCAATTATCCTCAGATATGAGTTGATGGTTAAGAGTTGACAAATCCTTTAAAACTGTCTTTTTAACGTCCTATAGAGGAGGAACATATCAGTGTTAGTACAAAAGCAGAGGGACAGCTGAAAAAAACAAGACGACCGGCTGGATAAAACACACAGACATCTCAGAAGCTAATTTACGCCGAGTTCCCATTAGCAATAAATTAGCTTACATTACAACCACCTAAAAAAACAAACAAAAAAAAATGACGGAGACGAGCGGAATAGCGGGAGGCAATCGTGGGCACCTATTACTTCTAAAAATGGGGAATGAGATTCTTCTTCAAAATAATAGGAGATGAAGTTTAATTAGAAACCAAATTTGTATTGCTAATGAAATGACTCCATAAACACGCTGACACCGCTCCTTTATGCAGTTAATCTCCATATGCCGCTGCTATCTGCTGCTTGCAGGGACTTGTTAGAATTGCTGCCTAAACTGTGGGGATGTGAGCAAAATATTGACAATTTATAAGCCTATATTAGCAGTGAGACAAATAAAAAAGAGCAAGACTGACAAAACTGCAAAATTGAAAACTAAATCCCTATTAGGATAACTTAACCCCTTAGTGACAGTCAATTTCGATCTTAATGTCGAAGCCCCATTTTTCAAATCTTTCACTTAATCTGGATGCTTCAACATATCCCAGTGATTTAGAGGTTTTTTTTGTGATACATTGTACTCTAGGCAAATGTATGCCAATATTTATTGCATTTTTTTAAACTATATAAAATTTTACCAAAATTCTGAAAAATTTGCAATTTTCAAACTTGAAAAGTTTACACTCTCAAACCAGATAATCCCATTTGTCTACTTTATGTTTACATATCTTAGCACTACAGATTGCGGCTGACTCATTTTTATTGATATATTTCATGCTCAGTTTGCACCTGTTCACACTAGAATTTAAGGTAGTGCCATTAGTCTTTTTCTTAGATTATAGGATCATGCCTTCTGACTAAGCACTCCTGCTCCTCAGGCTTAGGAAATTTTAATTCTTTATTAGCAGGTTCCTATCTGTCGATAAATTATACGTTTTTTAACTGAAAGAGAGGCAGTAGTTTGATAGGGACCCAACATTAAGAGGTCACCTTTGCATTGGCTGTTGGGCTCACATAAAACTGGCCATTTTTGTATGCTAAGTAACTCAATTTTCATATTTTTCATAGCAGTAATGCATGTCTATATTCATTGTTTACATATCTTAGCACTCCACAGTGCAGCTGTCTCTTTTTTGTTGATATATTTCATGCTCAGTTTGCACCTGTTCACACTACAATTTAAGGAAGTGTCATCAGTCTTTTTCTTAGATTATAGGGTTATACCTTCTGATGGAGCTCTCCTGCTCTTCAGCCTCAGGTAATTTTAATTCTCCATTTGCAGATTCCTATCTTCCTGTAAATTGTAGGTTTTTTTTAAAACCCAAAGGCATTAGTTTGATAGGGACCCAACATTAAGAGGTCACCTTGACATTGGCTGTTGGGCTCATATAAAATTGCCCATTTTTATGTGCTAAGTACCTCAATTTTCATGTTTTTCATAGCAGTAATGCATGCCTATATTTCTATATTCATTGTTTACATATCTTAGCATTACAGAGTGCAACTTTCTCTTTTTTGTTGATATATCTCATGTTCAGTATGCACCTGTTCACACTAGAATCATAGGATGTGCCATCAGTTATTTTCTTAGCATCATTTTTTAAACATCCATTACTTTGTTAAGATGTTAGAAATGTTACAATGTTAAAACTTTTATTTTTTCTCATCTTATTTTTTATGGATCTATTAAAATATTAAGAGAATTTGAAGACCTATATTGTCACGATGTGACTTCAGGATATAATAATAATATTTATTTATTTATATAGCGTTGTTAATTCCACAGCGCTTTACATATATTGGCTACATCAGGATAGTGAGGGACATGGGGCTCTTATACTGTCCCTCATGCTAGGGGACCCTAGGCTATCCCTAACCTCTGGATTACCACTGATGGTGGAGATGCCTGAGTCCCGTGCCTTAGTATTCTCCTGGCCAGAACTAATCTTTCTCGCCCCTAGAGAAGGAAGGGACAGGAGTGAGATGGTAACACAGATAAAGACACACAGGGAAAAACTCATAAACACTGCAAATTCACAGGAACAAACAGTAAGAGACTAAGGAAAATAGCAACAGATGTAGGGCAGCAATAAAACAATAAAAGGAGGTTAATGAAAAATTTATTTTTTTCCTAGAAAAGTTAAAATGAATTTACCCTGCAAATGTGTCATTTTCACAAAGGGTAATAAGAGAAAATGGACCACACAATTTGTTGTGCAACTTCTCCTGAAGATTCAAATGACCCAAATGTAGTCAAAAACTGCTGTTGGAGGCAGGGCGTAGAAGTGAAGAAATGTTATTTGATTTTTGGATTGCAAAATTGGCTGGAATAGACTGTACACTCTATGTTGCATTTGCATAGAACCCAGGTTAACAAAACAGCAGGAAGCCTCCACAGGGATCCCTACTTTGGAAACTAGACATCTCTATAAATACATCTAGTGGTGTGGTGAACAGTTTCAACATACAGGAGCTTAACTGAACTTCATAATACTGGGATGTCAAAATGAAAAAATTATTTTTTTCAGCAAAATGTTTTAGCACCAAATATGTCATTTTCACAATGGGTAATAGAAGAAACGGATAGCACAATTTATTGCATAATTTCTTCCGATCGTGGTGATATCCTATTTGCGGTTGACATTTGGGCACATGACAGAGCTCGGAAGGGAAGGAGCATTGATTTTTAAAGAGCAAATTTGGCTGGAATAGATTTTGGATACCATACCGCATTTAAAAAGTCCCTGAGATGTCGAAACAGCAGAAAACTCCCAACAAGTGACCGCATTTTGCAAATTAATTGCTCGAAGAATTTGTCTAGGACTGGAGCCCCATATTTGTCATTCTTAAGAGATTCACAAGAGATAACGGGAGAAAATTAACCCAACGACTTGTTGAACAACTTCTGAATACAGTCATATCCCACAGTGAAGGAAAAAAACGCTAATTAATTTTTTGAAACAAATTATGAACTCCATGTTACTTTTGCAGAGATGACAAAAAAGCAGAACCCCCACAAGTGACCCCAATTTGAAATGTAAACCCACCAAGAAAGTCATCATTGACATTTTTAACCAACAAGATTGCGCAGAGCCCATGGGCTACCATGGCAGCCACGGGCCTACTGAAGGCCCCTATGGCTGCTATCCTAGTCCTCCTATGAATCCCAGCCTAATGGCTAGATTTCATTGGAGAATATTAGTTACACTATATACTGCAATACTGTCCTTTTGTTATATATTGTATGAACGATCAAACGATCTTAGGTTCAAGTTCCCTTTTACCAGTTCAAAATTAAGGAAATTGAGAGGTATATGCATATAACCTCTTTTACATGTCAGTACACCCGTTGACTATTCCCCATAGGAAGTTGCTTCAAAAAGTGCCCGCTAGGCCAAGGTCACTACCTGGAAGTGGTTTTGGCAACAGTTTTCCCGTCATTCTTGCAGCAGCTCCACCATTGGTGTCTTTTGCTCATCTTCCAATTATAGAGTGAACAGGTCAGTTATTTTAACCATTTTAGAGTTTCCAAATCCTGAAGTGGTTAAAAGATGGGACAAGAAAGAACATGTGCACAGCAATGTCATTTTAAAAATGTTCTGCACTTCGCTCAATTTATGGGGTACTTTTAAGATGGATTTCGGGTGGTTGTCATCTGCACATAACCAAAGTTTGGTATCATCACCATAATCTTTCTAGCATGAAGAATTACCTTGCAGATTATATTAGAGCCCATTAATACAGCCACAAAAACAAAACCCCAAAAAACAACAGAGTTTTTTTTCAACATTTCACCCCACCTTTTTCAGTATGCTATATGCTAAAATAAATGCTGCTGTTATTGAAAACTACTACTCATCCTGCAAAACTAAAGCTCTCATGTGGTATGGCAATAAAAAAGCAAAAATAAATTTCTTGAAAGTATAGGATAGAAAATCCAAGGTGCAATAACTACAAATCGCCAGAATAACAAGAATAACCTCTCACCAACCTAAGGCCCCTTTCACACATCAGTCAAAACCACACACATTAAAGATGTGCATGTCCCTCCGTGTGCCGTGATTTTGGCATATGTGTGCTCTCCGTGTGTTATCTGTGATCAGACACTCCTATACTCACCTGTCCCCGGCACGTTTCTCCATGGTGCTGATGTCTCCAGCTCTCCTGTCTCCGGCCACCGCTGTCTAACCTCTGCTTTTACTTCCAGGCCAGGGTGCAGTGAATATTCATGAGCATAATTAGCTAGACTGGAAGCAGGAGACAGCAGCGGCCAGAGACAGCATCACTGGAGATAGGTGAGAACAAAAATAATTTTATTTTGAAGATACATGTTTTCTCTGGTATGTGCCACATGGATCACACCACTATGTGCTCTGTGTGACATCAGTGATGCCAGAGAAAAATGCATGTACGCCGCACGGAAACACGGTCAGTGAGAAATCACTGATGTGTGCGCAGACCCATTGATTTTAATGGGTCTGCATATGTCCATGATTCCGGTATGTATAAAAACAGCATCATACTTACCAGAACCACTGACAGGTGAAGGGGGCCTAAGTGAGGAAAGGTGTTGGGACGTCAGACAAACAAAACACACAGCAGAAATGCAAAATGGTGAAGTCAGGGAGAAATCTTTTCACTGAAGGGCTGGAACTCCTTCGCAATAATCCACCTAGAAGTATAGCCAGCAAGGAAATATAGTGAAGGGAGAATACTTCATACATATTCATATACAGTGTAGACCAAATGTTTGGACACACCTTCTCATTCAAAGAGTTTTCTTTATTTTCATGACTCTAAAAATTGTAGATTCACATTGAAGGCATCAAAACTATGAATTAAAACATGTGGAATGAAATACTTAAAGTGTGAAACAACTGAAAATATGTCTTATATTCTAGGTTCTTTAAAGTAGCCACCTTTTGCTTTCATTACTACTTTGTACACTCTTGGCATTCTCTTGATGAGCTTCAAGAGGTAGTCACCGGAAATGGTCTTCCAACAGTCTTGAAGGAGTTCCCAGAGATGCTTAGCACTTGTCGGCCCTTTTGCCTTCACTCTGCGGCGGTCCAGCTCACCCCAAACCATCTCGATTGGGTTGAGGTCTGGTGACTGTGGAGACCAGGTCATCTGGCGTAGCACCCCATCACTCTCTTTCTTGGTCAAATAGCCCTTACACAGCCTGGAAGTGTGTTTGTGGTCATTGTCCTGTTGAAAAATAAATGATGGTCCAACTAAACGCAAACCGGATGGAATAGCATGCCGCTGCAAGATGCTGTGATAGGCATGCTGGTTCAGTATGCCTTCAATTTTGAATAAATCCCCAACAGTGTCACCAGCAAAGCACCCCAACACCATCACACCTCCTCCGTCATGCTTCACGGTGGGAACCAGCCATGTAGAGTCCATCCGTTCACCTTTTCTACAAAGACACAGTGGTTGGATCCAAATATCTCAAATTTGGACTCATCAGACCAAAGCACAGATTTCCACTGGTCTTATGTCCATTCCTTGTGTTCGTTAGCCCAAACAAGTCTCTTCTGCTTGTTGCCTGTCCTAAACAGTTGTTCTAGAGATGAGAAGGTGTGTCCAAACGTTTGGTCTGTACTGTATGCATACGTATATATATATATATATATATATATATATATATATATATGTATATATATATATATATATATATATATATATATATATATATGTATATATATATATATCCCCACTCAGACTGTGGACTGTGATAGGCAAACCAAAATGGGACAATGGAAAACACGTGAAAAGGAACACATGAAAAAATAAAGGTAACAGAATTCATCAGCATTAGGACCAAGAAGAAAAGAGCCATAGCTCAGCAGATAGGCGAACTGCCAACATACGGTTAGGTCCAGAAATATTTGGACAGTGACACAATTTTCGCGAGTTGGGCTCTGCATGCCACCACATTGGATTTGAAATGAAACCTCTACAACAGAATTCAAGTGCAGATTGTAACGTTTAATTTGAAGGTTTGAACAAAAATATCTGATAGAAATTGTAGGAATTGTACACATTTCTTTACAAACACTCCACATTTTAGGAGGTCAAAAGTAATTGGACAAATAAACCAAACCCAAAAAAAAAATATTTATTTTCAATATTTTGTTGCGAATCCTTTGGAGGCAATCACTGCCTTAAGTCTGGAACCCATGGACATCACCAAACGCTGGGTTTCCTCCTTCTTAATGCTTTGCCAGGCCTTTACAGCCGCAGCCTTCAGGTCCTGCTTGTTTGTGGGTCTTTCCGTCTTAAGTCTGGATTTGAGCAAGTGAAATGCATGCTCAATTGGGTTAAGATCTGGTGATTGACTTGGCCATTGCAGAATGTTCCACTTTTTTGCACTCATGAACTCCTGGGTAGCTTTGGCTGTATGCTTGGGGTCATTGTCCATCTGTACTATGAAGCGCCGTCCGGTCAACTTTGCAGCATTTGGCTGAATCTGGGCTGAAAGTATATCCCGGTACACTTCAGAATTCATCCGGCTACTCTTGTCTGCTGTTATGTCATCAATAAACACAAGTGACCCAGTGCCATTGAAAGCCATGCATGCCCATGCCATCACGTTGCCTCCACCATGTTTTACAGAGGATGTGGTGTGCCTTGGATCATGTGCCGTTCCCTTTCTTCTCCAAACTTTTTTCTTCCCATCATTCTGGTACAGGTTGATCTTTGTCTCATCTGTCCATAGAATACTTTTCCAGAACTGAGCTGGCTTCATGAGGTGTTTTTCAGCAAATTTAACTCTGGCCTGTCTATTTTTGGAATTGATGAATGGTTTGCATCTAGATGTGAACCCTTTGTATTTACTTTCATGGAGTCTTCTCTTTACTGTTGACTTAGAGACAGATACACCTACTTCACTGAGAGTGTTCTGGACTTCAGTTGATGTTGTGAACGGGTTCTTCTTCACCAAAGAAAGTATGCGGCGATCATCCACCACTGTTGTCATCCGTGGACGCCCAGGCCTTTTTGAGTTCCCAAGCTCACCAGTCAATTCCTTTTTTCTCAGAATGTACCCGACTGTTGATTTTGCTACTCCAAGCATGTCTGCTCTCTCTCTGATGGATTTTTTCTTTTTTTTCAGCCTCAGGATGTTCTGCTTCACCTCAATTGAGAGTTCCTTAGACCGCATGTTGTTTGGTCACAGCAACAGCTTCCAAATGCAAAACCACACACCTGTAATCAACCCCAGACCTTTTAACTACTTCATTGATTACAGGTTAACGAGGGAGACACCTTCAGAGTTAATGGCAGCCCTTAGAGTCCCTTGTCCAATTACTTTTGGTCCCTTGAAAAAGAGGAGGCTATGCATTACAGAGCTATGATTCCTAAACCCTTTCTCTGATTTGGATGTGAAAACTCTCATATTGCAGCTGGGAGTGTGCACTTTCAGCCCATATTATATATATAATTGTATTTCTGAACATGTTTTTGTAAACAGCTAAAATAACAAAACTTGTGTCACTGTCCAAATATTTCTGGACCTAACTGTAGCTCATCCCCAATCTCAAAGCGTGCCATGACAGGAACACCTTACCTTCAATGCGGTCTCAGGCAGCAAACTGAGAACAACATAGACAGGGACATTTTTTGCTGTCTCATAATTGAAATTGCTCAGCAGGGACCCATGAAGGCTGTGTGCCCATGATCAGTGTTCACAGCGTTTTGGGTGCAGCATGCTTCAGCTACGTCCAAAATGCTGCTTTGTGCAGTAGAAGTATAGTGGATGGGATTTGTAGAAATCCCGTGCCCACTGTGCATGTGTGGCTTAAAGCGAAAAACGACCTGCAGAGCAGCTTTCCAAGGCCACGGCATGTCAATTCTTTGCTGCTGGGTCTCATGCATCCTCCGTAGGGAGAGTCCGCAGCACCCTGAACCCTGATCGTTGGTACGAGCAGCTGCAGTCTCCTGCCTTCTCCTGCGGAGGAGACTCATGGCCCCGCAGGTCAGGAGGACCCCCATGTCCATGACGCAGTGAATCCTGATCGTGGGCACGTACCCTAAGAGTTTAACCATGACATGACAGTGGCCATATACAATTCGATCACAATGTTAATGAAGAATCTCATGTTCAATTTTGAAATGTTTTGCTGGAGACTGTCAATTATGAGCCTGTCCACAGTCTTATAAAAGAGAGGTGCCTGGCTGAAAGTTTCTGTCTCTTCTGTTTAGATATATATAGGGCTCTCAGTACATGAAGGAGAGCATTCGTAGAAAATGTAAAGACTAAGAAAAACATCAGCTGGGCCTGGGAGGATGCAAAAAAGTATACAGGCATTACAGCATGGGATCACAGTTGATTCTTTTTGTGAGGTAAAACATTTCCTTGACTGTTTTTAAAAACTATTTTACCTCATAGGAAGAATAATTTGCGATCCCGTGCTGTAATGTTTGTATTATTACTTCCTCCCCAGCCCAAGAGATGTTGTATGGGGAGAACGCAAAAGAGAGTATACAGATAGCACAGCATGGGATCAAAATTTATTCTTTTTGTGAGGCAAAACATTTCCCTGCTTGTTTTTAAAAAAATATTTGACCTCATAGAAAGCGATCTTGTGCTGTAATGTTTGTATACTTTATTATTATCTTCCCCTGCCCAGGAGGTGTGGAATGATCAGACCAAGTCCCTGTACGGTCAGACACAGCCATTACACAGTACATAGCAGGGGAACATATATAAGATTATCTCAGCACAGGAACATTTTTTTTAAACACAATCAAATATATAAATCATTATTATTCTAAGATCTATTGATTAAAATCAACTTTAAAATGAACGTTGTTTGTGGGAAAATCCCTTTAAGGACTTAGTAACACTGCCACTGCATTTTATGATTTTACTATTAGATTGGAATATCGTTCTTATGTAAGAAAATATTCTACTATTCAAAATGTATATGATGTGATATTAGAAGTTATTTTTTCCATATTTCATCCCGGGAACCTTTTTGACTGTATTTCTGCCATTTGTTCCTCGTATCATATATGTTCCTGCCTTGTACCGGTATTACTATCACAATAATTGTACTATTTTGGCAGATAGCAATGTAACATTTCCAGACAGCCATACAAACACAAACATAAATGTATTCTTGTAAAAACTCCACTGCAGGAGGAAGAATATATTATAATATATAATTTGCTGACAGGACCTTGCATTAGCATGCCGTTACATTTGCAGACAGCACTAAACTATCACAATGTAGCATATAATTAGAGATGGTACTTTGTATCTGAGAACACCGTACTCCCGCATCGTAAGATTGCACTAAAGAGTAGACGGTGCGCCTCCAGACTACATTACAACACGACAACATGCAGACATCCTCATAAATAAATAGCAAGAAAAGTAAACAACTATATATTAGGGTTACACGCAGCCATGTAACAAGATTTCTGCAGGTTTCAATTACTGTATAATCTTCTGAATCCTCATCTGTGCAAAACCCATTTAAAATACCCTTTTAAGGACATGAATGGACTCCTAAGAGGGGATGTCCATAATACATTCTCCTTAACTGCCTTCTACAAATTAGAAACAAATATATAAATAGAAAATATGTAATTATGAAAAAAATCATATACATCTTTAATTAGTAAATGATACTTATCTCCTTTTATCTAGGGTAGCAATGCCTATAGAATTAAAATGGATACTGTTAAACACTGATAGAAAGACATGCCTTTGAGCATGTGCCCTAAGAAGCTCTGCCCCTCCCATCATGTGCAGTGGGAAGCTCTGCCCCTCCCATCATGTGCAGTGGGAAGCTCTGCCCCCTCCCATCATGTGCAGTGGGAAGCTCTGCCCCTCCCATCATGTGCAGTAGGGAGCTCTGCCTCTCCCATCATGTGCAGTGGGAAGCTCTGCCCCTCCCATCATGTGCAGTGGGAAGCTCTGCCCCTCCCATCATGTGCAGTGGGAAGCTCTGCCTCTCCCATCATGTGCAGTAGGAAGCTCTGCCCCTCCCATTATGTGCAGTAGGAAGCTCTGCCCCCTCCAATCATGTGCAGTAGGGAGCTCTGCCTCTCCCATCATGTGCAATAGGGAGCTCTGCCTCTCCCATCATGTGCAGTAGGAAGCTCTGACCCTCCCATCATGTGCAGTAGGAAGCTCTGACCCTCCCATCATGTGCAGTAGGAAGCTCTGACCCTCCCATCATGTGCAGTAGGAAGCTCTGCCCCTCCTATCATGTGCAGTAGGAAGCTCTGCCCCTCCCATTATGTGCAGTAGGAAGCTCTGCCCCTGCCATCATGTGCAGTAGGGAGCTCTGCCTCTCCCATCATGTGCAGTAGGGAGCTCTGCCTCTCCTATCATGTGCAGTAGGAAGCTCTGCCCCTCCTATCATGTGCAGTAGGGAGCTCTGCCCCTCCTATCATGTGCAGTAAGAAGCTCTGCCCCTCCCATCATGTGCAGTAGGGAGCTCTGCCTCTCCCATCATGTGCAGTAGGGAGCTCTGCCTCTCCTATCATGTGCAGTAGGAAGCTCTGCCCTCTCCAATCATGAGCAGTAGGAAGCTCTGGCCCTCCCATCATGTGCAGTAGGAAGCTCTGCCTCCTCCCATCATGTGCAGTAGGATGCTCTGCCCCTTCAATCATGTGTAGTAAGAAGTTTTGCCCCTCCCATTATGTGCAGTAGGAAGCTCTGCCACCTCCCATCAGGTGCAGTAAGAAGCTCTGCCCCCTTCCATCATGTGCAGTAGGAAGCTCTGCCCCTCCCATCATGTGTAGTAGAAAGCCCTGCCCCCTCCCATCATGTGCAGTAGGAAGCTCTGCCCCCTCCCATCATGTGCAGTAGGAAGCTCTGCCCCTCCCATCATGTGCACTAGGAAGCTCTGCCCCCTCCCATCATGTGCAGTAGGAAGCTCTGCCCCTGCCATCATGTGCAGTAGGAAGCTCTGCCTCCTCCCATCATGTGCAGTAAGAAGCTCTACTCCTCCCATCATGTGCAGTAGGAAGCTCTGCCCCCTGCCATCATGTGCAGTAGGAAGCTCTGCCCCATCCCATCATGTGCAGTAGGAAGCTCTGCCTCCTGCCATCATGTGCAGTAGGAAGCTCTGCCTCCTCCCATCATGTGCAGTAAGAAGCTCTGCCCCCTCCCATCATGTGTAGTAAGAAGCTCTGCTCCCTCCCATCATGTGCAGTAAGAAGCTCTGCCCCTCCCATCATGTGTAGTAGAAAGCCCTGCCCCCTCCCATCATGTGCAGTAGAAAGCTCTGCCCCTCCCATTATGTGCAGTAGGAAGCTCTGCCCTCTCCCATCATGTGCAGTAGGAAGTTCTGCACCTTCCCATCCTGTGCAGTAGGAAGCTCTGCCCCCTGCCATCATGTGCAGTAGGAAGCTCTGCCCTAATACTTTAGCTACAAGAGGTACTGAGGTAAGCAGAGGCTGCTCACACTGCTGTCTGCAGTGTCTTTCTGATCTAAGACTGGAGATATCAGGAGTGCTGAGAAAATAATATGCTGCTCCCTGTTCTGTCCATTATGCTTATTTGACATAATAGTGGAGATACCAGAGGTGCTGAGGTAAGAAGACTCTGCTCACACTGCTGTCCACCATGTGCATCTGATCTAATACTGGATATACTAGTAATGCTGAGATAAGAAGAGAAAAAAGAGACCTCTCATATTGCTATCTATCTGATCCTTTACTCTAGATACCAGAGGTGCAGACGTACGAAGATGCAACTTACACTATTGTCCACCATGTGTTCCTGTTCTAATACTAAAGATACCCGGGGTGCAGAGGTAAGAAGAGCTTGATCACACTGCTGTCCATGAAGTCTATTTGATCTAATACTAGATGTACCAGGGGTGCTGAGGTAAGAAGAGGCTGCTCACACTGCTGTCCACCATGTCTCTTTGATCTAATACTGGAGCTACCAGGAGTGCTGAAATAAGAAGAGAAAAAAGAATGCTCATATTGCTGTCTATCTCATCTTATACTTTAGGTACCAGAGAATCTGAGGTAAGAAGAGGCTGTCCATCATGTGTATCTGATCTAATACTGGAGATACCAGGGGTGCTGAGATAAGAAGATACTGCTCACTCTTTTGTCCACCATCTGTTTCTGATTTAATACTGGATATACCAGGGGTGCTGAGATAAGAAGATACTGCTCACTCTTCTGTCCACCATATATATTTGATCAAATACTAAAGATATCAGGCATATTGAGGTAAGTAGAGGCTGCTCACACTGCTGTCCACCCTGTTTGTCTGATCTAATACTGGAGAATTGCTTTATATTCAGTTTTGAAGAAAAAAAAAGCACCATATATCCCAGGTAACTGCAATATTAAATTAGACAGACAGTGTGGACTGCAGAGTAAGCATCCTCATGACAGTGGCATTTAACAAATTAGAAACGAGAGAAAGTAGAAAGTGTCCATTCCAATGCCCCCAACCCCACTTGAATCAGGATTACAGGGTGTTTGACATTTTCATGGTCCTGTTGCAGGCCCCAGTCTCTAATAATGTTTATGCATCTATGAAAACCAGTCAGAATCAATAGGAATAAAGCCCTACTGCATTGAAATGTAAGTGATTATAGGTTCAGTCCCCTAATCCCCTAGGAAGATTAATTACAATTGTAAAACTAAATAAATGATGTAAAAGTCTTTATCACTCCCCTTTTCTGAGAAATAAAGTCTAAAAAATAAAAAAGTAACATATTTGATTTTACAGACTAAGTAACTGTCTCAACTAATACAAATATTTATCCCATAGTGTGATTGACAAAATAAAATAAAAGAATCCAAATGGCAGAATTGCTGTTTTTTTTGTTTATTTCATTAGAAAAAAATTGAATTATCGGAGATCAAGAATGTCGGATAAACCCCTAAATGGTAAAACTACAAAAAAACAAGTCCTCTTAAAATTGTAGCAAATTAAAAATGAAAAAGTTATGGATTTAAGGAGAGAAAAAAAATCAAAAGTGAAAAGGGTCGCATGGTGACATGGAGCCGTCCCTGACGAGTTGCCTAAATAATGATCCTGTCTAGTGCTGCCACATGCAAAAAATACTATACAATACTATAGTAAGGAGATAATAGCGTGAACCACGAGAACACAGAGATATGGTAAGGAGGAATATTTTTTTTTCCAACATGCGATGCTGTGTATGATTAACAGTCCAACAAATGTCATAGAAATGTCAACAGTTTGGACAGTTTGTCTCGGTTTCCGCACTCCACCTGATGAGTGACATTACTATTGTTTCTCCGCTCTTCCTATAATCACCCAGAAGAATCGGAGCAGCACTTAGCTTCCATCTAATTGCTCACATTTCTGAGATGTTTTGATATCAACTCATTAAGACGTTTACCACATTTTAATCTTGTGAACTTAAAGCATTGCATGAGCGACAATTTGACAAGTTTATGCCGTAATTGAATAAAAAAAAACAATACATTACAAAGTAATAATGAATTGAAAGGATGATAGAAATGTCATCATTTATCTGTTTCCACAATTGATTTTCCAGACTTTCAGCCTCTTTTTTTTTATCTATTCTGACTTGTTGGAGATTTTTTCTAAAGCCCATAAAACAGATATGGATCTGCATAAAGGCTTATGACGTGGCCTCACTACGGAGCAGATCCTACAGAGGAACCTTACAATTAGTTACAATATTCCGGTACACTCACACTGCCCGAATTTCATCCAGAAAAGCTGAATGAGTGTCATGCGTATGTCATTCCATGTCATGTGAGTGCGATACGAGAGTGCAATTTCTTTTCTTGCCTAGCATTTGTATGCCATCCATATGGCATCCATGTTAGGTCCCCTTTACACGTCGGTAATAAAATGCATGTGTTTACAGTCCATGGTGTGACTGCGTATATTTGTGAGTGTTCTGTTTGTGTGTTCAGCGTGTGCTGTCAGTGTGCTCTCTGAGCGCTATCTGTTATAGCACATGGACAGCAGTAACTTCTATACTCACCTGTCCCCAGCGCTGCTGTCTCAGGCGCTGCTGCTTCCAGCTCCAAGGTGTAGTGAATATTCATGAGCATAATGAGCTGGCCTGGAAGCAACAGCAGTGCCGAAGACAGCAGCGCTGGAGACAGGTGAGTATAGAAAATGATTTTATTTCACAGACACGTGTTTTCTCAGGTACATGTCATACAGATCACATCACTGTGTGGTCCATGTGACATCAGTGTAGCTGTAGAAAACCAGACATTGAATTTGCACTTTTTATATGATGCATGCCATTTTCAGATCGTGCTGGCTCCCCTCTTTCTCTGTTTGGTTGTAGTTATGCTACAAATGTCTGGTGGCTGGTCACCACCATGCCATGCACGCCTGATCTTGGTTTGCAATATATTCCTCCTGTTGGTAGCTGTTCACATTCAGTTGCCTCACCCTTTCCACAGGCATTGCTAATTAAGCACCATACTTGGATCTAGTCCGCCTTTATCAATGGTTGCTGTCTGGCACTGGGAGGGTCAGTTCTGATATAGTCCTGGTATGTGTAGAGCTTGCTCCACATGCTGGGACCTGGGCTGGCCTCTATCCACAATTGCCTTTTTTGCAACATAGAAGCGGTTATATATACAGGTTACAGGTATGTGTGCTCCATTATGGTTCTGCTTTTAACTTCATCTAGGAGGCCGCAAGGCACATGAAATACAGAATATAGTGTAGGACCCCCCTATTGAGATTCGCCGTGACGTTGGCAGGGGTGGCTCAAAGAATTGATCAATTATTTGCTAAAAATCTCATTTATATTACAGTACAGTTGGAATAAATCTGTGAATTTGCACTTTTTATATGATGCATGCCATTTTCAGATCGTGCTGGCTCCCCTCTTTCTCAGAAAACCAGAGATGTAGCTGTGTGGAGCATAGAAACACACGTGTGCTTCACATGGACAGACGTCCGTGAGAAAACAGGGATGTGTGCACAGACCCATTGATTTTAATGGGTCTGCGTATACAGGGTGGGCTATAAGTATGGATACACCCTGATAAAAAAGAAGGCCACTATGGGCGTCACCCGTTCTCAAATGTTTTGCCCCCTCCCATGTACTAATATGCCACAAACGGTAAGGTGATATCAGAAACCGCTTCCAATTTTTCAGGGTCCATACTAATGGCCCACCCTGTATTTGTGTCTCTGGTACGTATGAAAACGGACATCATATGTACTGGAAACACTTACGTGTGAAGGGGGCCTAACATGCAGTTTTTTCCCACCTAGCATCTGTATGACATCCATATGCAATATGTTTTTTTCTCAGTAGGTATTATTCATTATTCATTTGCAGGACCATTTACAGTGTTCTATACCACAGAATGGTAATATATCCATAAAACCATAAAAAAATTGGATGGCATATGGATGGTTCATTTGACGTCCATTTTTTCTTACATTGGTGAGAGTATATGCGGCCACTCGCAGAATGCTGCAATCTTTTCTTCATGCCAAATATAGCTGAGATAAAATTGCAGATCGGCACTGCCCCTTATTATAACACTGTAGTAGAACTAAATTTGGCATGCCCAAATGATGGAAAAAAAGATAATCTGGGGATGCTTCAGCAAGGCTGCAATTGGGCAGATAAAACTTTGTGAAGGATGTATAAATCAAGCCGCATACAAGGTTATCCTGGAAAACAGTTGCTTCCTTCTGCTCAGGCAATGTTCCCCAACTCTGAGGACTGTTTCTTCCAGCAGGACAATGCACCAAGCCACACAGCTAGGTCAATCAATGTGTGGATGAAGGACCATCACATCAAAACCCAGTCATGACTAACCCAATCTCCAGACCTAAACCCCATTGAAAACCTCTGGAATGTAATCAAGAGGAAGATAGATAGGCACAAGCCATCAAACAAAGAAGAACTGCTTACATTTTTGCACCACGAGTGGCATAAGGTCATCCAAAAGCAATGTGAAAGACAGGTGGAAAGCATGCCAAGACGCATGAAAGCTGTGATTATAAATCATGGTTATTCCACAAAATATTGATTTCTGATCTCTTCCTGAGTTAAAACATTATTAGTATTGTTGTTTCTAAATTATTATGAACTTGTTTTCTTTGCATTATTTGAGATATGAAAGCAATGCATTTTTTTGTTATTTTGACAATTTTTAATTTTCAGAAAATAAATACAAAATGTATTGCTTGAAAATTCGAAGACTTTGTCAGTAGTTTAGGACAATTTAGATTTCACAGAAAAATATACCTTATAAAGCGAAAAATCAGAAAAACTGAAAATTTTGCAGTGGTCTCTTAATTTTTTGTCAGGGCTGTATATGTTCCAAATTATTATGCAAAAAATATTTTTTCATATTTTCCTAAATTAACTTTATGAATTGCTGCCATTGTTATTTTCCAGTCATCTACTATTCGAGTATAATTGAAATGTTTTTGATCAAACTGCCTATGAAAACAGTATATTTTTAAAAATAATAAACACTCAAAATGTACTCAAAATGCATGTTCCAAATTATTATGCACAGCAGAGTTTTCAACCTTTTTTTTTATTGTGAAAAACAAAATGGTCAATTGTGAAATTCTAAGCATTATCAGCTTATTACAAAATTAAATCAAACAGTTTTCAAGTCAAAACTTAATTCTAGGTGATGTTACATTTGCACATAGGACCCCTTGTTTGAAAGAAGCTTCTGAACTCTCTCGTCCATTGAATTTGTCAGTTTTTGGATGGTTTGTGCTTCAATTGTTTTGCATGTGGACAGAATACCCTCCCAGAGCTGGTACTTAGATGTGAACTGCCTCCCGCAATCATAGACACTCCTTTTGATGATGCTCCAGAGGTTCTCAATGGGGTTGAGGTCAGGGGAAGATGGGGGGGCCACACCATAAGTTTGTCCTCTTTTATGCCCATAGCAGGCAGAGATGCAGATGTGTTATTTGCAGCATGAGACGGTGCATTATCAAGCATGAAAATGATCTTGCTGCGGAATGCACGGTTCTTCCTCCTGAACCATGGCAGGAAGTGCTGTTTTAGAAACTCCACATAGATTATGGAGTTCATCTTTACCCCTTCAGGGATCCTAAAGGGGCCAACAATCTCTCTACCCATGATTCCAGCCAAAAACATTTCTCCACCTCCTCCTTGTTGGCGCCTTAGCCGTGTGTTCATGGGTTGTTCATCAACCAGCCATCCTCCACTCCATCCATCTGGACCATCGAGCGTTGTACGGCACTCATCGGTGAACAAAACAGTTTGGAAGTCAGTCTTCATGTATGGTTTGGCCACTGGAGCCGTTTCTGCTTGTGTGCAGTGGATAGAGGTGGTCGACAGGATGGTTTCCGCACAGCTGCAAACCTCTGAAGGACCCTGCATCTTGTTGTTCGGGGGACGTTGGAGGCACCAGCAGCTTCAAAAACTTGTCTGCTGCTATGACAAGGCATTTTAGCAGCTGCTCTTTTAACCTGACGCAATTGCCTGTTGGAAAGAGTCCTACATTTCTCCTTATCAGCACGCACACGTGTGTGCTGTGAATCAGCTACATACTTCTTGATTGTGCGGTGATCACGATGAAGTGTCTTGGCAATGGTGATTGTACTCATGCCTTGACCTAAATACTCCACAATTTGTTGCTTCTCAGCAGCCGACACTTCCTTTTTCTTTCCCATTTTGGCAAAAAATGTAGGCTGCTTAATAATGTGGAACAGCCTTCTTAAGTAGTCTTGCCTTTATTTGGACACACCTAACGCCAAACTAATGTGCACAGGTATCTGCAATTGCTTTCAGAGATATAAAGAGCCCTCACACACATCACCAGCAATGAGTTTACATGACAAACAAAAGATTTCTGACCTTATCACTCCTAAACTCTTTTTGCATAATAATTTGGAACACAGTGTATATATATATATATTTCACGGACATGCATCATACATGTACACACATATGCAGGCATGTCCAGACATGCTCCAACTACAGGCGTGGCCTCGCACAATACTCAATTGCATTGAGTGAGGCCGCACTCCTCTAGTCGGATTCTGTCCAGGAGCATACACTGACCGTTGTTCCCAGCTCTGACACTGGTGAATCCTCACAGTGTACATTGCGCACGATGTGAAGATTCATAACTCTATAGTCCTATACAGTGACACATACAGTGACTGCAGACTCGTGGATTTAGACTAGACAACCCCTTTAAGGGACTCTTCTAGCAAGTAGAGATTACACAAAGGGAATAATATCTTGAAAACTTGGTCATTTTCCCTTCTTATTTTTCCAATACAATGGTAATGGCTGCAAACAGAAACAGCGAGGAAAACTGTGAGCCTGAATATTCACTTTTATAAGGGTGATAAGAAATAATGTTGATGATGAAAAATGATGATGAGGACATTGATGATGATGATGATGATGAGCATTGAGGTCTATGATGATGAGCAGTGATGATGATGAGCAATGATAATGAGAGTGCACAATGATGATCCTCATCACCATTTCCAATACTTGGCCAGTGTGTTTTCATTTCTGTTTATCCCACTAGGAAATTAAGCCGTTAAGTATGTTGAGCGTATTAATAAAAAAATCCATCCTATTACATGGAACAGCAGAGTATTATTGTAAACCTTTGCCAGCGTCTGAAGCATCAGAAATACCCTGCAACTGATATGAACTGTCAGGATATCAGCACTTAATGATAAACCACTACAGAATTAATAATCGTGTCATAAAATTAATACCTGTAGAGACATTGAAGCCCGACTACATAAACTTTTTTTCCTGTTGACATCTACAAGAAAAAACATTATGCAAGTTGCCACTAAATAATTATTTCTAAAGCTAATACGTGGGAAAATGTTTTATCCTGTAACCAGAAGGTTTAAAGAATTTTTTTTGTATTTTTATTTTTTATAATTTATTAGAAAATGCTGTGTTTAATAATGGTTAGTGCAAAAGTTGCTGGAGCTATTTATTTTGTTAGATTTACAATTTTCTGTTTGTGTATCATGGTGCAACAAAAGGTGCGCTTTATGGCAGCTGCAATGAATATGTCGCACAAAGATTTTCACAAAATTCATTGACGTCATGGCGGCGTCGGGTACTGTTCAGACTACAGATTCTGACACTCCGTCTAATAACTCCTTTGGTGTTTGTGATCTACGCAGGCAAACTCAGGTGTTGACCAGCTGACTGCTAATTTAGAGGTAGATTAGAGTTAATCTCTGCTAGTCTGCTTGTTAGTCATCTTGATCACCTGCTGTGGGGGAGCCAATCACATCTGATCCCCTCCTATATATGGTGGCTGGATCCTTCCATCCTTCCATCTTTGCCAGCTATAGTCTATCTTAGCTGGTCTTGGGACTAGAAATTAGTGAACCTGAGGTTTAAGGTTTGGGTATGAACGCAGACACAAAAAAACAGAGTTCGAGTGAAAACTACTCAAGCGAGCAGCACTGTGCTTGGGTATGATTGATGCTCAGCCCTAAATGGTGTTTGCACTGGGGGTAAAATCAGCATGATCAGATGCAGTGTGCACACACACAAAAAATAAAAAATGTGAAAAACTACACCCATCCTGCCCCAGAAGGTATCTGCTTATGGCTGGCTGCATATGGGTGGAGCCACAAACTGACCAATTACTGACTTCCATTGAGGTTTGGGTCAAGTCTGGATCACAAACTGAACTTTATCTAAGGTTCGACTGTACCCTTTGAACCAAACTTCTAAAGGATCGTTCATCTCTACTGGGGAGGTGTGGTGATACAGACTATCTGGTGTAATACCTGTGATGTTGTCGAGTTAACACTTGTTGCCATTTTTTTGCTTCCTTCCTCCTCTTATTTTTCTTCTTAGTCTTTCTTTGTCTATTCCTGTGTGTTTGCAGCATTTCAGAGTTTTGGTTTTCCCCTGTCTGTCCTTATCTGTCTATCATCTCACTCCTGCCCCATCCCTCCTTGGTGGGAAGGGGATATTAGAGTAGTATTTCTCAGGAGTATAGAAAGGCACAGAACTCCTGAGTCTCCACCATTATGAGTAATCTGGATGTGAGGGATGGCCTAGAGTCCCTTAGTGTAAGGAATAGCATAGGAGCCCTTTGTCCCTTGCTATCCCAGAGTAACATCATGACAGAATACAAGTTAATGGTCATAAAAAAGTCAATAGTCTAAGAAATGTCAGCTGCTATCCGGGAGAAGTGGAGGGGAACACAGGATTTTTATAGATAATACACATTATCTGTGTGTATATTGTATGGCAGATTCTGGTAATTTAGTTCCTTGTAGTAGTCCTGTATAGGGTCAGATCCTAGATCTCTGGTACCTTTAGCTGCACCACGACTAATGTGGTATACTTAATTATATGTACCAAATGTCCAACTGGGGGTCTGTATGTAGGGGAGACAGGACAACAGCTCAGGACAAGGATGAATTCTCATCGCCACACAATTAGAGAAAAAATGATAGATTTACCTGTGGCCAAATATTTTTGTAACTCAGACCACAGAATCATGGACATGAAATTGCTAGTATTGAAAGGAAACTTCAAATCCCAGAGAGACAGGAGACTATGGGAATACAAACTTATGATGACCTTTGACACATTCAGAGCAGGAATGAATGTGTCACATGGATTTATGTATTTTTACATCAATTAAGAAATGTGCTCCTCAGACCATCTGGGGGCATCACAGCCCGGACCAGACCCCAATCAGAGGACAATAAAACTTTCACACTGCTTATCTATGAGCTGCTGCAATATTTACTGCCACAACTGATTGTCCTCTTCACCTACTCATAGTTCTACTTCATATAACTTGTCTTATTTACTGCTTAATTCTATGTCCTGTTGTGTATAAATATGTGACTCTTCACATTTTGTGTTATACTGAGCCTGATGAAGAGACCTGAGTAGTCTCGAAAGCTTGCTATTATTGCCATCTTTTCAGTTAGCCATTAAGGTATCAACCACTGAGGACTCTCAGTTCTTTTAACCCCTTCACGACCATGGACGGATCTATCCGTCATGGAGCGTGTCCCGTTAAGCCCCGCTCCCTGCCGCGGGCAGGCGGCTGCGATCGGCGCACATATCAGCTGTTTTCAACAGCTGACATATGTGCCTCCATGTTACGAGTGGAATCGAATTCCACCCGTAACATTAACCCCTTACATCTCACTGCCAAAGTCTGGCAGCGAGATGTATATACGTGCGGTGAAGATTTTCACTTACCGCCGCCCCCACCGGACGTCACATGAGTGATCACGTGACTTTCGGTGGTTGCCATTGTAGCACAGGGCCATGTGATGACGCCTGCAGCTATGACGTTTCGCTTTCGTTTTCACCCGGCCTGGAGCCGAATGAATCAGGAAGTGACCGCATCTGCTGTTTACAGCTGTATAGCTGTGATCAGCAGATAGATCAGAGGGATCGGATTGCTGATCACTATAGCCCCCTAGGGGCACTAGTAAAATAAAAAAAAAAGTAAAAAAAAGTTTTAAAAAAATAAAAAAAAAATAAAAGTTCAAATCACCCCCCTTTCTCCCCATTGAAAATTAAAGGGTTAAAAATAAATAAATATACACATATTTGGTATCGCTGCTTTCAGAAATGCCCGATCTATCAAAATATAAACTCAATTAATCTGATTGGTAAGCGGCGTAGTGGCAAAAAAATTCCAAACGCCAAAATTACGTTTTTTGGTCGCCGCAAGTTTTACGCAAAATACAATAACAGGCGATCAAAATGTAGCATCTGCACAAAAATGGTACCATTAGAAACGTCAGCTCGAGACACAAAAAATAAGCCATCACTAAGCAATAGATCCCAAAAATGAGAACTCTACGGGTTTCGTAAAATGGCACAAAACGTACGCCACTTTTATTGGACCAGTTTGTGAATGTTTTTAACCCCTTAGATACAAGTAAACCTATACATGTTTGGTGTCTACAAACTCGCATCGACCTCAGGCATCATACCCACACATCAGTTTTACCATATAGTGAACAACGTGAATAAAACATCCCAAAAACTATTGTGCCATCACACTTTTTTTCCAGTTTTTCCACACTTGGAATTTTTTTGCTGCTTTCCAGTACACCATATGGTAAAACTTATAGCTTCATTTAAAAATACAACTTGTCCCGCAAAAAACAAGCCCTCATATGGCAAGATTGATGGAAAAATAAAAAAGTTACGGCTCATGGAAGAAGAGGAGCAAAAAACAAAAACGCAAAAAACGAAAGTGCCCCGGGGCTGAAGGGGTTAAACAATTTTTTTATTGCATGGCAGTAGTTCACAACTTTTATTACCTTGCAAGCCACATTCAGGTCTTAGAGATTGTCACAAACCCCATCGAGGTCCTCCCCCCCCCCCCCCCTACACACAAACACACAATAGTGACACCCCAACCTCTCAATTATTGGTATGACAAACAAAGCCTCTCCAAAAGCGAAAGCACAGTAAGACCTTGTATTCCACTCCCTTGTGGACGGCATACTTACATCCAGAGTTATCAATATTCAATTTTCTCACATCAATCACACCCTCCACACTATTGCACTATTTTTCCACCATCATATGCACATCTCAATCTGCTTTTCTGTGCTGAGCTACTCACAGAAGTCATCATCTAAAGACCTCTTCTTCATCGCTGTTTGGCAGACTTGGTGCTAATTCACCAAGCCAGCAGAAAGCTGTGAGCCACATATTATAGACATTAGAGCCACATGTGGCTCCAAGCTACAGATTGGGGACCCCTGCCATATAGTGTTGCTATTTGGCCTTATCTAGATGGCTCTGCTCCCTCTGTATCAGTCTAAATAGCAAAGCTGAAATGTGAGCTGCAAGAAGAGTCAATCTATTATGTCTGCTCCAGTTGGCAGTCTAAAAATTAAGATATTTTCATCAACATCTTCTTTTATGTGAGTAGTCAACATGAAAAAAATAAATCCAAGGAAGTGAATGGAGAGGGCCTGCTCATGAGAAGTCACCTCCATTGCCAGTTCAGTTCAGATACCAACCAGAATCATGAGAAGCCTCCAGATCAGACACCAGCCAGAATGGGGAATCAGAGAACCCCTTTCCTGAAGGAAGGTCCCAAGTCTTACAGGTAGGGCCTGCAATGTTTAAGCATTGTTGATGGTTTATCCTGATGAAGAAACCAGTGGGTTTCAAAGTGCATAGACTTTCATAAACCCCATGTTCTTCCCTCCTTGGTCTGAACTCCATTAAATCGCCAAAAGCATGGATTACATCCATTGTCTCCTAACCTTTGGTTATAAGCATTTATGGCATGACCTGTGTACGTGCCATGAATGTCTGTCAAGTGACAAAGTATTTTGCTAAAAACACATTGCCATACCTCCAATTCTACAGAAATCAAGGACCTAATTTTAGTTATTACTTATTAGGTGTGTTATGAGTTCTCTCATATAAAAGGGTATTCCCAGAATTTAAACTATGCCCTATGCTGGGTACATTTCTCTGGATTCTAGGAAAGAGGCTCTGCAGATCCCCTTCTTAAGTGGAGTGGTGGGACACATGCTCAGTCTCTTCTCTTTTATTGTTTATGGTACTGTTGGAGAAACCTGAAGGCAACGCTTGGCTGTTTCCAACAGTTCTATGGACAATACATGGAGGCCTACCTCTATTCCATTCAAGATGCGGTTCTACTGAGCCTCGTTCGTTGGAATCCAGAGCCTCGTTCTTGGAATTGCTTGGAGTCTCAATTTACTCCCAGTGATTAGTAAGGGACAAATAACAGAGGAAAACTTTCAATTCTGAAGGAAATATAATAACTCTAGTGTTTGGAGTTTTAACAAACCTTTAAATATATTCTCAATTTTGCCAGATGACAAACAAAACTCCAACTTACCGCAATTAATTTCTATTGTTTTCATAAAACCCAATTTATTAATTGATAACACTTTAGGTCAAGAAAACATAAAAAATCTGGGACAGAAGGACAACATCATTTGTACGATGTACAGTTATGTGCAAAGTAATAGCATCTAGCATCCATCTCTAATGTGTCTAATTACTGTTTTGGCAGAAAAGATCATACAAAATGGAAAAAAAGTCATGACTAGGTGTAGGCGAGTAATGGGTAACCAACAGAATCAACAGTCATGGCATGCTGCGGCTAATTGGGTGTAATTGACTCATTTAATGAAACAGGAGTCTAATTAATAGCAATACAGAGTTCAATCATTCAGGTCATTCATTCTTTGAAGAAACAGGTGTCAATTATGGCCCTCATTTAAAGAAGGAGGGCAGCAAATGTTGTACCATCTGATTTTAGACCTTGTTGATTGAGTAAAATGGGTCATTCCAGACATTGTGCTGAAGGAGAAAGAACTTTGATCAAAAAATTGATCGTAGAGGATATAACATAAAGAAGTGCAGAAAATAGTTGGCTGCTCAGGTAAGATTTTTAATGCCGTAAAATGGTAAACAAAACCCAAAACATGTGGTAGGAAAAAAAACTTCTACTACCATCTGCATATATTATACAATAAAAAGAATGACAAAGAGGCATCCAATGATCGGCTCCAGGGAGGTCAGAGAACATCTTCATATACCTCTGAGTACTGCTGTAAGGGGTAGTCGGACCCCTGGTAGTGAAGGAGCTGTTTTTCCCCCCCTGAAGACGCCACAGTAGTATGGTGGCAAATTGTAAATGTTAATGGTAAAATGTTACCTGTCATAAACTGTTTCCCCACTAGGTGCCAGTGTGGAGCAGTGGTTCCCCTGGTAACAGTGGCAGGGAAGAAGGGGCAGGGCAGCCTAGGTGGGGAAGGAAGGGTTCTGAATGCAGAGTCCAGTGTGCAGTGAGATGTGACTGGAGAAAGGAGTCTGAGGTGACGGGGCAGAGTGTGGAAGTGGTGCTGCAGTGGCAGAAGAAGTGGAAGAGTCAAGACTAGTCCCAAAGCCGGTAGTGTGTACTACAGTGCAGTGCAGCTATCAGGGGGCTAACAAGTGGCCCCTGCAGGCGAAGGGTAGTGCCCTGACAAAGAAGTGAAGGTAAATGGGAATGCCCGTAGAAAACAAGTGAAGCAGTTCCCCGGTAAAGAAGTGGAGAGGTGAGAACTTATCCGGAGCCGGTAGTCTGTGCTAGATCTGCCCTACAGTGAAACAGGGTTCAGTGTGCAGCTACTAGGGGGTTAACGCATGTCCCCTGCAGGCGAGGGAAAGTTACCGGGGAAAGAGGAAACCGTCAGCAAGAAGTGTAAGCTGTAATCTGAAGTGACTTGATGCTGAAGGGTATAAAGAAGAGCGGAAGCTGTGATCAATAAAATGTTTCTTGGTTCATCAACTGCCTGTCTGTGGCTCTTTACTGGGAGTGGTGAAGAGGCCTGTGAGCCGAGAGAAAAAGGTGTCACCGAGAAGCAAATTGCCCACATGGAAGTGTCCCTGCCACCTACACTCTGCCCCACAAACAACACCTCTGTTTTAACAGTGACGGCCGGGCCGGGGGTCAGCCTGCCGCCCCCTGGGCGGGAGACCGTGACTACAACCCCTGAGGCGCCCCCTGCCCCCGTTACAAACTGGCGTAGTCGGCAGGATCAAGCCTGCATGCAAGAAACCCTGACCAGAGACTGTGAGGAAGATCAAGTGGTGCCTGACGTGCTGAACGGGCCACAAGATGGCGGCAAGATGGCGGCCGTCCTCATGGACTCAGTGGATGCGCGAAAAGTTGGCGCCAAACGAAAAGCGCTGGGCTGGCCTGGGAGGAAGAAGCCCGGAGTGCGCCGCCCAAAGAGGGGAGGTACTTGCCCCAAGAAGCTGCAGAGGTCTAGAGACGTGGGCGGCGCCGCAAGAAAGAAAAGGCGTCACCAATGCTATGCAGACCTGGTGGGTGAAGCCGGGGGCGGAGTGTGTGCAAAAGCGGGAAAAGAAGAACCGCCTCCACCCTCCCCGGCGCCATTGCAATCCCAGCAGCAGAAGCAACAGTTCCAGTTACCTGCGCTAAACAGAATGGAGGCCAGGACAGACAAGCAAGCCGTAGCGGGCGCGCTGGTGCCCGTAGGACGCAGAAGAGAACGTCCGATGGAGAGCTCGGTGGGAAAGTTACCCACCATCACGTTGCCGGCAAGCATGATACCGGCCGTGACTGGAGTCTCGGAGAAACCAGCGAGGGTCACGTTTTTTACCTCATGGGATGCCGTTACCGGGGAAACGACGACGGAAGTCCGGGCCACCTACAAGTCCCGGCTGACTCTGGGGAGCGGGCCACCAGGAGCATCCATACAGATTCCGGAGGCGCCCGCGTCTGTTAAGGTAGGCCCTCTGCCCCCCTCAGGAGTTAAGGCTCCGTACTGGCAAGATATCCCAGAACCAGAGGTAATCGTCCGGAAGAGAGTGATTTGTTTGCCGTTGAAAACCGGTATTGTTGAAAGCCGGTGAATGTTTCCAGTTACAGTAACGTTAAAAGTACTGAACCCGGGAGGAGCTTAATGCAGAACTGTGCGTGGACTCCTTCCGTGACTGTTAAGAAGGAATCTTGTTGTCTTGTTGTTTTCTGCCCACCCAAAGACCGGGAGCGCTTGGAAATAGCCTCCGGGCAGAAGGTCAGCTAAGACCGGGAGCGCCTGAGGAGGACCTCCGGGCAGATGTGCGACTAAGACCGGGAGCTTCCCTGGAGGGACTCTGGGCACCAAACTTGTGTGCCAGTCTGTGTGTTTTCCTACATGTGTTGTTTTGCAGGTACGAACCTCGCCAGGAGGCTGAGGTTAAAGAGGGGAGGAATGTAAGGGGTAGTCGGACCCCTGGTAGTGAAGGAGCTGTTTTTCCCCCCCTGAAGACGCCACAGTAGTATGGTGGCAAATTGTAAATGTTAATGGTAAAATGTTACCTGTCATAAACTGTTTCCCCACTAGGTGCCAGTGTAGAGCAGTGGTTCCCCTGGTAACAGTGGCAGGGAATGAAGGGGCAGGGCAGCCTAGGTGGGGAAGGAAGGGCTCTGAATGCAGAGTCCAGTGTGCAGTGAGATGTGACTGGAGAAAGAAGTCTGAGGTGACGGGGCAGAGTGTGGAAGTGGTGCTGCAGTGGCAGAAGAAGTGGAAGAGTCAAGACTAGTCCCAAAGCCGGTAGTGTGTACTACAGTGCAGTGCAGCTATCAGGGGGATAACAAGTGGCCCCTGCAGGCGAAGGGTAGTGCCCTGACAAAGAAGTGAAGGTAAATGGGAATGCCCGTAGAAAACAAGTGAAGCAGTTCCCCGGTAAAGAAGTGGAGAGGTGAGAACTTATCCGGAGCCGGTAGTCTGTGCTAGATCTGCCCTACAGTGAAACAGGGTTCAGTGTGCAGCTACTAGGGGGTTAACGCATGTCCCCTGCAGGCGAGGGAAAGTTACCGGGGAAAGAGGAAACCGTCAGCAAGAAGTGTAAGCTATAATCCGAAGTGACTTGATGCTGAAGGGTGTAAAGAAGAGCGGAAGCTGTGATCAATAAAATGTTTCTTGGTTCATCAACTGCCTGTCTGTGGCTCTTTACTGGGAGTGGTGAAGAGGCCTGTGAGCCGAGAGAAAAAGGTGTCACCGAGAAGCAAATTGCCCACATGGAAGTGTCCCTGCCACCTACACTCTGCCCCACAAACAACACCTCCGTTTTAACAGTGACGGCCGGGCCGGGGGTCAGCCTGCCGCCCCCTGGGCAGGAGACCGTGACTACAACCCCTGAGGCGCCCCCTGCCCCCGTTACACTGCAACCATGAGAAGATGCCTACATGAACTGAAACTATTTGCAAGAAACCCTCGTAAAGTACCATTGCTGAAAAAAAGTGTTGGAAAGGATACAGTTTCCCAAAGAACACTTTGACCAGCCCAAAGAGAAGTGGCGCAACATTCTATGGACAGATGGGAGCAAGATTGTTTTTATTGGGGTTAAAGAGGACAAATAGTTTGTAACACGACTCATAAACACTGAATACAAGCCACAGGACACTGTGAAGACTGTAAAACATGGAGGCGCAAGAAGAATGGTTTGTGGATGTTTCTCACACTCTGGAGTTGGGCCCATTAATCACCAGGAATCATGGATCAGATTGAAAATATATCAAAATAGTTGAAGAGGTCATGTTGCCTTATGCTTAAAGGGAACCAACCACCAGGATTTTGCTATATGAAGCAAAGGCAGTGCCATACTGGCGCTAGGATGCTGTATCCAGGCATACTGTTTGTTAAAAGATTGGATGCTTGATTGCTGAAATATCTGTAATCAAAGTTGCATAAATGCATCGGGGTGGGCCTTTCTGGGTTGGGTCCTTGTTGTAAATTTCTCCTCCTTGTATTGCATGCCAACAGCAGCAATGGGAGTGAGTGCGGAGCGATATATAAGTAAATAAAAGGGGGCATGCAACACAAGATGCAGGAGGAGGAATATACATCAAGGAACTGACCCACAAAGACCCGCACCCATTGCACATGTCAATCAAAGTGCAGTACTTTTCTGGAACTTTGATTAAAGCTATTTGATCAACCAAGCATTCAATCTTTCAACAAAAGGTATTCTTGGATTCTGCATCCTAGTGACATTATGGCACTGCCTTTACTTCATATTGCAAAATCCTGGTGGTTGGTTCACTTTAAGAATAAATGCCTTGTAAATGGGTGTTTCAGCAGGAAAACGACTGAAACACACCAGTAAGTAGGCAACATCTTGGTTCCAGACCAACAAGATTGACGTAATGAAGTGGCCAGCCCAATCCCCAGACCTTAATCCGACTGAGAATTTGTTAAGGGACATCAAAACGGCTGTTTTTGATAGAAAACCTAAGAATACAAAAGAACTGTGGAATATAGTCCGGTCATCTTGGGCTGGAATGTCTGTTCACAGGTATTAGATGTTAGTTGATTCCATGGCACACATATGTAAAGCAGTTATCAGAAATAAAGGTTATACAGCTAAATATTAATTCATTGATTAACAGAAAAGCTAAAACTGCAAAAAATTCAGTTTATACTATAAATATTCAAATGCAAATGCAAATGTAGACACTAATATTTTTTGAACAGCCTATTATTCCTTTTTTTGCCTTCATTTTCAGTTTAAAAATTGGTATTTTAGTGATGTTTTTATTTAGAAGTGAATGTGTCGCGGGTAGGGAGGACGCCGCCGCTGCTGCGCGCTCGCTAACGCTCGGGTCCGGCGCTGGTGCGGCTGCTGCTGCTCTGTGGCTTGAGCGGTGGGCCGGATCCGGGGACTCGAGCGGCGCTCCTCGCCCGTGAGTGAAAGGGGGTTATTGGTTTGGGGGATTTAGTCCATGACGCCACCCACGGTTCGTGGTGAAAATGGGCACCACCGCTGCTGGTGACGGGGATCCCGGGAGCGATGGTAGGGAGCAGCTGAGATGTTGTTTACCCCCTCCGTGGGTAGGGGTCGGTGGTCCCAGGGCCCGGTGATGATACGGGGAGGCTGGATGGCTAGGGTGCAAGGTTGCAGGGGCAGCGCGGCACGGTGCCGGATGGCACTGGTGTACTCACTCAGGCAGTCAATGACAGAGTCTCTGGTAAATCAAACGGCTGGATGGACGGGTCCCGCAGCCGGCTGCAGTGTCTCTCCCCGGACAGGTGATGGCGGCTGTCTTTCCCTGCACCTTGATGTACTCAGTTGACTACTATGGATCCCCAACAGTAGTCCGCTCCCCGGTGGATGGATGCCGGAAGAGCCCGTTTGCCCGCAGGCGCTGGCCCTTGGGTCTCTAGCCTTAGGGGGTAGCTGTATACCCTCACGGTGTGGGCGGTTGCCTTCTATTGGGTCTTTGGTTGTTAGGAAACCCCTGGGGTTCCGGTCACATACGGATTTGACTATTGTCGGCGGCTCCAAGCCTGGTCGGGGTCCGATGGCCCTGCCTGTGTGTGCTGGCTTCACTTTGCTCCCCGGTCGGTACAGGCGGGCCAACCCCCGAGCCCGGTCCTACAGTTCCGCGTTGCTTCACCACTCCTGCAGACGGCCGCCACCGTCTGCCAACCTTGCTTTCAGTGCCTGGGCCACAAACCCAGACACTCAGTGCTTGCTCCTCACTCCTCAAACTCCAACACTCAACTCTCACTTTTCCCGCCTCCAGGCCTGTGAACTCATCGGTGGGTGGGGCCAACCGCTTGGCTCCGCCCCACCTGGTGTGGACATCAGACACTGGAGGGAGGCAACAAGGGTTTTTGTTTGGCTGGTGTCCCTGTCTGATGGGGGTGGGGGTGTTTGTGTGTTATCTGTGACGATCTGGCTAGTCCAGGGCGCCACAAATGTGCAGCTCCCGGTACCTTTGTGTATAAGGAGATAAATGCTATTATGAGAATTGAGCTTTTTCCCCAGTTGTTTTAAACACTCTGCTATTACTTTGCACATAACTGTAGCTGTATGTGGTCGCTATTCACATGATGGTTGGATCATCAATTTAAGATGTGTGCCTATTAATAAAAAAACAACTGATCTAGCGATCATATGAACACACTGCAACCAGATCCAGCTACATCATAGAAAAGATTCTGCCATTCTGTCCCTGATTTTTTATGTTGTCTTGACCTACATTGTTATCAAATAATACGTGTTAAGATTTATGAACTCTCAATTCTGGGAATATTCTTTTAGACCCTGAACAGCCAGGAGAAATACTGTAGCATTGATGTGTATTGAATGATAGCAGGCACAAGTCCCCTAAGGGGACTAACAAGTACAGGAAATAAAATATATATATTTTTTATATATATATATATATATATATATATATACATATATATATATATATATATATATAAAATAAACATATATATATATATATATATGTATATATATATATGTTTCTTTTTTTATATATATATATATATATATATATATATATATAAAAAGATGCATAAAAGATTAAAAAAAAATCAATCTCCCCTTACGCTATTTAAAATAAAAATCTTAATTTTTTTCAAAAAACACACATTTGGTATGACTGCATCCATAAAAGTCTGATTTACAGTTTTCTGTTAAATCTAACATATTAACCTGAGGACTAAATGCTGTAAAAAGGAAAAAATGGAATCACCAGAATTGCGTTTTTTTACTCGCCAGACTTGCCACACCAACTCAATAAGAAAATAAAAAATGCAGTAATAAACGTTGTGTCATCCCCATGATAAAACATCAAGAGATACTGTGAAAAAATAAGCCCTCACACTGTTTCATTAACATGTTCCTGGTCTCGTAAAATTGCGACACTATTTTTAATTTCTTTTTTTCAAATTTAAGAATTTTTTTTACCACTATGCAAGGCTGACTTTGAAATACAGGCCAGCAGAATCATACAGTCAGGGCCAGAAATATTTGGACAGTGACACAAGTTTTGTTATTTTAGCTGTTTACAA
The DNA here is from genome assembly GCF_048569485.1 of Anomaloglossus baeobatrachus. Taxonomy (NCBI): domain Eukaryota; kingdom Metazoa; phylum Chordata; class Amphibia; order Anura; family Aromobatidae; genus Anomaloglossus; species Anomaloglossus baeobatrachus. Next base: position 88,192,689 of record NC_134353.1, read on the forward strand.
AAACATGTTCAGAAATACAATTATATATATAATATGGGCTGAAAGTGCACACTCCCAGCTGCAATATGAGAGTTTTCACATCCAAATCGGAGAAAGGGTTTAGGAATCATAGCTCTGTAATGCATAGCCTCCTCTTTTTAAAGGGACCAAAAGTAATTGGACAAGGGACTCTAAGGGCTGCAATTAACTCTGAAGGCGTCTCCCTCGTTAACCTGTAATCAATGAAGTAGTTAAAAGGTCTGGGGTTGATTACAGGTGTGTGGTTTTGCATTTGGAAGCTGTTGCTGTGACCAGATAACATGCGGTCTAAGGAACTCTCAATTGAGGTGAAGCAGAACATCCTGAGGCTGAAAAAAAAGAAAAAATCCATCAGAGAGATAGCAGACATGCTTGGAGTAGCAAAATCAACAGTCGGGTACATTCTGAGAAAAAAAGGAATTGACTGGTGAGCTTGGGAACTCAAAAAGGCCTGGGCGTCCACGGATGACAACAGTGGTGGATGATCGCCGCATACTTTCTTTGGTGAAGAAGAACCCGTTCACAACATCAACTGAAGTCCAGAACACTCTCAGTGAAGTAGGTGTATCTGTCTCTAAGTCAACAGTAAAGAGAAGACTTCATGAAAGTAAATACAAAGGGTTCACATCTAGATGCAAACCATTCATCAATTCCAAAAATAGACAGGCCAGAGTTAAATTTGCTGAAAAACACCTCATGAAGCCAGCTCAGTTCTGGAAAAGTATTCTATGGACAGATGAGACAAAGATCAACCTGTACCAGAATGATGGGAAGAAAAAAGTTTGGAGAAGAAAGGGAACGGCACATGATCCAAGGCACACCACATCCTCTGTAAAACATGGTGGAGGCAACGTGATGGCATGGGCATGCATGGCTTTCAATGGCACTGGGTCACTTGTGTTTATTGATGACATAACAGCAGACAAGAGTCTTTCAGCCCAGATTCAGCCAAATGCCGCAAAGTTGATCGGACGGCACTTCATAGTGCAGATGGACAATGACCCCAAGCATACAGCCAAAGCTACCCAGGAGTTCATGAGTGCAAAAAAGTGGAACATTCTGCAATGGCCAAGTCAATCACCAGATCTTAACCCAATTGAGCATGCATTTCACTTGCTCAAATCCAGACTTAAGACGGAAAGACCCACAAACAAGCAAGACCTGAAGGCTGCCGCTGTAAAGGCCTGGCAAAGCATTAAGAAGGAGGAAACCCAGCGTTTGGTGATGTCCATGGGTTCCAGACTTAAGGCAGTGATTGCCTCCAAAGGATTCGCAACAAAATATTGAAAATAAAAATATTTTGTTTGGGTTTGGTTTATTTGTCCAATTACTTTTGACCTCCTAAAATGTGGAGTGTTTGTAAAGAAATGTGTACAATTCCTACAATTTCTATCAGATATTTTTGTTCAAACCTTCAAATTAAACGTTACAATCTGCACTTGAATTCTGTTGTAGAGATTTCATTTCAAATCCAATGTGGTGGCATGCAGAGCCCAACTCGCGAAAATTGTGTTACTGTCCAAATATTTCTGGACCTAACTGTATATATATATATATATATATATATATATGTACAGTACAGACCAAAGGTTTGGACACACCTTCTCATCTGTAGAACAACTATTAAGAGGAGACTTTGTGCAGCAGGTCTTCATGGTAAAATAGCTGCTAGGAAAACACTGCTAATGACGGGCAACAAGCAGAAGAGACTTGTTTGGGCTAAAGAACACAAGGAATGGACATTAGACCAGTGGAAATCTGTACTTTGGTCTGATGAGTCCAAATTTGAGATCTTTGTATCCAACCACCGTGTCTTTGTAGAAAAGGTGAACGGATGGACTCTACATGCTTGGTTCTCACCGTGAAGCATGGAGGAGGAGGTGTGATGGTGTGGGGGTGCTTTGCTGCTGACACTGTTGAGGATATATTCAAAATTGAAGGCATACAGAACCAGCATGGCTACCAAAGCATCTTGCAGCGGTGTGCTATTCCATCCGGTTTGCGTTTAGTTGGACCATAATTTATTTTTCAACAGGACAATGACCCCAAACACACCTCCAGGCTGTGTAAGGGCTATTTGACTAAGTGATGGGATGCTACGCCAGATGACCTGGTCTCCACAGTCACCAGACCTGAACCCAATCGAGATGGTTTGGGGTGAGTTGGACCGCAGAGTGAAGGTAAAAGGGCCAACAAGTGCTAAGCATCTCTGGGAACTCCTTCAAGACTGTTGGAAAACCATTTCCGGTGACTACCTCTTGAAGCTCATCAAGAGAATGCCAAGAGTGTGCAAAGCAGTAATCAAAGCAAAAGGTGGCTACTTTGAAGAACCTACAATATAAGACATATTTTCAATTGTTTCACACTTTTTTAGGTATTTCATTCCACATGTTTTAATTCATAGTTTTGATCCTTTCAATGTGGATCTACAATTTTTAGAGTCATGAAAATAAAGAAAACTCTTTGAATGAGGAGGTGTGTCCAAACTTTTGGTCTGTACTGTATATATATATATATATATATATATATATATATATATAAATATTCAAAATGAGTCATTGAAAATATATAACTAGTTCTGCAAAAACAAGCCCTGATCCAGCTATGGAGGGACTGGGAATATAAGAAAAATGATGGCTTTCGGAAGTAGGAAAGAGAAAAATGAAAGTGTGAAAATGGGTTAGGCTTGGTTAACATGTCCTGTAGTTATCAGTTAGAATGGATCCGTTGGGAAATTGATTTCTGCTAGATCCATTTTTTTAACATGGGAGTTTATGGACAATGGATCCGTTACTGGATTCCTATTTAGCCATCTGTTGTACTTGCATTTGTAATGGATCCGTTGTTTTCTTAATCCGTTACAAATGAACGATAAATAGTAATCTGTTAATGGATCCGTTTTCCATAGACTCCATATGTTAAAAATGGATCCGGCCGACATCTGTTTATTTAACAATGGACAAAAAAGTTGTGTTTGCAGAACTTCTTTGCAAACGGATCTCTAATGGATCCGCGATAACTGATGACTACAGGACAAGTGAACCCAACCTCGCAGAGTAATGCTTTTTAAATTTTAATTTTTAAATCAATAGTACACATCTAAAACAATAATTTTTGTAATATATCTTCTCAGAGAAATCTACTTCTTTCTCCTACAGGACTAATCATTCATTATCAAAATTCAGAATTCACAGGTAGAATCGGTATTCAGGGAAGATACGTTGTGACATTACTGAGATACAAGACAGTAATTACTACTGATAGAAGGGAAAAGGAGAAAGAAAGGAAGGAGGAGTTATAGAGAGAGCTCCTCCCTTCTCCTAACCACTCCCTTTTCCAACTTTATAATAACCAACTGCCATCACCGATCTCAGTAATGTAATAATCTCTCTTCTCTGAAAATAGATTCTACCCTTGAATTCTGAATTTCGATAATGAATGATCAGTCCTGGAGGAGAAAGAAGCAGATTTCTCTGATAATATATATTACAAGGTTGCTTATTTTAATATGCTATTGCTTTACAGTAGTGTTTAATATAATAGCAGTCCAATATGACTAATCAGATTATTCACTGTATTTGGTATAAACTATATCACCACATGTCAGACAATTTACCAGTTGGTGCAGTAGATTCTTAGAACACCCCCAGACTCAGTATTCATGATCTGCAGGCTTTTGAGTCCGTGTATTTGAATAATTAATTAAAAGGGGGTGTTCAAAATAATATGAGTGAGGAGGTAAATGTGTGGTCAATCATTCTGTGAAGAAACCGGTGTGAATCAGGTGGCCCTTATCTAAGGGTGAAGCCGGCCCATGTTGTTCATGTGTTTCTCCTTGAAAGTCTGAGAAATAAGGGTCGTTCGAGACAACGTATAAAGAAGGGCAGACAATGATCAGCTGTTCAGCTAAAATGGTCTCCAATGCTTTAAAATGGAAAGTAAAAACAGAGAGACGTGGAAGAAAACGGAAGACGACAATTCGAATGGAAGGAAGAATAACCAGAATGGCAAATGCTAAGCCAATGATCAGCTCTGGGATGATCAAAGACGTATCAAGTTACCCATGAGTACTGTGACAGAAGACGCCTGTGTGAGGCTAATCTATTAGCAAGAAGTCCCCAAAGTCCCATTGTTCAAAAATAGACATATACTGAAGCGGATACAATTTGCCAAAAACACATCGATTGGCCTAGAGAGAAATGGAGAAACATTTTGCAGACCGATGAAAGCAAAATTGTTCTTTTTGAGTCCATGGGCCGTAGACAGTTCATCAGATGACCCCCAAATTTTGAATTCAAGCCACAGGATACTCTGAAAACAGTGAAGCATGGTGGTGCAAGCATCATGATATGGGCATGTTTCTCATACAATGGTACCGGGCCTATTACTGCATATGACATAATGATCATTGACAAGTTTGCATGTATCAAAATACTTGAAGAAGTCATGTTGCCTTACGTTGAAGTGGACATGCCCTTGATATGGGTGTTTCAACAAGACAACGATGCTAAAAACACCAGCAAAAAAGCAAAATCTTGGTTCCAGTCCAAACAAAATTGAGGTTGTGGAGTGGCCAGCCCAATCAACAGACCTTAATCCAATAGTACACTTGTGGGGTGACATAAAAAATGCCATTTCTGAGGCAAAGCCAACAAATGCATATAAATTGTGGGATGTAGTCAAAGCATCTTGGGCTTGAATAATAGATGACAGGAGCCAGAAGGTGGTGACTCTATGCAGCATGGACATGAAGCAGTTCAAAATAATGTGGTTATACAACGAAATATTAGGTTAGTGGCTCACAGGAATGCTAAATCCTAAATAAAAAGAAGACAGATTTTGAGTATGTAAAGACAAATGCAGACACTGCTATTTTTTAGAACAGCCTAATGTTCATTTTTTGATATTTTCTGTAAAGTCGTTAAACATTCTATACATTTCTCTGCATGTTTTGATTTAGAAAACAGTGTGCAATGTTCCCAATGCATGGAAATAAAAATTATTATATAGATTTTGGGCTTAACTCATGTTTTTGTACACACTGCTATTATTTTAAACACAACTGTATGAAATAAAAAAACAACAACCGTAAAGGCCGCTTTACACGCTGTGACATTGCTCAAGCGATCTCGTTCTGGTCATGGAATTTGTGACGCACATCCGGCCGCGTTAGCGATGTTGTTGCGTGTGACACCTATGAGCGATTTTGAATCGTCGCAAAAACGTTCAAAATTGCTCATCGGTGACATCCCCCCTATTCTCAATTATCGTTGCTGCTGCAGCTAGCGATGTAGTTCCTCGCTGCGGCAGCACACATCGCTATGTGTGACACCACAGGAATGAGGAACCTCACCTTACCTGTGTCTGCCCGCAATGAGGAAGGAAAGAGGTGGGCGGGATGTTACATCCCGCTCATCTCCGCCCCTCCGCTTCTATTGGGTGGCGGTTCAGTGACGCTGCTGTGACGTCGCTGTGACGCTGAACCAACTGCCCCCTTAGAAAGGAGGCGGTTCGCCTGTCACAGCGACGTCACTAGGCAGGTAAGTAGTGTGACGGGTCCGCGCGATGTTGTGTGCCACAGGCAGAGATTTGCCCGTGTACCACAACCGATGGGGGCGGGTACGCACGCTAGCGATATCGGTCACGATATCGCAGCGTGTAAAGCGGCCTTTACTCTTTAAGTTATGTTTATCTAAATTCAGAAGACTTTTTTGTGCAATTCTCAATTTTGTAATTTCATCTAATTCCCTGTTAGTAAATATCACTGACAACCTCCATCCCATATAGTTGTCGCTCTAAACTTATTAAAAGATAAAAAAAAAGTAAAAACAAATCTAGTAAAATAAAATAAAAAAAATAGTTGATAATACAGAATGTACAGGAAAGCTGTGGAAACCTTTGGGGTTTTAATGCAGTATTCATAATGTTTTTTCAACCGTAACATGAATTCCATAAAGAGTTAATTTCAAACCACCCATCGAAGCATAAGGACTCCAGGTACCTCTGGCACCCCAAGCATATAATATTTATAACATTCATCCAAGTTTAATTTTTTCTTCCTTGCCAAGGAAAGAACACACATTTTTTTTTCTGCACTGCAGAAAAAGAAAAAAAAAACCTGAATCTCTCATTAGTTGGGATTTTTCCATTACAGTCTCCCCTGACTGACAAAGTGAATCTGAAAATATAGAGATATCTATGGACAAAGCAGAGGAAGGAAGACAACGGTGAACATAGTGATGGATTTGATTGACGATATTTGATAAGTTTTGATTTTAGTAAAACAGTGAGCGTTAGACTGACAAGTAAATATGTAGGACCAATAGGAAGTCAATGTACAACTTTACATAAGCCCTCGCCTTGAAAAAAAATCATGTCATGTTAGCCAATGAAAAGTATTGAAATGATCACAGTCAGGGGTGTAGCTAATCAGGGTGCAGAGCTACATGTAGACATGTAGGATCAATAGGAGGTCAATGAACAACCTTACTAAAGCCTTCTTTTTAAAAAAAAAAAAACAAACCTGTGGTCCTGCTAGCCAATGAAAAGTATTGAAATGATCACAGTCAGGGGTGTAGGTAATCAGGGTGCAGAGTTACATCTCCATGTACGATCAATAGGAGGTCAATGAACAACCTTACTAAAGCCTTCTTCTTAAAAAAAAACAAACAAACCTGTGGTCATGCTAGCCAATGAAAAGTATTGAAATGATCACAGTCGGGGTGTAGCTAATCAGGGTGCAGAGCTACATGTAAACTTGTAGGACCAATAGGAGGTCAATGTACAACTAAAGTCTTCTTCTTGAAAAAAAATCCTAAGGTATTGTAAGTTGTAAACCAATAAAAGTATTGAAATGATCACAGTCAGGGGTGTAGCTAATCAGGGTGCAGAGCTACATGTAGACATGTAGGATCAATAGGAGGTCAATGAACAACCTTACTAAAGCCTTCTTTTAAAAAAAAAAAAACAACAAACCTGTGGTCATGCTAGCCAATGAAAAGTATTGAAATGATCACAGTCAGGGGTGTAGGTAATCAGGGTGCAGAGTTACATCTCCATGTACGATCAATAGGAGGTCAATGAACAACCTTACTAAAGCCTTCTTCTTAAAAAAAAAACCCAAACCTGTGGTCATGCTAGCCAATGAAAAGTATTGAAATGATCACAGTCGGGTTGTAGCTAATCAGGGTGCAGAGCTACATGTAAACTTGTAGGACCAATAGGAGGTCAATGTACAACTAAAGTCTTCTTCTTGAAAAAAAATCCTAAGGTATTGTAAGTTGTAAACCAATGAAAAGTATTGAAATGATCACAGTCAGAGGTGCAGCTAATCAGGGTGCAGAGTTAACAATTGTACCAAGCACATGATAGAAGGGAGGAGTGGCGTAACTATAGTCTTATTTTATTTTTTTTATGCAGCAGCATAAAAAAATGCAATAAGAGGGGATCAAATGATTGCATCTACTTCAAAGTTATATCAATTATAATGTCAGCTCAGCACAAAAAAAGCCCTCACAGAGCTCCATTGTCCAAAAAGGGAAAATGTTGCGGCTCTAGGAAATTGGCGACAAGCTTTTTTTTAAAAAAATTCTGAATTTTTTTAACCACTTAAATAAAAAACTAAGCTTGTTTGGTGTTGTCTTAATCGTTCATACCTAGACAATCAGTTTGTTTTCCAGGTCATTTTTACTGTATAATTAACACTGTAAATGAATAAACACGAAAAACAATGGCAGAATTGTGGGGGGGTTTTCCCGAAATTTTGCTACACTTGGAATTTTTTTCCTACTTTTCTGTACATTAAAGTAATAAAATGAATGGCATTCAAAATTGGTATATTTACTGAAAAATAAAACAGTTATGGCTCTTGGAAGAAGGAAAAAATGAAAGAGCAAAAAAACCCCCGTAAAATAACCTGGTCAGGAAAGCGTTAAAGGGAACCTGTCAAGTGCAAAATGCACCCAGAACCATGAGCAGTCCTGGTTGCATATTGCTAATCCCTGCCTAACTGTCCCTGTATCTAGTAGCATAGATAAAAAGATCTTTAGAAAAAGAATTTCTAAAGATCCTTTATGATATGTTAATGAGCGCAGGGACTAGTCACAAGGGCATTAGTTCCCCTGACTAGTCCGCCCTCACTGCATGCTAGGACGCCCACAAGGGCTCGCTAACATGTTAGTCAATGCCAATTTCCCAGCGTCATCAGCGGTGATGCGCGTACCTGTGTCCATTGTCACCACATCAGATGCTGGGCAGTGCGCATGATCAGAATGCCCTGCACTTCCAGTCATGTGCAATATGAAGCCGGCTGTACACATCCCGGTTTCTAAGAGGTCTACTACGCATGACTGGAAGTGCCGGGACTTCTGATCATACGCACTGCCCGGCATCTGATGCGGTGACAATGGACACAGCTGCTCGCGTCACTGCTTATGACGCTGGCAATGCATTGAATAGCCTGCTAGTATGCCCCTGTGGGCGTGCTAATATGCTAAGAGGGTGGAATGAGTGCAGGAACTAACTCCCTTGTGACTAGTCCCTGCGCTCATTAGCATATCATAAAGGATCTCTAGATATACTTTTTCTAAACATCTCTTTATCTATGCTAGTGTATACAGAGACTATTAGGCAGGGATTAGTAATATACACCCAGAACTGCTCGCGGTTCTGAGTGCATACTGCACCTGACAGGTTCCCTTTTAATTAAATTATGTTATATGGTCAGGATATGTCATCAATTTATTACCAGTAGGTATATAACCTATGTGACCACCGTCAATACTATGAACACAGGGACCACAGTCCCATCTTCACAGTTGTTCATCTGCAGGGGAGAGGGAGGGGGATGCAGCTGCAGAATTTCTCTCTTTGTGGCAGTCGAGGGTCAGTAACACAGTATCTAATTCTATATACATATATGTAGCTACCTAAGGAGGGATTGTGTAATTAGCAATAACCCATAGACACCAAATAGAAATAGTATTCCACCCCTTGAAGCAGTGGTGTATACTACATATTGCGTTACCTCCGTTCTGGCAGAGAGGAATACTCCCGAGCATTGGTTATTTCTATAGCTAAGTGCTATTCTGGTTTCATCCTCCCGCAACTGAAATCCATACAGTATTACAAGCTATGTAAGTAAGATTTTGTATCCCGCATATAGAAATCACTATGTCTGAAGTTGGAAAATATCTAGTTACGTGCAGGTGCTGAAGTTCTGCTCTTTTATCTAGGGAAAAAACCCTTAGGTATTTTTTTTGCCTTTTGAATTGTTATATATTTTAGAAAATTTAATCTACACAGTGATTAAATATTTTTGATACCCAGATGTTTCGGCTGTCATAGCGCAGCTCATCTTTTCATTCTGTAAATGTCTTCTTACATCTATTTGCACGTCAAAGATATTGACTGTCTATGATGTGTCATGTGCAAATCCACTAGTTAATCACAGTCATCCTTAGTCAATGTGCGATGAGTGCGCTCTCCTGTACTCAAAGGCATCTCTGTCGTAATTCAATTAAAGGTGGAGGGAAAAATCTTTTCTATTGCTGATAACATAGAGAAAATCTTCAATCGAAACTGAATTTGATTAATTTTGGAATTCTGCCCATCCAGTTACCAAACTCACATTAAAGGAGTTTTCCCACCAGACAGGCAGGTAAAGTTATACATTCCTAACTACTTGAGCCCCATTGCCGGGATTTCTAGTTTTCACAAGAATAGGAGAGGGGGCTGGGGGTACCTTCCAATGTTCTTCCTCTTTAGTTGCCAGTGAAAGGACCAGTATGGACAAACATGACCACTGCCACTCTGAAGAGGCTATTCTCATGTTATTAAATTGTATTAGTTAGTTAGAAAGCATTAAAATAGGCAAGTTTGTAAATTAACTTGTTTTTTTTTTCTATCTATTGTCATTTTCCCGCTATGTGAGCTTTAATCTTACATAGTGTACAGCTAGTTTCCAATGAGCTGAGCCACCAGAGTCTGGCCAGGTGTGGGCAGTAACTACATTCTAGGAGAGGAGTCATTTGTAAATTCCTTGCACCCTAGCTCTAGCCCAGTGATTTCTACACAGACACATCTCACATTCTTCCCCCTCCCTATCATCTCCTGACCAAGTTGCTTTTATTAGTCCTGTGTAATCACAATCCCTGGCCTTGGCCTCTAGCATCTGCAGTTTCCATAGCAGTTTTCCTAATCACAGCTCTCACTTTCCTAAGCTGTGTGCTTGTTAGCATGTTCTATATCTGTATACGCATATATTGTGATAGTGTAAACTTTAGAACAATTAGAGCACTGTTATTTAAGTAGGAGTGCCCACTTTCCCAACAACCAGGAAGTGAGGAGACTGCAGAGACAACTTGAGAATAACCATTTTAAAAATGTAGGGAACTGAGTGAAATTACTTTTATACAGTGTCAGTCCTACAGACATAAATTAACAATCATTCTGCTCCATCAATCCAGCCTGCAATGAGGTTAAACCAAGGACTGGATTTCCAGTTCCTATCATAGATAGGGATCCATTGTTAATACCCCCAGTGATCATACATTTAACTCCTGTCATTTGTATAGATGATTGTTTTGACTGAGCCTTTCCACTCTTATATTGATGAAAAACCAGGGGAGATGTTAACCACAGGTCCCTATTCAGACTAGGAGTACCTTAAACCTGACCAATTTTTGTCATTGCCTGACTACAGAGGTTGGCACTCTAAAGTTACACAATAATGCCCCCACCTAACATTGGCTGGCCCTGAGTGTCCTTAACTGCACCAAAAAGTATAAACCAAGTGTAACAAAAAACACCAATAAAGAAGTATACGCAGGTAGAGGGTGAGATACAAGGCTAAAAGACATGTACCCACAGTCACATTGAAAAGACAGAGCAAACTGAAAGAAACCGAAAATGACTTAATAAGTGGAACACCTCCAATTTCCACATGAAACAGAATAGGAGAATTCTGGAAAGGGAATCACACAAGCAAACCACAGGGAAAAGCAAAAGTCATTACCAGCAGGATTATCCTAAATTGAGGAGCTGGGACTCCAAACATTATTCAGCCTTGGAATATAGCCAGAACTGAAGGAATGTGCAAGCAAAACAAAGAAATGAACACACCTGTATATAAATAAAACAAAAAGGCAAGGCAATAGACAGGAAAGGAAAGACAAGAGAACTAAAACAGCTGAACTGATATAAAACAGGCTGAGGTTCAACAGAGAAACCAACTACACAACAAGAGATGACCGAATAAAGCGCTAGAGTCAAGTGACAGTACTTCCCTTTCTATTAGGAGCCACTGGACCCTCATAAACCCCATTCCTCTGAAACACTCTTATCAGATCCTCCACATTGACGGAGGAGTTATCTTCAGGATGGAAACCCTTCCATTTGACCAGATACTGAATATAGTGCCTGACCTGCCTTTATCCCAGGACTCGTTCCACTTCATACTACTTCATACTCCAGATCCACCTTAATAATGTCTCGATGGACCAGGTGTCCCTTCAAATCTCTTTAGAATGCAATGAGTTTTTTGATTTTCCAAGCTACAGGGAGCTGAAGCTTAACCGTTACGGCATTTAAAATTTTAATAATCCTATAAGAACCAACAAATTTGGGAGCAAATTTTCTAGAAGCCACTTTAAGTCGTAAATTTTCCGAAGACTACAAAACAACCCTCGCACCCTAAAAACAGGAGCCATTGTGCATCTCAGATTTGCTCATTTCTGGCCAGATCATTAGTCACCAAAAGACCCCTTTTGACCTCCCTCCAGACTTCAATCAATTGGGAAGAAAATTTCTCCTCGTCTAGCACGGAGGACTGCAACCCCCCAAAATTCCACCAAAAATTCCCCCAAAAAAACTTAAAAAAAAGAAGAGGTCCTGATAGGTATGGTTACTTAAAGCAAACTCAGTAAGGGGCATAAACTCCACCCAGTCTTCCTGATTAGATGATTAGAAATAAGTCAAACATTGCTATGTCTCTTGCTTCATCCTCCCAGTCTGTCCATTAGTCTTGGGATGGTACCCTGTGAAAATAGAGAATTTGAGCAGAAACTACTCCAAAAGTGAGTAAAAAACTGCATTCCTCTATCGGAAATGTTTTTGGTAACACACTGTAATTTAACAATATGAAAAATTAACAAGGTGGCCAAGCTCTTAGCAGTAGGCAATTTTAGAAGTAGAACTAAATGAACCATCTTTCTGAAATGGTCCACCACCCATGAAACAGCATTACTACCAGAATTGGCTAAATCAGTGGCATAGTCTATAGACAAGTGGATCCAGGGCTTTGACAGATGCAAGAGATAACCTGAAGGGGCCTGACAAAAGTCTTTTGCCCTGGCACAGACTCAACATCCTTAAAAGCAGTCTGCAACCACAAGGAGCTAGAGAGAGAACTTCTAGTAACAGAAGAAACCAGATGCACAGACAAAACAGAATCATGCACCTACTCAAGAAGATCCATGTGTAAACAGTATGGAACACTGTTTACAGGCGATGCCTTTGGCGCACTACCATGAGCATCCAGAATGCGCTGTCTAAAGCCTGCTTTACACGAGTCGATCTATTGTGCGATAGCACGACCGATCGTACCCGTCCCCGCCGTTTTTGCGTCGCGGGCAAATCCCTGCCCGTGGCGCACAAACTCGTTTAACCCCCGTCACACGCACTTACCTTCCGGACGACCTCGCTGTGGGCGACGAACGTCCACTTCCTGAAGTGGGAGGGGCGTTCGGCGTCACAGTGACGTCACATGGCAGCCGGACAATAAAAGCGGAGGTGCGGACATGAGCGGGATGTAAACGTCCCGCCCACCTCCTTCCTTCCATTAAGCCGGCGGGTGCCATGGGACATAGATACGCTGTGTTCATCGTTCTCATGGTGTCACACAGAGCAACGTGTGATGCCACGGAAACGATGAACAACCTGCACCCATGAAAATAAACGATATTATGAAAGTTAACGACGAGTACACGACTCACGATTTGTGAGCGATACTGCGTCGCTTGGAGGTGTCACACGAGACGATGTAGTGCGCTATGCCGGATGTGCGTCACGAAAACCGTGACCCCGACGACATATCGCACGATATATCGTCTCGTCTAAAGCCCGCATAAGATCCATCACCAGAGCAACCTTCACTCACCTTTTCAGTCTTAGCAGGATACTTGTCCCTTAACACTGGAAGGAAACTACAAGACAAAGTGTCAGCTTTAATATTTTTACATCTGGGGAGATAAGTCCCTGAGAAATCAAACTGTGAAAATGAAAGAGCCCACCGTGCCTTTCTGGTGTATAGACACCTGGCACCATAAATATACAATAGTTTATTTTTTTTTTTGGTAAAGACTGTTACCCTATGTCTAGCCCACTCCAACCCATTTCTCCATTACTCAAAGGCTCTTTTAACTGCCAAAAGCTCACGGTTACCAATATCATAGTTATATTCAGCTTGAGAGAACTTCTGAGAATAAAAGGCATAGAGATGGAGGTAACTATTCTTATATTTTGGAAATGAATAGTCAAATATCCCACAGCAGAAGCATCTACTTAGACCAAGAAAGGGAGATAAATATCGGATTGGCAGAGAACATGGTTTTTAGAAAAGGCTATCTTGAGGCCAGAAATGTCATTTTCTGCCTAAGCTGACCATGAAGAAAAGTCTGTTTCCTTCTTGGTCATGTCAGTGAAAGTCCTGCTTATGACCAAAAACGTCATAATGAACTTCGAGTAATTATTTGCAAAGCCTATACATTTCTGCAGTGCTCTAAGATTACTCGGTTATACCCAATCAAGGACAGTCTCCACCTTAGCAGGATCCATCTGAAACCCTGAAGCAGAAACCATGTGACCTAAGAATTTGACCTACTGCACCTTAAAATTACATTTCTCTAGCTTAGCAAATCAATGATTGTCACAGATAATCTGAAGGACCTACTGGACATGCTCCCATGTTCCTCCTAAGAGCGTGAGTAAATTAATATGTCATTCAGATAGATCACGACAAGTCTACTCACCAGACAGCAAATAATGTCATGTATCAAACTCTGAAAAATCACTGGAGCAACAGTCAACTTGAACGACATCCCCAGTTTTCAAAATAATCCTCAGGTATATTAAAAGCAGTTTTCCATTCATCACCACTTTGGACATGTATGAGGTTATATGTCCCCCTCAAGTCAAGTTTAGAAAACCATTTATCTCCAGCTAATTGATTAAACAGGTCCAGTATAAGGGGTAAAGGTTAGGGATTGCAGACAATGATTGTATTAATCTCTCTAAAGTCCAGGCATGGAAGCACCCCTTCATCTTTTTTCTTAACAAAGGAATACCTGACGGTGACTGGCAAGGTGGATGGCCTTATATGCCCCTTGGTCAGATTTTTTGAATATACACCTTCAAGGTCTCTCACTCTGGAAGACAGAGGTTAAACAAATGAGACTTAGGCACATTCGCACCTGGTATGAATTTGATAATAGCACAATCATGTCTTATGTGGTGGGAGAGCTTCACACTCGGTCTCAGAAAATAATCATCAAAGTCCTGAATTAATTCCAGAAGGTAAGACCTTACAGAAGCTAGGTGTCTAGAGAAAGAATTAGAATAACAAGAGTCACCCCAAGACTTAACCTCAGTCTCTCAATTGATAGTAGGATTGTGCTTCACTAGCCAAGGCAAGCCAAGTGTGAAATACCCCTACCTTCATACATACATGTTCCATCTTCAAAGTCACATGTCTTTGAGAAAGAAAAGAATTATCAATTGATGAAACTTGAATGGGAAGTCCAAGAGTAGAGGTATTATACCCACACTTAATAGCAGAGTCATGGTCAATAAGATTCAAAGCAAAACCTGAATCAACAAAAGCAGGTGTAAAAGTAAAACCTGTTTTAGTCTTCAAGCAAAGCTGGCAAAGAAAACCACTGACAATTGTATCAGAGATAATATCAAAGTTTTGGAACCTGTATCTTCACTAAAGGTTTTTATTTTTCTCTTTTGGAAAATCATTAATGTACCTCAAGCATTTAACCATAACATGACCAGAATGACCACAATATTAACAAAAATGATTTGTGCGCCGCATTCTGTACCATCTTTGGGTCCCTGTAACCAACAGTTTGCATAGGCTAACCAGTCTCAATTGATAATGGAGGCGCTATCCAAATACCCTTAAACGTGTCTCTATCCCTCAGACGTCTGTCTGGTTGAATAGCAAGGTTCATAGCTTCCTACACAGAATGAGGACAGGAATTTTAAGTCATTTTTTTACTTAATCTGATCTGACAGTCTTTTGGCAGAATGAACTGCAAACAGCAGGACAATTCCAAGAGGTTTCTAGAGCGCAGCTCAACTCTGAGCAGTAGTGCTCTACCCTATGACCTCCCTGAACCAATCTATGAATATTAGATTCAGCTATAGTGACTTTATTAGGGTCATCATAAATGAGCCCAAGAGCCAAAAAATGCCTCTACAGAGACCAACTACCTAGAATCCTCAGTTAAAGAAAAAGCCCAGGTCTTTGAATCTCCACGGAATAAAGACAAAATAATGCCTACTTGTTGACTCTCAGACCCCGCAGATACCGGACTTAATCGGAAGTATAATTTAAATGAAACAGAGAAAATAGTAAACATTCTTTGGTCACTGTCTAAGCAATCAGGCATCTTTACCTTAGGTTCCAATATGACACAAATTTAAAAAATGCCCTAGCGCTTGTCCTTCCAATAAAAAACTTCTATTTTATTCAAAGCTCATGAAAAAAGATAATATGTCACCAAACAAAATATTTTGCAGTGCAAAAACCAACGCGTTTTGGTATCATCATGACTAAGGCATCTTGATACCAAAATGCCAGTGCAGCTGCTCAGGGCCCCAAAAGGTTAGGGGGCACATTGTCCACTTAAAAGCAATCTTCTATTCTATTTCAATGGAGGATTATTAGAGAGAAAAATAGGTGATATATGATGCACTAGTCCATTAACGTAATTAAAGGACCATGACGTACTATGTATACATTCATTTTAAGGTTTGCTAAAATAAAGAAACAGGACTTTAAGTCAT
Source organism: Anomaloglossus baeobatrachus (assembly GCF_048569485.1). Classification (NCBI taxonomy): domain Eukaryota; kingdom Metazoa; phylum Chordata; class Amphibia; order Anura; family Aromobatidae; genus Anomaloglossus; species Anomaloglossus baeobatrachus. The sequence continues at coordinate 88,208,778 of NC_134353.1, forward strand.
CTTATATAGAGAATTTATATTTAGAATGGTACGGGTTAAAAGATATTTAGATGGGACCATTTCACAATAAACACCTTTTAAGGAGGGAGTATATTTTGGGGAATGGAAGTTGTATAATCCTAGAGTAGTGATGTCAGAGGAGGAGTAGTGATGTCAGGTGGAGGAGTTGTGTCAGAAGAAGAATAGGGGGTCAGAAGAGGAGTAGTGATGTCAGAGGCAGGAAAGCTATGCCAGAGGCACAATAATGATGTCAGAGGAGGAGGAGTGTTGTCAGAGGCAGAAATTGATGTCAGAGGGGAAGGAGTGATGTCAGAGGCAGTGTTGTGATGTCAGAGGCACAGTATTAATGTCAAAGGCAAACTAATGATATCAGAGAATTAGTGAATAGAGATGAGCGGTGTTCGAATCGAACTGTTCGCCAGTCTCAAATTCGACCTGTTTTAGGTGATGTTCTAGTCATTCGACGAACGCGAACAATTAGCTTCAAGTTCGACAGTTCGAGGTTATGTTCGATAATGGTTCGATCACCAAAAGCGTAACTGGCTTTTCACAGTAATACTGTCATTCAATGTTAATACAGTGGAACCTTGGTTAACGAGAACAATCCGTTCTGGGAGTGTGCTTATTAACCAAGTTACTCATTCAGCAAAGCAAGATTTCCCATAGGAAATCATTGCAATGCAGACAATTCCTTCCACAACTTGTTAAATGTCCTATCCTGGTCCCCTATTGTGCCATTCCACACATGCACAAACCACACAAACACGTATAAACACACACAAACATACACAAACATACACACACACACATATTATGCTCACCTTACCTTCCGTTCCATCGCCGTCCACCTGGGACTTGAAGTTCGCCGGTACAAGATGTGTATCGGGTAACCATCGCGACCGATGCCAGAACTTCAGCTACGAGAGGGCTGACGTCAAAGGCAGGAGCCGCTTGCTTCTGACTGGCCAGCGCACTGCCTTTGAGTAGCGTCTGACAGAGGAAGTTCCTCCCTCATCGCGATGGTTACCCGATACACGTAGTTCGCCGCTACAGGATGTGTATCAGGTAACCATCGCGACAAGGGAGGAACTTCCTCTGTCAGATGCTACTCAAATGCAGCGTGCTGGCCAGAGGCAAGCGGCTCCTGCCTTTTATGTCAGCGCTCTGTCAGCGGAAGTTCCGGCATCGGTCGCGATGGTTACCCGATACACATCTTGTACCGGCGAACTGCAGGTCCCTGGAGGCCAGCGATGGAACGGAAGGTAAGGTGAGCATAATATCTGTGTGTGCGTTCGTGATTGTGCATGTTTGTATGTGTTTGTGTTTGCCTGCCATTGTTTTCAATGGTGTTCGAAGGTGTTCGAAAGTGTTTGACGAACGTTCGACGAACACACCCCAAGTTGGACGAACCGAACCGAACTCGAACACTAGGGTGGTGGCTTATCTCTATTAGTGAAGTCAGAGGTCGGGCAATGATGTCAGATGAGAAGTAGTTATGCAAAGGCAGAATAATGATGTCAGAGGCAGAGTAGTGATGTAACAGGTGGATTAGTGATGACAGGTCAGACTAGTGTTGTCCAAAGCAGAGTAGTGATGCTAGAGGATCAGTAGTGATGGCAAAGGCCGAGGACTGATGTCAGAGGTGTATTAGTAATGACAGGAAAGAACAGTGATGTCCAAAGCAATCTGAGACTCAGGCCATAAAATGCATTTATTCTAATTGTACAATGTAGCTTTATGGACAAGTCAGGGCCACCTATAATGATGCCATTATTTCCTATAAAACTCCAGGAATTATTAACTAGATTATACTATTAAGAAAAACAATTTAAATCTTCTATTTTGAATTACTAATCCACTCTATACATACACAGAATCAGACCAATTAACAATGCACAATGGTCAGCGAGGTCCTCTCTCTCTCTCTCTCTCTCCTGTGGGGTGTAAACTCTTATAGTCAGTGTGTTCTTCTCTATCTCCTGTACAGTGTAAGCTCTTATGGTCAGCAGGGTCCTCTCTCTCCTTACAGTGTAATCTCTTATGGACAGCCGGGTCCTCTCTCTCCTCCTTACAATGTATGCTCTTATGGTCAGCGGGGGTCCTCTCTCTCCTGTAGAGTGTAATCTCTTATGGTCAGTGTGGTTCTCTCTCTCCTGTAAAGTGTAAGCTCTTATGGTCAGTGTGGTCCTTTCTCTCCTCCTTACATTGTTACATTGTTACATTGCTCTAGCGTGGAAACTCTTATGGTCATTGGGTAAGTCTCTCTCCTGCAGAGTGTAAGCTCTTATGGTCAGTGTGCTCCTCTCTCTCCTTACAGTGTAAGCTCTAATGGTCAGCAGGTTCTCTCTCTCTCCTGTAGAATGTAAGCTCTTACGGCCAGTGGGGTCCTCTCTCTCTTCTGTAGAGTGTAAGCTCTTATGGTCACCAGGGTCTTCTCTCTCTTATGTAGTGTGTAAGCTCTTATGATTAGCAGGGTCTTCTCTCTCCTTTATTGTGATTTGCGGGGTCCTTGGTGTATTCGAAGCTACTAAAAACTTTCTAGTATTGAGATTAACACAAATTTATTTGCCGCAGATGGAATTCATCACTGGTGAACTTGAATTTCAAAAGATCTGCTCATCTCTAATTACCACCAATATTACCTATACCTAAACAATAAAACCGATATAATAGTCTACAACATAATAGGAAACAATGTTGCTTCTGATAACAATTTTAAAAAATAAATATATTTATGCCTTCTGTACAACATGGGTGGATTCAGGGAGGTTTTATAATAGGAAACACCAGCCCTGCGGCGTACATTACTGGAAGGAAACTCGCAAACAGGATGTCAATCAAGACAGAGAGGAAAGCTGATAATCTGGATAAGAAACATCACACGGTAAAACTTTCATGCATACAGTTGTGCAATATGCTATCTGTACTATACATTTATGGGAAAGCAAGCTGGATAAAATATGATATGGTAGTTATATTTTCCCAGGTATGATGTCTGAACATCATAGTAGTAACTTTGTACTACTGGTTATTGTTCAGTTAGGTCCAGAAATGTTTCGACAGTGACACATGTTTTGACATTTTAGCTATTTACCAAAATATAATTAAAATAAAGTTATTTAATTAATATGGGCTTAAAGTGTATTCTCTCCTCTTTAATTTGAGGATATTCATATTATATTTGGAGTAAGGGTTTAGGAATTACAGCTCTTTAAAATTTAGCTGCCTCTTTCTCAAGGTACCAAAGGTAATTGGACAATTATATCAAAAGCTCTGTTTGGGCTGTGTGGGCTATTCCCTCATTAATCCATCATCAATTAAGCAGGTAAAAGGTCTGGATCTGATTCCAGGTGTGGTATTTGCATTTGGAAGCTGTTGCTGTGAACCCACAACATGCGATCAAAAGAGCTCTCAGTGGAAGAAAAACAGACAATCATTTGGATAAAAAAAAGCAAGATTCTATCAGAGAGATAAGAGAAATATTAGGAGTTTGGTACATTCTGAAAAAAAGAGTGTACTCGTAAGCTTGGGAACACAAAAAATGCCTGGACATCTCCAAAAGACCAGAGTGTTGAATAATCAGAGGATATTTTCCATGGTGAAGAAAAACCCCTTCACAACATCCACCCAAGTGGAGAACACTCTCCAGGAAGTAGGTGTTTCCATATCTACGTCCACCATTAAGAGAAAACTTCATGAGAGCAAATACATTATTCAGCCCTAAAAATTGAAAGGCTGGATTAGACTTTGCCAAAAAAACATCTCTCACCCATTTTTGGTAACGCATTCTTTGGACAGTTGAAAAAAAGATCAACCTGTACCAGAATGATGAAAAGAAGAAAGTATAGACGAGGTTTGGAGCCGCTCATGATACAAAGCACACCACATCCTCTGTAATAGTGGAAGCAGTGTGATGGCTGGGCATGCATGGCTTTAAATGGCCCTTCGTCACTTGTGTTTATTGATGATGTGACTGAAGACAGAACCAGCTGGATGGATTCTGAAATGTACAAGGTGATACTTTGTGCTGACATTCAACCAAATGCAGCAAGATTGATGAGGTGGGTGAGATGTACTTTATAGTACAGATGGACAATGACCCAAAACATACTGCAAAAGTAACCTAGCAGTTGTTTTAAGGCAAAAAAGTGGCATATTCTGCAATGGTCGAGTAACTCACTAGCTCTTAACCCCATTGAGCATACATTTTACATGGTTAAGGCAAAAGTTAAAAGGAATTGTCCACTACTAGGACAACCCTTTCTGATTCCCCATGTTTCTCCCAGTTAAAATAACAATAAAAAGCTTATACTTCCCTAATGTACATTCCCAGGGCTCACTTTAAGTTATGATGTCATGTGAGCCCCACATCCAATCATCTCCAACTCCTCTCTCCCTGACTTCAGGAACATTAGTTAATCAACAGGAAATAAGCACTGCAGCACTTCCTGTTGATGGCTTCTTCGTCTGAAGGCAGGGAGAGAGGAGGCAGTGGTAATTGTACATATGGCTCACATGACATCATAATGACAAGTGAGCCCCGGGAACGCGAGTACCGACACCACTGAAACAGTGCCAACATGGGAGGTGAGTATAAGCTTTTTTTTTTTTACCTGGTGGAAACAGATGGAATCAGAAGGTGTTATTCTAGTAGTGGAAAATCCCTTTAAGGCAGAAAGATCCACAAAGTGTGGTTAGTACCAGCGTGGGAAACCTGTAAGGGAATCCCTGTTTTCATTATATATTGCATGTAACAGGGAGTGATGCTCTGTTTTGCTGGATTTGCACTCTAGCCCCTGGCAGCTTCATTAGCCTTCTTTGTGGTCACCGGCTGATCTTGTAGGTTTTTAAAACCCAGAAAAGATGCAGTTTAGAGTAGGACCCAGCAAAGGAGGGTGCCGTGAAGGGGCGCTGGGCTAGTATTACTATGGCCATTATAATGTTCTGAATACCCCCAAAAATATTTATTAGGTAGAATCTATTGTGGTTTTGCAGTGTGCAACTGTTCCTTTTTTTCTTTTATATATATATACATATATATATATATATATATATATACACAGTGCCTACAAGTAGTATTCAACCCCCTGCAGATTTAGCAGGTTTGATAAGATGCAAATAAGTTAGAGCCTGCAAACTTCAAACAAGAGCAGGATTTATTAACAGATGCATAAATCTTACAAACCAACAAGTTATGTTGCTCAGTTAAATTTTAATAAATTTTCAACATAAAAGTGTGGGTCAATTATTATTCAACCCCTAGGTTTAATATTTTGTGGAATAACCCTTGTTTGCAATTACAGCTAATAATCGTCTTTTATAAGACCTGATAAAGGCCGGCACAGGTCTCTGGAGTTATCTTGGCCCACTCCTCCATGCAGATCTTCTCCAAGTTATCTAGGTTCTTTGGGTGTCTCATGTGGACTTTAATCTTGAGCTCCTTCTACAAGTTTTCAATTGGGTTAAGGTCAGGAGACTGACTAGGCCACTGAAACACCTTGATTTTTTCCCTCTTGAACCAGGCCTTGGTTTTCTTGGCTGTGTGCTTTGGGTCGTTGTCTTGTTGGAAGAGGAAATGACGACCCATCTTAAGATCCTTGATGGAGGAGCGGAGGTTCTTGGCCAAAATCTCCAGGTAGGCCGTGCTATCCATCTTCCCATGGATGCGGACCAGATGGCCAGGCCCCTTGGCTGAGAAACAGCCCCACAGCATGATTCTGCCACCACTATGCTTGACTGTAGGGATGGTATTCTTGAGGTCGTATGCAGTGCCATCCAGTCTCCAAACGTCACGTGTGTGGTTGGCACCAAAGATCTCGATCTTGGTCTCATCAGACCAGAGAACCTTGAACCAGTCTGTCTCAGAGTCCTCCAAGTGATCATGAGCAAACTGTAGACGAGCCTTGACATGACGCTTTGAAAGTAAAGGTACCTTACGGGCTTGTCTGGAACGGAGACCATTGCGGTGGAGTACGTTACTTATGGTATTGACTGAAACCAATGTCCCCACTGCCATGAGATCTTCCCGGAGCTCCTTCCTTGTTGTCCTTGGGTTAGCCTTGACTCTTCGGACAAGACTGGCCTCGGTACGGGTGGAAACTTTCAAAGGCTGTCCAGGCCGTGGAAGGCTAACAGTAGTTCCATAAGCCTTCCACTTCCGGATGATGCTCCCAACAGTGGAGACAGGTAGGCCCAACTCCTTGGAAAGGGTTTTGTACCCCTTGCCAGCCTTGTGACCCTCCACGATCTTGTCTCTGATGGCCTTGGAATGCTCCTTTGTCTTTCCCATGTTGACTAAGTATGAGTGCTGTTCACAAGTTTGGGTAGGGTCTTAATTAGTCAAAAAAGGCTGGAAAAAGAGATAATTAATCCAAACATGTGAAGCTCATTGTTCTTTGTGCCTGAAATACTTCTTAATACTTTAGGGGAACCAAACAGAATTCTTGTGGTTTGAGGGGTTGAATAATAAATGACCCTGTGAATAAACTTTTCACAATTAAAAAAAAAAAAAGAAATAACATTCTTTTTTGCTGCAGTGCATTTCACACTTCCAGGCTGATCTACAGTCCAAATGTCACAATGCCAAGTTAATTCCAAATGTTTAAACCTGCTAAATCTGCAGGGGGTTGAATACTACTTGTAGGCACTGTATATATTTCATCTCACTGGCACATTTTTCATAAAATTCATGGAATAGGCCAAACAGAAGAAAACGGATAATTATAGACTGTATAAACTGTATAGTTTTGCTTCTTCAGTTCAAGCATGGTGGCTCAGTGGTTGGCACCTAAGTCTTGCAGCGCTGGGGTCCTGGGTTCAAATCCCACCAAGGACAACATCTGCAAGGAGTTTGTATGTCCTCCCTGTGTTTGTATGGGTTTCCTCCGGTTTCCCCCCACACTCCAAAGACACACTGATAGGGAATTTAGATTGTGAGCCCCAATAGGAACAGTGTTGCCAATATGTGTAAAGCGCTGTGGAAGTAATAGCGCTATATAAATGAATAAATAAATATTATTATTATTTTTTTCAGTTTCATTTCAGGAATCTTAAAGAGGACCTCTCAACTCTCCTGACATGTTTACTTTAATTACTCATAAAATAACTATTTTCCAGCATGTAGAATTCTGCATTGTGTCATTCCTGCGTTATTCCTCCAAGAAACCTATAAATAAATTGTGAATTGGTTCAACATTGGTAACATTGGTGACTGCCTCAAATGAGTGTTCATAGTGTCAGAGAATGTCTGGACCCATAGACAAGGGAAATGGCGGCGGCACCCACATCCAAATATGTTTGAACACTTTTAGGAAATATAAGGCTGAGTTCACATGTCGAGTAATCATCCGTTAGAACGGATCCAGCCGCAATCCACTGTGCTGACACAACGTTTTTGTCCGGTTGTAAATAACTGATTTCCGCTGGATCTGTTTTCTTAAACTAATTAACGGATCCGTTTTACATAGACTGTAATGTTAAAAACAGATCTAGCTGAAATCAGTTACTTTAAAAAAAAAAGTTGTGTCTTAGGCAGTATTATGGCAGTCGGTGTTGACTGTACATCATGGTAGACCTGGTGGCCATTGTTAGGTTACCGGCTACGATGTGGCAACCCACAGCAAAACCTCCCTCCAAAATCATTTTTGTATATATGTGGCCACACCACCATGGCATCATATTAGTGTGTACTCTTATAGCAGAAGGAGAGAAGGGGCTGATTCGGGCCTGATCTAATACATAGGATTCATTGTATACTTCACAAAAAAAGTCACAATGTTAGGAGACAATGGTCCATATGTAAAGTGTGATTCTGGTGCTCAATGAAGAGAGTAATGGGCTGGAGATGATGGTATCTGTAGCATGATGCCATGGAGAAACCAACCTCCAAAGTTGGTCGTGGTCAAGACCCGTTCTCTCATATTACCAAAACCAGTGGGAATCCCAAATGTGATAGGGGGATACCAGACTGTATAGATCTCCATGGCACAATATCTGTAGCACAAGCTTTATAAATAACATAATGGCTGTTGACATACTGGATGGTGGAGAACAGTGCAGTGCACCTCCTAGTTTAGATGAAACTCTGTTACTATTTCGTGTGAGTTAGGGACAGCATATGTTACCCTGCTCTTCCTTAAAGGGAGTTTGTCAGCACAGAATGACTGTTCAGACCAAGTACAGGCGCTCGATGCATCATGGGGGCTGATCATTTAAATACATCTTCCCATCTGATTGTTTTCTCTCTAACTCCACCCTCCCCTCTTATTTGATTGACATCTCTGGTTTCATAGGAGCCAAAGAAGGGCATAGATAGATTAGGACATCTTCTCCACAGTGGACCTCAATAATTCAGCTGTCTGGCAAGTTTATTTTTAATGTAACATTCCCATCATCTGATTCTGTGGGTATTCTTGGCAGGTTCCTTACTGGAACATGTGTGGGCTTATTTCCCAGACTTAGGGCTCGCTCACATGAGCGTATAACATGGCCAAGTGCTATCTGATGTATTATTGGATAGCACTATCTCCAATATTATACTATGGGGCAGTGCAGACCAGATCTTTTTCTCTCATACCGATTCGGCAAGAGAAAAAATCATTACATGTTGAGATTGGCAGCGTATATTGGATGGCGTGCACCCAATCAAGTTTAAAAGTGTGTCCAAAACATCAGACTGCATTCAAATGTAGTCCGATATATGGAGATTAAGTTCTCTATTTTCTCGTCACATGCAAGAAAACCTGATCACAGTAACATGACACTCGGCTCAAACTCTGATCAGAGTGTTATAATATAATATAATATAATATAATATAATAGATTTTGAAACTTCTTTATAATATCTTGAAACTTCAATTTATAAAGGTGGCTTTACATGGGACGATTATTGGCCTAATTTTTATGGGTCACCTGATCAGTGCATTAACCATGCACTGATATGACAACGCCATCTACTGTCAGGTCAATGTAAGCACTGTTCTATTTTACACCCCCGGGTATACTGTAGTCTTGGCCAGACTATACCCGGGATCCACATTAGATGGGTATATTCTGGCCTGTAGGGGTATAGTTTGGCCTAGGGTATTTTACACCCCGGGGTATACGGTAGTTTGGCCTAGGACAGTTAATCCCTGGGGTATACTCTGGTCTGAGTCAAACTATACCCGAGATTAATTTGGGAAAGGGTTAATTTGGCCTGTTACACTAGTATCTTTTATTGTACACAGCACCGACAGTATGTGGACAGCGCTGCAGTCAATTGATGAGATTAGCAGCTCTGAGCCACAGAGTTCAGTGATTGGATGCAGAGCTGTCCATGAGCTGTGTCTACCATATGCAGCTGACTGAAAACAAACTGACTCAAGTCCTCACTACTGTAGTGCAGGGACACCGACTTACCACCTCAGCTGGGTCCCATTCTCCCCCGATACCGTGCAGCCTTCCACTTGCTCTCCTGCCTTCCTCCCCTGCCAGGCCCTGTACATAGCACACTTGGTTCCTGGGAGTGCACCTAAGACGCACACGCGCACACCAGCCCTCCTATTAAATAGACGGCATATGGCTAAGAGGCACTGTGTATTTAAGGCACCCTCCCATTAGAGGAGGTGCCTGTGCAACACCTTGAGCTAGCTAGTGTCCTGTCTGTCTAGCTAGTTGTCAGGTCCCGTTATTCCTGTGTCTGTGACTTATACCTGAGTCTGCCTTCCCATACCTGTCTATACCTGCTGTGCCCACCATTCTTGTCCATACCCATTTGTCCAGCCTGCCTCAGCCACCCCGTCTATGCCCGTCTATACCTGAGTCCGTCACCTGTCCTGGGGGTCAGCTGCCACAGTCCCGGTCACTGCTCTGGGAGTACCTGATGCTAAGCCCCTCCCACTGAAGGGTAAGCCCGTGTCCCCTCTGTGGCCCAGTGGGTCCACTAATCCCGCTCACTGCCTCTTCACCGGCCGTGAGAGTTACAACTACTCTATGCAAAATTGTGTCAGGGTGTTTCTATAACTTTTTCTCCTCCCACAACCTATAAGGATCTTCATCTGTAATTATGGAGATTCCTAGCTCAGCCCCGGCAATGTGTACAGAACTCTTTAATATTCTTCCATATTCAAACAATACACAATAGCTCAACATATATGTCATCAAGTTATCACATACTCTCAGTGTCAAAGAGCAGGCGCTTGACGTATGTGTAGTAGCATATAAAACCCATATCAATGACATTACACAGCGATAACATGAATTACAATCATGCTAATTGTTAGAAAACAAAATTGTTAGAAAACGCATAGAGCTGCAATGATTAGTTCTGGAGGATGAGCATTCATCTTACGGATTTGTTGTCAGCTAGCGCTGAAAATTAAAAAGCTGCTTGTGAAAAAAATTAACAAATGTTAAATATAACTATGTAATCTGCTGCGTTACATTCAGTCTTTAGCATCAAAATCCCAGATTCAACTTTAATCTGCAAACAGATTTAACAAAAAAATCCTCCCTGCTTTGGTTTCTTCATATTATCCTCAGCCAAGTGCAAAATAAAATGCAAACCCAATGATAGAAACATAGAAATTATTATTATGACTGTGCGTCCTCACACTAAAATAGCATCACATAGAAGAAGAGCATATTATTTTCTTGAATGCGGTTGAGCTGCTTTTCAAAAAAAAATAGGATGTTTTTTTTCCATTGATTTCTGTAATGGAAAATATTACTAAAGGAAAAACTACACCAAAACACTACTGAATTTAATATTAAAAAATAATGCTGTGGGCAACACAGTGGCTCAGGGGTTAAAGTCCCACCAAGGAAAACACCTGCAAGGAGTTGTATATTCTCCGTGGGTTTCCTCCAGGTTCTCTGGTTTCCTCCCACACTCCAAAACCATACTAATAAGCAATATAGATTGTGAGCCCCAATGGGGACACTGATGCTGATCTCTGTAAAGAACAGTGATGGTGCCATATAGGCAAGTATAAAAATAAATAACACAGTTGCACTTTTGAATGTAAGTGCTTTTATTTCAAATTGTAAGTTCTGATAATTGTAATATAAAGTATGAAGCTTGTGCCCTACCAAGACCTTTCTACTTCCTAAGGCCCTCTTCCCACGTCAGTGCTTCCGGTACGTATGACGCCGTTTTCATTCATACCAGAATTACAGACATATGAAGACCTATTAGGCTATGTGCGCACGTCGCGTAAAAACATGCAGTTACGCTGCGCTTTGTAGCGCAGCGTAACTGCATGCGTCCTGCGTCCCCTGCACAGTCTATGGAGACTGTGCAGGGGCCGTGCGCACGTGGCGTTTAAGAGCGCAGCGCTTCGGCTACTGCCGAAGCGCTGCGCAAAAAGAAGTGACATGTCACTTCTTTCCTGCGCTTTGCCGGCAGCTCCTGCTCTGTCTATGGGAGGAGCTGCAGGCAGAGCGCATGGAATAGGCGCTCACTACGGACATTTCTGCAGCGATCTAAAGCGCACATGTGCTCTTCAGATCGCTGCAGAAATTTCTGCAGGGCTTGTACGCAACGTGCGCACATAGCCTTAAAATCAATGGATTTGCTTACACATCAGTGCGTTCACAAGGATTGTGTGTCTGTATGGGGCACATGGGTGTCTGTCAATTCAAGCCCGTTTCTCTCCAGCAGCACTGATGTCATACGGACCACACACTAATGTGATCTGTGTGACACGCACCGGAGAAAACATGTGTCTTTGAAATAAAATTATTTTCTATACTCACCTGTCTCCAGCCCTGCTGTCTTCGGCAGTAGTGTCACTTGCTTCAGGGCCCGCTCATTATGCTCATGAGTATTCACTGCACCGCAGACCCAGAAGGAGCTGCACCGAAGACATCAGCACCGTGGACAGCAGCACAGAGGACAGGTGAGTAAAAAGTTCCTAATCTCCTTGTGCTATCATGGATAGCACACGGCGAACACGTGTGCCATAATCACGGCGCACACGGAGCACACGGAGGGCCACACACCTTCACCACGTCCGTGAAAAATGTGTGTGCTTTCCATGGACGTGTGAAAGAGGCCTAATTGCCACAGAATGACAGGTTCCTGCAAGCCTTAGTGTATGATGTGAATATTAGTTGTACATATCATGGCACACAACCATCCCAAAAGTGGTTCTCAGGTCTCTCGTCCAGTGAGCATATGTACCATCCACGGGGCCTTAGGGTACTCATCACCGGGCCAGTGGTTCCTTGGGGTAGCTATGAGTGGCCTGACCTGGTTTCGTGACCCCGTCGGCTACATGTTAAATAAGAACAGCAAACGAACAAGTGTCCAATACAGATGGGGCTGGAAGGAGGGTGACGGGCCCCTGGGAAGCGTGTCACCGGTTGCAGCAGTGACTGGGGTATCGGCCTCCTCCGCCGCCGACCCTTCCTGCGACTAGTCCTCTCCCAAGGGCAGTACTGGATGGGGAGTGGGGATGCTTCGCAGCACCACCCACGGTATGCGGCCAGGGACTAGCCGCCGCTGCACAGTCTCTCTCCGGGGCAGGTGTTATGCACAGCCGGGATGGTATCGCTCCCCACAGGCGGAGTGGGGACTCCCGGGAGGTTGGTGAGAACAGGGGCGGCAGTCCATGGGAGCGCCAGAGCGCAGGGCGGCGGCAGTTACTCACAGAGTCATCAGGTGCGGGTTCCAGTCATTTTATTTACTGGCTCAGGTGGTATCACACCCCGGGTGCTGGTCCTCGCCACCAGAGACTCTGGTCGCTTCCCGGGCAGGTCAGAGGCTGGATCCGGTTTGGTAATCTGTGGCCTTTCTCCTCCATGCACAACTCTGTACTCTTCCCCGGTCTCGATCCGCACAGCCGGCAGCATGGGCCTCTTGTGGGCCGGACCTCTATCCCTCTCTCCCAGGTTCCCTCTCTGCTGCCGCACCTCAGCCACCCGAACTAGGGCTCTGTGCCTCTCTTGTGTCTAGTCCCATCTCTCTGGCGACTGCTCCCTTTTAGTCCACGATTACAGGTGCTGGGTCCCGTCTGTCTAGATGTTACTGGCCCCCTTGGTGAAGCTGTCTGTTCGGTGTTACATCCAGACAGCTCTATTCTGCCTCCCTGAAGGCCCGACAGCCTCCACTTCAGGGAGCTGCACTACTGTGCATCTGCTCTGTCTCGTGTCCAAGCTTATTGTGAGGTAAAGTGAAACTGTTTTCTACTCCTAACTGCTCATACCCCCACCACTTTCCCAAGTTGCTATGGCAACCTGGGTCTGCTAAGAACTGGCTGAGTCACTTCCTGTGTCTGTAGAAATATTGTTAACCCTTTCTTAGTGACTGCTTCTCCCTGCTGTATGGTGGTGTGAGGTGTGTGTAGAACTTACTAGATTAGCATCTTGACCTGCCAGGGAAGGATATAATGATATACCCTGTAGCAACCAGTCTCAGGGGCGCTACACATAGATTCAGATGAGATCAATGGACCAGCTCCTGCAAGTCACTTGCGCCAATTTTACTAGCAATTTATCCAAAAATTTACTTCTCTGGTCTCTGTAAGAATCAAACTCACAACTCCATGTTGGAAGGCAGCAGATCTAGCAATAAGCTACACAGCTCATGTTGAAAATCATGGGAGAAGATGGTAATCTTGAGCTATATTGCAGGCACTGAACCCAGAAGCAGATTATACTGGCACATAGAGATACATATACATAGCACTGTATTTCTATGTCCCTGTATTCTAGAAGAAGAATAAAAGAGAGATTTTTTTTTTCCTTCATATAAAATAACTAAAAAATAATAAAAAGCAATTAAAACAATCATATTTCCTTGTGCTTTAAAATAAATAAATAAATAAACATTTAGCAAACATTTTAACAAAAAGCACCAAAACAGCACAGTTCAGCCACGTCTTTACCGAGGGCAGAGATTTCATGAAATCATATCTACTTTGCTTGGACATTTCAAACAGGTTCACATGTAGCATAAATGACGCATTTTTTTTGCTGCTTTTTTTGCACAGAAATTGTGTTGCATTTACCGATCCAAGCAAAGTGGATGTGATTTAATAAAAACTGCGCCCACTGTGCATCTAAAGACACCGCTGAACTGTTCAGTTTTGGTTCTTTTTGTTTCGGAGGCTTCAATGTAAAGACTAAAAAATGCATGCAAAAACTGCAGGTGCAGAATCAAAACTTTCTGTATTTTAATATACACTTAAAAATCTGCAACAAAAATGCATCATATAAGGGGGAACTGGCATAAAAAAACAGTAAAAATGCAACAACCAGTGAAGATTGTTATGGTGTAGTTTTTATACACAATATTTACACACGGCCTTACAGACATAAAAAGCCAGATATCATATAGTGAAAAGGTGAAGAGATGAAGAAAGGGTTAATGCCGCACTGTCTTGGAAGGAAAAGCCAATCAAATGGTAGCTTGATGCGGATTTTATGTAACGCGTTTTGGAGATTTCACCTCCTTCATCTGACAAAAGATGTGATTTTTTTCTGATGAAGATGACGGAATATCCGAAACGCTTTACATAATAAAATCACCATCGACATACCATTGAATTGCCTTTTCCTTCCACAGCAGAGCGATGTTAACCCTTTCTTCATCTTTACACCTTTGCACATCCGTGAATACAGGAGGTTGTAACAAGCGCAACCCTACAAGGTGAGCAATTTCTGTGTCTCACCTTTATTGTCTAGCCCAGATAAAATCTTATCCGCTCTTCTTTGTCTTGCAGTTTTTTGGGTTTTTTTTTTTTACCAGATATCGTATTGTGAAGCTTACAAAAAGATGAGAAAATTCTGGCTGCTACAACTATGAATGAATGAACAAAAATAAAGCCACAGATCCCAACTAGAGATGAGCATGATACACAGATGACGTTGCATCAGTCCTGGATAATTAAAAGCCATGCCGGTAACGCCGGAAGGTAAGGGACTCACAGCCTCCCATCCGGCCATCGGGTATCACTCACTTGCTTGCCGGACCAGTCCCATAAATCAATCTGCTTATCTCTAGACCCAACCCTTCTGGATACAGCAGGAGAGTCCTGGATTTGGGTCTACGCCCTGCAGTCTCCATAATCCATAGATGAGCATGACGCATAGATGACGTTGCACCAGTCCTGGATAATAAAAAGCCATGCTGGTGATGCTGGAAGGTAAGGAATTTGCAGCCTCCCATCCAGCCATCGGGTACCAGTCACCTGGTTGCTGGACCAGTCGCATAAATCAATCTGCTTATCTCTAGACTCAACTGTCCTAGATAGAGCAGGGGAGTCCTGGTTTTGGGTCTATGCCCTGCAGCCTCCGTCATCCATAGATGAGCATGATGCATAGATGACGTTGCCCCAGTCCTGGATAATAAAAAGCTGTACCAGTTACGCCAGAGGGTAAAGGATTCACAGCCTCCCATCCAGCCAATGGGTACCACTCACCTGGTTGCTGGACCAGTCGCATATATCAATCTGCTTATCGCTAGACCCAACCGTCCTTGATAGAGCAGGAGAGTCCTGGATATGGGTCTATGCCCTGCAGTCTCCAACATCTAGAGATGACCAGGATGCCCAGATGATGTTGCACCAGTCCTGCTTAATGAAATGCGCCACGGTGAAGCCGGAAGGTAAGGGATTCGCGGCCTCTCATCCAGCCATTGGCTACCACTGACCTGGATGCTGGACCAGTCCCATAAATCAATCTGATTATCTCTAGACCCAACCGTTATAAATACAACAGGAAAATCCTGGATTTGGGTCTACACCCTGCAGTCTCCAGCGTCTACTAAATATCCCTTATTGTCACCACCTCTCTGATATCTCCTCCTTTCTTGGTAGAAAAAAAGGCAAAAGGGTGTGGCTAGGGGCATGTTCAAAATTTGCCTTGGGTGCTACATACACCCCATAATGTGTCCAATGTTCTGTTCTTCCAACGTTGTTGGGTATGAAAATCTGTGGCTGAGTATTCTTGGCATTTCCCGTGTCCTTCACCCTATTTATTGCAATAAGTGAAATCTGCGGTGAAAGCCCATTGCACTGATTGAGGTGGGGATTTTAAATTTCAATTTTCACTGATTTTTTTTAAACAGCATGTGGATGAGATTTGGTAAAATATCATCTTCTTTGCTGGCAGTGTAATAGGCTGTGAATTTTCGGTGTGAACAGATAATAATTGTAAGTTATTGATAAGCCCTTCACATTTGATATATGACTGCCAACTTACATCACCCAGCAGAACACAAAGAAGAAAGAAAAACAATAAAGGAATGTGCTGAACAGTGCACTGTATCTACCAGCTATAAAATACTGCGGGAGATGAAATACGGCATTAAGGGTTTTTCCTTCATCTAGTTTGCAGTCATTAAAATGAGTAGAATTCTGCTGTGAAAAATACTGGATTAATTATGACAATTTTTGGCTCTGGGTAGACTGTGAATTCTGCTTATTGTTTCTACCAGCATTAAAAATTCAGATATCAATTTTAAGGAATGGATACAAAAGTCAACGAAGGAGGAATATTCGAGAAATATCAAGCCATATATGAATTAACTCTTTACATATCAAATACAATAATGTAACCTGAAGCAATGCAAAAAATTTATATACCGCATTTTTTGGTTTATAAGACGCACCGGATTATAAGACGCACCCAAAATTTAGAGGAAAAAGAATGGGGTCTGTCTTACAATCTGGTGGTGTCTTACCGGGAGCAGGTGCCAGTGGTGGTGGAGTGAGGTCACAGGAGGCAGGGGTAATGGTGTAATAGGGCAATGCTGCGGGGCTGTGCTGGGGCTGTGGGCATTGGGCTGGACCTGAACTGTGCTTGGGCTCCCATTCTTGGCAGACATGATGATCAGTTATTTAAAGTGGTCCGGGCGCCTTGCTTAAAACAGCTCGCTCTCACGAATGGAACCAAACTATGCTAAGCTGTGATTCAGGAAGGTGAGGTGAGGGACCTGAGCTGCAGGGCACCACACTCCTTCGCCACGGAGACTGGGTGTGCGAATATGACTTCAGATGGGGTGCAAGACACTTACAGGTTTTTTCAGGCCGGTGTCAATAACCCCACTGGCAGTAGTCATAGTCAATTAGTAACACACGTAACACCAGAGCTCCCTTAGCCAACCAGAGACTTTCACTTTTATTCTTCACACCATTATGACAGGCATGGCCTTCCTTTCCTTCATCTCAGAGGTACTAATCCTAAACCTGTTCCCTTCCATTATCTTAGATCTCGTCCTCAAACTTTGCGGTTTGTGTCTCCTTTCCCCTTACTCTGTTCACCTTTGTCTGATTCTGAACAGTTGTCTAGCCGGATGACTCTTTAAGCCCGCCGGGATGACCCGTAAACACCAGACCTCTCTAAGTTACTTCAGGGTTCCCTGACTGACCACTGAGCACTGAGCACTGAGGCCATGACTTTTCACACTTGAACCCTATTCTACTCTGGCTCCTCTTGCCTCTTCCCAAATGTCCTCTTTCCTGCATATGTCACTTTCCCTTTAACCCTGTCTCTTTCATCCTGCTGCTATCCCAGCCCAACCACTAAGAGGCACCTTTGGTTACTTTCCTGCTATACTGTACCTGAAACCTGCTCCCAGCTGGAAGCACAACATATTAACATATACAATTGGTATAACACATAAAATGCATGGCATAAACAGTACAGGGGCAAGTACACCCGCTATAGAAACATAAGGCACAAACACTTCAAAACGTATGGCGCTGCGCCTGGTGAACATTGAAGGGGATGGGATGCTCGCAAATAAACTATAAAGGACATATACTAAACTTGGAAATTGGGCACTACTGGTGTTCCTTTCAAATACCAAAGGATCTAACCTCATAACCACTAATAAATAAAGTACCTGGCACCTTACTCTGCAGCTACGGCTGTCGCGTCACTCCTGGTGCCACCTAATGAATTTCTTTTCAGCTTTCCTTGTCTTGTCTAATATCTTTAAATGTCTGATGAAGCAGTAAAAGACATGAAAGAATATTATTTTTTTCCTTAACTAAAGAGTACTGGATTATTTCAGCATTATAAAGATATAATACAGCCACTGGTATGGTATATCAATATGACAATCTTGAAATACAGCAAACAGGGTCTGCTGGTTTCCCCTTGAAGTTGGGAGAGTTCCAGCAGGTGGTTTATTCCCTGCATTTAATTTAATTTTATGCATAGGCAAGGTGATCCTTCCCTATTTTTAGAGGAATTAATAAAAGTTATATTTTAGGTATTATTGCTGTATTTCAGTATTATAAAGAAGCTAAAGTCAACCGAAAATGTTGCTAAAGAGAACATCTCGAGAGGTCAGAAGGGTCAGGTTTCTGTTCATATTTTATTCCCACTGTTCCCTGTTTGACAGATATTGACCTTTTTATCAAATGTTATTTTTCATGGTATTGACCAAGGGGGCGTGGCTCCCTGGATTTTTTTAGGGGTGTGTCTTTAGGCTGTTCCCATTATTTCCCTGTGAGTCACGCCCATCTGTGAAGACCATAAAAAGTCACTTTAAATAAATTGGCCCATATCTCTGGAACTATTTGCAGGACTTAAAATAACTGGATTATACAGGGAAGCCGCGGGAAAAAAATACAGTAAGAGCAAAAACTGGCCACATTTGTCCGGGTGACAGATCCTGTTTAATACTTTGTAAAGATTGTTCCTGATATGAAATAAGAACTTTCTGGATTGTGGAAAAATATGTTACAGTACAGAACTAAAAGATCTAAAATGCCCAATTTTTACTGATTATCGCTACTGCCAGTAAATTTACCAACTATAAATGTTCTTAATAAAATCAAATCCCATGGCTAATGACAGCAACACATCATATTCAATGACCTTGTAAATTAAATATGGCGCATGTCCAACTTGTGGCCAAAGGAGAATCAGGTTTCCACTACTGTAAAAAGATTTGTAATAACTTTTTTTTGTACCGTATACTGAAAAGAGTGGAATGTAATGTAAACTTTTATTAGGCTTAGTCATTTGTCCCAAAGGAGCAGGATAGCAGAAGCAGAAGCCAGGCACATGGATTAATAACAACTAGAAGTGGGTAGGAGGCGCCACAGAAAAACTTTGAGTTCCAAGCTGACCCTGCAAATGAACGAAGGTCCGTTCTAGAGTGAATAAGCAGCACATGGCGGACTTATGTCAATGATAATACAGGACATGATTATTAAAAAACCCTCAGATTTATTAAAAGGGTTGTCAACTACTAGGATAACCTTTTCTTATTCGACATATTTCCTCCAGGTAAAAAAATAAAGCCTATACTCACCTCTTGTACTGGCACCATTCCAGCTGTGCAGTGGCTCGTGACACTGGTGCTCACATGGGGTTATGACGTCACGCAAGCCCCACGTTCAATCAGCACTGGCTTCCTTCTCCCCACCTTTGGACTAAACGAACCATCAACAGGAAGTGAGAGCAGCAGCTATGCTCACTTCATGTTAAGTTGTTTGGTCTGACGGTGGGGTGAAGAAAGCCAGCACTGACGGATGTTGGGCTCGCGTGACGTCACACCCCTTTGTGAGTCCCAGCACCACGAGCTGCAGAACTGCTGGAATGATGCCGGTATGGGGGGTGAGTATAGGCTTTATAATTTTGCCTGGCGGAAAAATGTGGACTCAGAAGAGGTTGTCCTAGTAGTGGACAACCCCTTTTAGAAAACTGACGGATCCTCTAAAAGTTTAATGGTCAAATTATTAGAGAGTTAAGAAAAGATGCTCAAGAATGTTTACACCATAAAAAATACCAGCTAGGCATAACAAGTAGACATAGCAAGAGAGCAGACAGGTCTTCTTTAATGAATGATGTCTCCTGTTCTAGGCTTCTTGATGTCCATTTTGACTGTATACCTTGTTCTCTGCTTAGCAGAGGTAGAAAAATAGTCTTCGGGGATTAATAACAAAGGATAACAAGAGAAAATGATGGAATTTGTTCCATGCTCAAAATTAAAGTCTGGGGTAGAGGTCCTCTGTGTCATTACTACTTTGTTAATATTGCCCCGAATCACCAAAGTTTTCATCAGAACTTTGGTTCAACAAACA
This sequence comes from Anomaloglossus baeobatrachus, assembly GCF_048569485.1. Classification (NCBI taxonomy): domain Eukaryota; kingdom Metazoa; phylum Chordata; class Amphibia; order Anura; family Aromobatidae; genus Anomaloglossus; species Anomaloglossus baeobatrachus. The sequence continues at coordinate 88,228,802 of NC_134353.1, forward strand.
TTTTGTGACTTTATTGTTATTTTTTAAACTAGCCCCTGCCAGCTTTGCTAATTTTTAAAGAGTGGGGTGAACTTATCCGGAAGAGGGCATGGATGACCACAGCGAGCAATTTATACCTAACACAACTGTGGCATAAATTACAACAAAAATGTACTTCAGCTAAAATAAATGCAAAATTAATTACTCCTTCTTCAAGACTAATGTGTAAATCAATAATCCTAGGACTTGAGTCGATTTTTTCTTTTGGTATTCATTGCAATATTTTTGCATCAATTCCTTCAAAATGGCATCTTTATTTCTGTTGAAAAAATGTTTGCGACCTTTTAGGGCAAAAAATTACATGTCTTACAAAAAAACCCCAAACAACACAAAAATAACAAAAAACTGGGTGAAACTGGAGAACCTTTATGTCAAATTTTATGTCAAATTTTATGATTTTTCTAAAAGTCACTAGTTATGAATCAGGCAATAATATTTGGAAAGTCCAAACTCCTTCCACCATGGTGAACATTGAAAGAGAAATACAGGCGAACACGTATAAAGTAAGATTAAAAAAAAGTGTAAAACTAAAAGAACACTACATGAAGAATAAGACACATGAAAAACAGGAATAAAATACCAAAAACAAGAGATAAAAAAGTGCTAATTCAATAATGCATTGAAATCTCGGGGCCAGATGTTAAGTATTTGTGCAGAAATTTCTGAACAATTTCTAAAAATCTGGGAGGAAACAGCGTGAAATACACAAGTTTTTGCCACATTTTTTATGGTTTTTTGACACATTTTTAACACTCGTTTTTGGTGCAGTTTTTTCTGAAATCTACAGCAAAAATCTGAAATAATTGACGTGACAGATTTAATTCGGCACCAAATCTGCAAGTTAAAAAGAATCAGCAATGTGTGAGACTTCAGGAATCTTATTTCCTTTGTTACCCTTCAGTTTTTGTTAGAAAACCGCTCAGAAAAAAAATTACAAAACTGCAAAGTCTAAATTATGGATCATGAATATAGGGATACAATGTAAACAAGCTGTGTGATGTGATATTCCTTCTCAGAGTCAACTACACAATGGTACGTGACAGTCAATGAAGTGTAGCGCTCGTCACAAGCCGGTGCCACATCGATAGCCGACTGATAACGCAATGCTGTAACCAACATCGGTTTTGTCTTTAGAATGTTCTAAATGTCCTTGGCTGAATAAAATCATTATACCTGGGCAAACTTCTTGAGCTAGTGAGGGAGACATTTGGCTACCTGTACAAGCTGCCATATGGCTAAGATGCACTAGGTTCCGAAAAGCGTTATTAGAGGTGAAGTCATCTTGTAGATTTGATGAGATACCTTAGCTAAAAAAACTAAGAAATCATCTCACGCCGGATACTTTCACACTTTTTTTCTGTTGTTTCTCATAAATCAAATGATCAACACTTTTTACATAAAGGAAATAGTATAGACTTATACAGAAAAATATAATAATCTGATGTTATTAACACCATACCGAAGCGTTTTAACAGCTTTCATAGTTATCCGAATTCGATGGTAATATGGATCCAATAATATATAGTAATAGGTCTTCCTCCGAAGCAGCCAGTATAACGAAAGAAGTAAGAAGCCTCTCACGCCGTTCACAAGTCTCAAGCTGTCCGTCACTTGTCATTTCTCAACACATCAACAACATGTGGCTGCCCAGGCTGTCAGTATAACGACTCTCGCTGTCCAAGAAATGGCAACAACTACATCCTTCCATTCCTAAATGAGACGGCTATGATGCTGAACTGAGACGACTATTATTACTCCGGGACACATTTCTTGTACATAGTTTCATTTCAAACCTCAAGGAAAAAAAAATATTCATGCTTATTTGGTATCTGCTTTACATTACGGAGTGTCCAATATAGGCATACAATGCAAGCTTTGTGTTGAGTTAACTTGAAGAACCATAAACCGCTTGCGTAACTCATAAAAGGGTTGTCCCATAATTGGATTTTACATTTCTCAGATCTCATAATTTTTCTTAAATGCTCCCATGTCTGAGTATTTCTGTTCAATACTTATGTATTTTTTTTATTCTCTCTTGGAATGTTCTCACTGTTGGTTGGAGAACACTAAATTTCTTGGCCAGGCTGAAGAATATCATGAATTCACAAGAGGGTACAAAAGGAGGTGTTGGGAAGGTGGTGAGCTATTGAGCTTGTGTGACCTGTGGCACTAGATTCATTAGGTGGTTACATTTCCTCACTTACTTACTAAACACACAGACAATCTGACAAGTAGCAAGAACTTTGAATCAGTTGTTATATAGATAGACTTGTATCTGGAAGGTCCAGTCACTTAAAGGGGTTTATCAATACTATTTGATCCCTTCTAACATGTACTAAAAATCAGTTTTATAATATACTTTGAACCCCTTTGGGACCAAGCCACTTTACACATTAATGACCAACCCTTATTTTGTCTAAATTTGACCAGTCTACCTTTATGAAGTAACTATCTGTAGTACCCGTCGTTACCTGGAATAGTAACTAAGTGTCACTCTGTCTCTCTCCCACTCTCCCTGTCTCCCTCTCTGTCTGTCTGTTTCCCTCTCTGTCTGTCTCTCACTGTCTGTCATTCTCTGTCTGTATGTCTCTATGTCTCCCTCTCTGTCTCTCTGTTTCTCTCCCTCTCTGCCTCTCTCTCTGTCTGTTCCTCTCTGTCTGTCTTTGTCTATCTATGTCTGTCTCGCTGTCTGTCTGTCTCACTGTCTCTCTCCCTGTCGGTCTTTTTCTCCATCCGTCTCTCTCTGTCTCTCTGTCTATCTCTCTCTGTCTCTCTCTCTATCCGTCTATCCATTAAAATCATGTTAATTGACACATAAGCTGTCATACTAAGAATGTCCTTCATTGCGTATAGCAACCAATCAGAGCTCCTATTAATGACCTGTAGCTTCCAGCTCCATTGACTTTAATGTAAGCAGTTTTTTGGTGAATAACTGTAAAGCACAACATTAAATTTTACCCTCAACACATAGTCTATGACGTTCCCTGAGTCAAATGAGGTGTCTGCAAAATTTCATGATTGTAAAAGCTACGGTGTGGATTTCTTTAGCGGACACACACACACACACTCAGCTTTATATTAGACCAGCCATATTACCCGGGCATTGCCCGGGAAAGTAACTGTCTCTTTGTCTCTCTCCCAGTCTGTCTGTCTGTGTCTGTCTGTCTAGCTCTTTCTATCTGTGTGTGTGTCTGTGCGTCTGTCTATGTCTGTGTGGCTTTGTCTGTGTGTCTGTCTCTTTCCCTGTCTGTCTGTGTATAAGTTTCTATCCATGTCTGCCTATCTGTCTGTTTGTGTCTATCTCTATGTCTGTCTCTATCATTCTCTGTCTGTCTCTCTGTCTCTTGTCCCCCTCTGTCTCTTTTCCCCCTCTGTCTCTTTTCCCCTCTGTCTCTTTCCCCCTCTGTCTATCTCTTTCCCTGTCTGCCTTCCTCTGTCTGTCTCTTTCCCTGTCTGTCAGTCTCTGTCTGTGCTTAAGTCTGTCTCTCTGTTTCTGTCTCTTTCCCCGTCTGCCTGTGTCTTTCCCTGCCTCTCTGTGTCTGTCTCCCTCTGTCTGTCTCTTTGACTGCCTGTCTCTCTGTCTCTTTCTTTCTCTCTCTTACACATAAGCTTCTTATACTAACAATTTATTTTGTTCTTATAGCAACCGCTCATAGCTCCTATTCATAAGCTGTAGCTTCTATCTCCATTGACTTTAATGGAGACAGGTGTTTTGGAGAGTAACTGTAAAGCGCGGGGTTAAATTTTCCTGTCAAAACATAGTCTATGGCGTACCCTGAGTCACATGGATTGTCTGTGCAAAATTTCGTGATTGCAAATGCGACGGTGCAAATTCCTTTAGTGGACATACACACATACATACACACAGACATACACGCAGCTTTATATATTAGAATTTAGAATGTAATCCCGCAAGGGCAGGGTCCTCTTCCCTCTGTACTAGTCTGTCTATTGTAACTTGTATATGTGTTCTGTATGTAACCCCCTTCTCATGTACAGCACCATGGAATCAATGGTGCTCTATAAATAAATAATAATAATAATAATAATATTAGAAGATAACTCTGGAACTCTTTCAACATATTCCAGTAAATCTGAGACTGATTTTTTTGTTACAAATTGTATTTCATGTTAGTGGTAAATCTGGGTCAATATTATTTGTGTTTATTTATGATAATGTAAAAAAATTGGCAAAAAATTTCACAATTTTCAAACTTTTAATTTTAATGCCAAACTAGATAGTTATACCACACAAAATAGTTAATAAATAACGTTTCGAACATGTCTACTTTACATCAGCACAATTTTTGAAACATTATTTTAGCAGGGTTAAAAGTTTATCAGCAATTTCTCATTTTCCTCATTTTTTAGTGATCAATTCATATTTCAATAACTTTGAGGGACCTGAGTTACAGAAAAGAGCAAAAATGGACACTATTTGAAATACTATATTTAAAAAGTGTATTAAGTCTTCATCTGCTTCACAGAAATTAAAGCAACGTGGAAGGAAAAAATAACATTTTACTTTGTCCTCACAAAAATGTTGTGTAAGCCTTAAGTGTTGCATTTTCAAAAGGGTAACAGGAGAAAATGGACCACACAATTTATTGTTCAATTTCTACTGAGTGTGCTGATACTCCATATGTGGCATGGCAGAGCTCGGAAGGTAAGGAGAACCATTTGACTTTTGAAACGCAAAATTGGCTGGAATAAATAGCTGATGCCATGTCGTGTATGCAAAGCCCCTGATGTCCCTAAACAGTGGAAACCCCCCAAAAGTGACCCATTTTAGAAAGTACACCTCTCAAGAAATGTATCTAAACATGTGTTGAGCACTTTGAACCCAGAGGTGTTTCACAACATTTTATAATGTTGGGCCGTGAAAATGGAAAAATACATGTTTCCCACAAGAATGTTGCTTTATCATCAAATTTTTCATTTCCCCAAGGTTAACAGGAAAAAATAGACCTTTCAATTTGTGTAATTTGTCCTAAATACACTGATACCCAATATTTGGTGGAAAGCTACTGTTTGGGAGCATGGGCTCGGAGGAGAAGAAGCACCATTTGACTTTTGAATGCAAAATTGTCTGGAATAGATAATGGACACAATGTTGCATTTGCAGAGCCCCTCATGTGCCTTAACATTGCAAATCCATCACAAGTTACACCATTTTAGAAACTAAACCCCTAAGGGAATTTATCTAGAGTAGTGGTCAGCACTTTTAACCAACAGGTGCTTCACAGAATTTTGTAATGCTGAGTCACAAAAATGGAAAATGAATTTTTCACTAAAAAGGTTCATGTAGTTCCAAATTTTGCATTTGCACAAAGGTAACAGGAGAAAAGGGACAAAACAGTTTGTTGTGCAATTTCTCCTGAATACGCTAATACCTCGTAGGTGGTGGAAAACTACTGTTGGAATGCACAGTAGGGATTGGAAGGAAAGGAGCACCGTTTGACTTTTGGAATGCAAAAGTAGTTGGAATAGATAACAGACGTCATGTTGCTTTTGAAGAGATCCTGATGTGCCTGTGGAAACTTCCCATAAGAAATCCCATTTTTGAAACTACAGTGACACTTTAAATCCATGATATACATAGCACATCATGATGTGGGAACTGACACCTGCTCATGATATTGTCAAGCTTCCAGTAGGGGGCGCAGGGATTGGAGAGCTCACACTTCTAAGTGCAGTACAACAAAAGGCCAAAAGAGGTCACTAGCACCACACCAAAAAGTCGAACAAGCTTAAAGACAACATCGGGATGTCACAACAGACTAAGGGAGTGAGCAAGCCATAGTCAAGTGGAAGCAAGGAGGTTGGAAGCCATGGGATCACATCAGGAGCTGGAGCGGAGCAGAGCTGTAGTCAGAGAATGTAGCTGAGGTCGGAGGCTGGGAGATCAGGTAAGTACCGAGGAGGGGTAAGAGGCCGAGACATAGAACAGGATCAGGGTCAGGTACCCACGATGGGAGGATGAGACTAGAGGAGCAGAGGTCAGGGAGAGGTAGGCTGAGTAGCGGGACAGATCAGAGTCAACTTACAGGGACCAGGATACACACTGCAGAGCAGAGGTATTACTGGTGACGTTTTGGAGGTATGCAGACAGTAATAAAGCGGTGAGAGTCACGGAATGAGGCAGGCCCAAACAAACCCCTCCCACCTGACTTAACCTCGTCACAGTCAACCTATAGCCATGACAGATATGCTATAGACAACATTGGTAATTAAGGGGTTAATACCTACGTTGGTTCTACAGTGGGGAAAAAAGGATTTAGTCAGCCACCAATTGTGCAAGTTCTCCCACTTAAAAAGATGAGAGAAACCTGTAGTTGACATCATAGGCAGACCACAACTGTGAGAGACAAAATGAAAAAACAAAATCAAAAAAATCACCTTGTCTGATTTTACATGATTTTTTTTGAAAAATATGGTGGAAAATAAGTATTTAGTAACCTAAAAACATGCAAGATTTCTGGCTCTCACAGACCTGCAACTTCTTTAAGAGGCTCTTTTGTCCTCCACTCATTACCTGTAGTAATGGCACCTGATTGAACTTGTTATCAGTATAAAAGACACCTGTCCACAACCTCAAACAGTCACACTATGGTGAAGACCAAAGAGCTGTTGAAGGACACCAGAAACAAAACTGTGTCCCTGCATCAGGCTGGGAAGACTGAATCTGCAATAGGCAAGCAGCTTGGTGTGATGAAATCAACTGTGGGAGCAATAATAACAAATAGGAAGATTTCACCTTGTGAGGTCAAAATGATTACAAGAATGGTGAGCAAAAATCCTACAACCATATGGGGTGAACTAGTGAATGTAGTGAATGACCTGCATAGAACTAGGACCACCGTAACAAAGGCTACCATTAGTAACACACTACACCACCAGGGACTCAGATCCTGCAGTGCTAGACGTGTTCCCCTGCTTAACACAGTACATGTCCAGGCTCGTCTGACGTTTGCTAGAAAGCATTTGGATTATCCAGAAGAGTATTAGGAGAATGTCATATGGTCTAATGAAACCAAAGTAGAACTGTTTGGTAGAAACACACCTCGTCGTGTTTGGAGATGACAGAATGCTGAGTTGCATCTAAAAAACACCATACCTACTGTGAAGCATGGGGGCGCCAACATCATGCTTTGGGGCTGTTTCTCTACAAAGGAACCAGAATGACTGATCCGTGTACATGAAAGAATTAATGGAGCCATGTATCATAAGATTTTGAGTGCAAACCTCCTTCTATCACAAAGTCGTTAACCCCCCCATCACACGCACTTACCTCCCGGGCGACGTCGCTGTGGGCGCACAAAGTCGTTAACCCCCCCATCACATGCACTTACCTCCCGGGCGACGTCGCTGTGGGCGGCGAACATTCTTTTCCTGAAGGGGGAGGGACATTTGGCGTCACAGCAACGTCACACGGCAGCCAGCCAATAGAAGCGGAGGGGCGGAGATGAGCTGGACGTAAACATCCCGCAAACCTCCTTCCTTCCGCATTGCCGGCGGGACGCAGGTAAGCTGTGTTAAACGCTCCTGGGGTGTCACACGGAGCGATGTGTGCTGCCACGGGAGCGATGAACAACCGGAGCACAGAAGGCGGAACGAGATTATGAAAATGAACAACGTGTCAACGATGAACGAGAAGGTGAGTATTTCTGCTAGCTCATAGATGTCACACGGTACGATATCTCTGACGATGCCGGATATGCGTAACTAACGACGTGACCCCGACGACATATCGCTTGATATATCGTACCGTGTGACGCCTGCATTACAGAAAATGTTTGACCTCTGTTAGTGCCAACAAATGATATATAACAAAATATTGAGCTGAACTTTTGTTATTGACCAAACAATTATTTTCAACCATAATTTGCAGATAAAAATATTGCCAAATCAAACAAGGTGATTTTCTGGCTTTGTTTTCTCATTTTGTTTTTCATAGTTGTGGTTTACGTATGATGTCAATTACAGGCCTCTCATCTATTTACCATGAGTGGGAGAACTTGCACAATTGGTGGCTGACTAAATACTTTTTACCCCTGTAGCTCCTTTACCCCCACCCCTCCCAGTCTATTTTAACCTTCAAGGCCAGGACAATTTTTTCAATTCTGAGTAGTCACTTTGTAATGCGCCAGTGATTCTGAGACTGCTTTTTTTTTGTACATTTTTGTTTCATGTCAGTAGTAACTTTAGGATGATATTTCTTGTTTATTTGTGAAAATATCGGACATTTGGTTAAAATTTAGAAAATTTCGTAATTTTCAAAATTTTAATTTTTATGTCACACAAATTAGTTAATAAATAACATTTCCCACTTGCCTACTTTACATCAGAGCAATTTTTGAAACATAATTTTTTTTCTTAGGAAGTTAGAAGGGTTAAATCAGCAATTTCTCATTTTCCCAACAAAAATTTTAAAAAAATATTTTTTGAGGGACTACATCACATTTGAAGTGACTTTGAGAGTCCTAAGTGACAGAAAATACCAAAAAGTGACAATATTCTAAAATCTGCACCCCTCAATTTGTTCAAAACCACATACAAGAAATTTAGTAATTTAGTAAACCTTCACAGGAAATAAAGCAATGTGGAAGGAAAAATTTAAATTTTACTTTTTCCCCACAAAAAATTCATTTTAGTCCCAATTTTTGCATTTTCACAAATATGCACCTTACAATTTGTTGTGAAATTTCTCACAAGTATGCCTATACCCCATATGTGGTGATAAACTACTGTTTGTGTGCACTGCAGAGGAAGGGAAAGAGTGTCATTTGAATTTTAGAGCGCACAATTGGTTGGTGTTTGTAGCTAACACCATGTAGCTTTTGCAGAGCCCCTGATGTACCTAAACAGTGGTAACTCCCTACATCTAACCCCAGTTTGGAAACTAGACCCCTCAATTAATTTATCCAGGTGTTTTTTTAACATATTTAAGCCCTCGATGCTTTACAGCATTTTATAACGTTGAGCTGTGAAAAAATTAAAAAAATAATTTTTTATCAAAAATGTTGCTTTAACCTAAAATAATTCATTTGGACAAGGATAACAAGAGAAAATGCATACACAATTTATTGTGCAATTTCTCCTGAGTACGGTGATACCCCATATGTGGTGGAAAACTACTGTTTGGGCACACGGCAGGTCTCAGAAGGTAAGGAGCGCTATTTGACTTTTGAATGCAAAATTGGCTGGATTCATTAGAGGATGCCATGTCACATTTGCAGAGCCCCTGAGTAACCTAAACAGTGGAGACCCTCACAAGTGACCCCATTTTAGAAACTAGACTCCTTTACCAAGATGTTTGGTGAGCACCTTGAACCGCCAGGCGTTTCACAGAATTTTATAATGTTGAGCCATGAAAATGAAGAAAATACATTGTTAACACAAAATGTTGCTTTAAGGGGGTATGTCCATCTCCAAGATTATATCTCAATATGTAGAAGGTGTAATAATAAGAATATTAGCAAATACCTCCAGATAGAAATGTATTATAGTTTTTCTGATAAGTTTTGTATCTTACCTCGTGTGCAGGCATGGCAGTAGCTTAGGTATCCATGGTTATGACTAGTAGCAACTAACTGTCCCTATATGTGTGGCCATAACCTTCGATACATAAGCTAATGTAATGCCCTGCACATAAGATAAGAGCCATGGCTTTTCAGAAAAACTATACTTTATTTTTAATTGGAGGTTTTTGCTAATATTCTTATTATTACACCTACTACATATTGGGATAGACTTTTGGAGATGGGTCCACCCATATGGGGACCCATAAGAAATGGCAGCCGTCGTCCACCTGCTCCCCACATCCTTCCTCTCCCTATGGTTCTGCTTCCAAAATAAAGGACTTGTTTCTAAAGCAGTCAGGTGAGTTCTAACCATTCTTTTTTCTGCTTTTGAAGATCGATATCGATTGCTCCATATATGGGATTAAACAGTTAGGGATGGCATGTGGCTGTTCCTAGCCGTGACAACTAAAGCTTGGCTGTTATGTAAGCCGAGCTCCCGATGGCGATCGTGTGGGCACAGCTCCTGTGCCCACACGATCGCCAGAATGTCCAAAGCTGGGAAGTCTCCTCCAAATAGGAAGTACCGGTACATTCAGGGTCATGAAGGGGTTAAAAAAGTAAAACAGTTATCAGCAGACTCCTTTTTTATCATCACAGACATGATTACAATGACTGATAATGATAACACAATTGGTGGTGTCACATCTAAAGGCGGTGTTACACGCTACGATTTATCTGACGATATGTCGTCGGGGTCACGGATTCCGTGACGCACATCCGGCATCATTAGCGACGTTGTTGCGTGTGACACCTACGAGCGACTCTGAACAATCGCAAATAGGATGAAAATCATTGATCGTTGACACATCGTTCAGTTTCAAAATATTGTTCGTCGTTTGGAATGCAGCAGACATATTGGTACGTTTGACACCCTGCCAACGACGAACAACATCCACACGAATGCCTTGGTCAAACACTATATCACTGAACGATGTTGCGTCGTTTGTGAGATCGTTACGTGTGACCGCTAATGAACGACCTATGAGCAATCTCGGCAAATCGTAACTACGTTCTGGGCGTGTCACATACTGTAGCTCATGAGATAGTCAGATAAATCGCAGCGTGTAACGCCGCCTTTAGCCTGTTCCTTTTTCCTGTACTATGACCTTTGCACATGTTCATTAGATACTTCCGTACACAAGATCGGAGTCTGACTATTGTGCTAATGTACATATGCTGTTTGCTAAAAAAAAAAAATTAAGTTTGAGTCTAAAAATTGTGATATTGAAAAAAATAAGAAAAATTGGCAGAAATGTTTGAATATTGTTAAAACAATATGTTTACAACAAAAATTAGATTTCACCAATAAGTAATTTTTTGATGATATCATTTGTTAAGAGGCAATTTCCAGTAAAAAGAAATACACCATGTATTTTAGACTATTGCTTAAATCAATAACAGTATCGTTTTTGAGATTGAAAAGTGAAATAATTCCATCCAATTTACGTCTCATTCAGACGGTAATTTTTACATTCACGTTCTATGCTAGACCACATACTCAAAATAGTCTTCGGATTGTTCATTTGTCTATTTGTTTTGGAGACCGAGTGTCCCCCCAAAAAATAAAAATTGGAGACACGTATGTTTATGATCTGAGTCAAAGATAAAAATCCCTCAATGGATATGGATCTTTAGAGAAAAAGAAGACACTAACTCCTCTTGTGACACCTATAGAAGGCAGCAATTGTAAAAGTCAATATTAACCCTTTAATTAAATGTGGAGAACCAGTGGTGGCCCTGTGCAGAACAATCGTATATACTCAGCTAAGAAATTGATCAGCTCAGAATATCGGATCCTTTTAGACAAAAAACTTAAAGCGTATCATTCATTTTAATTTTTATTTAATAAATCATACGATGGTTACGCTTTAAGACTGAGAATAGAAATTTCCTTAAAATAAAATATATTTCTGCAAATTGGACAGTACCAATGGTTGTATAGACTTGGAGGTTGTCAATCATTTTTGTTAGACAGAAATATTTCCACTTTTCTTCCCCTCTTGGAATGTCTTACAGATCAGAGAAAATACTTTACTCTGTAGGAAGCTGAGCTCTGGCAGAGGAGAGAGCACCTCCTAGGGTATAAAGTAAATGAACTATCTTCTTGAAAAATCAGAATAAATCACATTTTTCTAATGGAAACTACAGTATATCACAAAAGTGAGTACACCCCTTCCATTTTTGTGAATATTTTATTATATCTTTTTATGGGACAATACAGAAGTTATGACACTATGTGTCACACAGTGACTACCGGAGTTCCGACAGATACACAGGAACCAACGGCAAGCAACACACAGGGTACACGTTACAATGGAGAGCCCTGGTGTTATGGAAAAGGGAGCAGGATCACCTCCTAAAATCAACGGAGACTGTTCCCTGCACTCCCTAACGTCCCTGTAAAGGATCTTTCACCTCATCGCTGATCACATGTCTATCCCTGTCTTTCCATGGACTCGGCCCTATATTGTGTTCAGGGTAGCGGGAATGCTAATCCCACTCTAGATTAAAGATACAGAGAGGATTAGACAGACAAGGGTAAAAATGAACAGCAATCGTATAAACCACTCCAAACGACAAGTGGGGTAATAATGAGGAATGGATCAGATGGAAAAAACAGCACAACTTTCACACAACACATGTTCTCTGAATGGCTTCCTGGTCCACTGCTCACAGGTTCCCTCTAGAGGCAAGCAAAGCAGAAACTATCACCAGCAATTACCTGGACTGAGGGAGAAGTCTTTATAGAAGAGCTAATTAGCAATAGAAAACAGCTGACTATACCTTTCATTCAGAGTTTCAGGAACCAGAGGATCTACTTAACCCTAGCATCGCTGGACAAAGGAGAATCTGCACGGCCAGTAACCTGAGCAAATGTGTATGAAGTCCTGCACTGTGATCTCCTGACAACAGAAATTGGAGGGACCACTCTACATCGTGGTACCCTTGTGACACAATGATACATTGTAAAGTAGTCAGTGTGCAGCTTGTATAACTGTGTACATTTGGCGTCCTCTAAATAACTCAACACACAGTCAATAATGCCTAAACTGCAGGCAACAAAAGTGAATTAGATATTTTCCCTCCCCAGTGTCATGTGATTCATTAGTGTTACAAGGTCTCAGGTGTGAATGGGGGCAGGTGTTGTAAATTTGGTATTATCTCTCACACACCCTCTCATACTGGTCACTGGAAGTTCAAAATTGCAATGATTTACAAAAATGTGAGGGCTGTAATATTTTGCGACATACTGTATATATCGACAATATTTTTGCCATATATTTTTATTTTTAAATTGTACAGGTTGTTTTAAATCAGGTTTTTCACTACTGTGATATTGATGAATAGAGATGAGCAATTTCATTTGTGCTTGCAACAGCAGGACTTTACTTCTGCACTTGGCACCTTTGGCCAGGCACACAGGGTGCCTCTTACTAGGTTCCGGCATTTTTTTAGACCCACTATTTGCTGGTGCTGAGAACATCTGATTAGTGGTGGTGTCAGGTGTATATGTTCTTTATTGCATAAAAAAATTATCAAATGCTTTTTGTTTTTCAATAGTTGTAAAAGTGGCAACAATAGATCACCATGCAACTGTTATGGGGTCTAGGATTTGAGTGGTTCCAATGCTTAATAGTAGAGATGAGTGATCCTGATTGGCAAAGATCGGAAATTTTTAAAATCGTACGATCTTTGGATCGGGATTGGACATCTGAACATTTACTTCAAAAATTGGCGATCTCGCCAAGAATCAGTAAATGTTCGGATGGCAAAAACCACCCTCTCCCTGCCCATTAAAAAAGGATGCAAAGGGGTTGGTTAAAGCAGTACATATTACTGAGTCTCCTGGTGGATGAAGCGCTACTTCCGGGGCCAATAATTATTCTTTATCCATATTCACTGCTTTCCCTTCCACCGGCGTCTTTGATTGGCTGCAGTCAGACTGCTCCCCTACCCTCAGAGACAGCATCTGTGATTGGTTGGAATAACAAAAGCTGTCTGTGTCCCTATAATGGTGTAAAATAAATAAATAAAAAATAAATAAATACATAAAAATGTCGTAGGGTCCCCCCTGTATTGATACCAGCACAGATAAAGCATACGGCTACAGACTGCAGCCCGCAGCTGTGAATATATCGTGGCTGTAAATCTTTTACAGCCCTTCACACCATTTTATAACATATGACTTTTGCCTCCCACTGAATTTAATTGGTATGGGTAAGATCGACGATCATATCAGCTAGGATCACCGATCTGATCGTCGATCTCATGCGGGATCGAAGATCCTGAACCGATCCGATCCTTGGCAGGATCGCTCATGTGCTCCTCCATACCTGGTGGGTTCGAGCTGCTATACACCCACTGGTAAGTGCTGCAATTATTCTCATATCTGTTCACAATAGTTAAACCCCCTTGTATGCAACCCTTTAGAAGATCGACCATGGCGTCTAAGCAGTTAGACAGAGGAACACACTTTTGTTTCCCATATTGCGTCATCGAGATGTGATCTCAGAAAATAGAATGGTTGTTGTTATGGAAGTGAAACAACAATTTTGGACCTTTGCTATGGGGCCCCAGATATTTTATGTATGCCCTTGGGAGTGTGAGTAACTCCATGTTTGCCCCATTATGGCTTATCTATAGTTACGATTCCCACTCTTCTGATCTTTTCCATTAGATCAACAAGTAGAAAATAATATTACAGTGAAATAAAATTGGAAAAGATATTTTATATATTAAGTTGATATTTTGTTTGTGGCAGAATCTCAGGATGCAGAAGTAATAGAAAGTTGTATTTATGGCCTATTCCTCTCTTCTCTGTTCCTTTAATTAAGGAAATAACAAATATGTTATGACAAAGAAAACTCCTGCACTGGGAACTGAATGAGTCTGTAGGAACATAAAGCAGATAGAGATCTGGGGTCACATCCGTCTGATACACAACGCACAAGATATTACCCAGTGATGAGGACGGCCGTCTATCACTGCTCAATTACAGCTCGTGCTGAACTGCTCAGGAGTTTCTCTTAGGAAAGTAGCAATTAGTTTCTCCAAGAAGTTAGCAGAGCCATAGGGGGTGTATAGAGGTAGCAGTCAAAACAAAGTTCTTCTGCCATGTAAGACGATTGCAATATTATAAAAGATATCTTTTCTGTTACAGATTTTTCCTTGGATATCAGGAGCTTCAACAGCCACAAAGTTGATTTTCATGGTGTTTCGTGGCACAAATACTTTAAGATTTAAGACCTGTAGGCACTCCATGTTTAACCTGCTTTTTAAATGCAGTTATTTGTGTCAATTAAAATATTTACCAACATTTGCCTAACAGGCCTTGGGGTCCTTTGTTGGGCCTAGCAACGAGAATATGACATTTTCAGCCTGGTGAGCACATGCCAGATCTGATAATGGGGTGAAAAAGGAGCCCCCTTTCTAAGTAGATGCTATGATCACTGGCAAAAGGAAAGAGGTGCCTCACCATGTCTTGTTAAGTGATATAGTCCGCCTTATTAGTCTTGGTCTCCAGCCATAGCTTAGACCCCGAAGCTTCTCATACAATAGATAAAGTGGCGAGTCCCATAATTAAAATCTTCATCTTTATTCGGATATTTAAAACATCATAGTGGTTGGATTAAACTATCAACATGTTTCTGGCAAACGTGCCTTTAGTCACTGAGATACAAAATCACTATAACCCAAGGTTCAAAAACACAGATTAAACAACTAATGATCGTATGGACATCCATTAGCAATTAATACACATGTGAAGATCATTTACATAATCACAAGTCAGTCCATGAGTTTCTCCAGTGCCATAAATCAATACAAATACAATGTGTCCTTCCTAGAGGGTATTTTGTATCTAATTTTATAATTCAATACAATTCTCTTAATAGGAGTTTTTTACGTATGCTATGATCACTATTGATCCCATCATCTGATGGGGATAAATATCCGACATAAGGGTACCGTCACACTAAGCGACGCAACCAGCGATCCCACCAGCAATCTGACCTGGCAGAGATCGTTGGTGCGTCGCTACATGGTCGCTGATGAGCTGTCAATCAGGCAGATCTCCTCAGTGATCAGAGATCAGTCACCAGCGACCTGTGTAATGACGCTGTACTTCGTAACCATGGTACACATCGGGTTACTAAGCAAAGCGCTTTGCTTGGATACCCGATATGTACCTTGGTTACCAGCGTCCGCAGCTGCCAGAAGCCGGCTCACTGCTCACGTAACCATGGTACACATCAGGTTACTAAGCAAAGTACCTTGCTTGGATACCCAATATGTACCTTGATTACCAGGCTGCGGGAGAGCAATGAGCAAAAAATGAATCAGAGCAGTGTGTAACGATCAGCGACCTCACAGCAGGGGCCAGGTTGTTGCTGGATGTCACATACAGCGACATCGCTAGCAAGATCGCTGTTGCTTGACAAAAACCATGACTCAGCAATGATGTAGCTAGCGATGTCGCTTAGTGAGACGTGGCCTTAACAATTTAGTCTGATCCCAAGCACAGCAAACTGTCAATCACCAATCATCCCCACCTCTCATTCCCCAGTGATATAAACTGTACTGTCACATTTTGACAGCACAATTTAAGGGGTTAACAGGTGCTGATCCACCCACGACTGATAGCTGCACGTGTCTACTGTTCAAATCAGAAGACATGTGCGGAGATCACCGCTGGCTCACCACAGCAGCTGGCGGTGATCACCTCTTCATGATTTAGGATGTACTCTTATGTCCTAGGTTATGAAGGGGTTAATGCGAGAAGTACAGACATAGATGCGCCAAATTTATAAGAAGGCGCAAATCACTTCAATGGAAACTGTCAGCAGCTTTTTGTTATGTCATCTAGAGGTTAAAAGCAAAAATCAGATTTTGTGCTGTTGTTTCCTTAAACTAAAGGCTTTATCACTTGGTGATTATCATTGCTGTGACTAGCTGGCTCATGTCCCATTATCCTACATGCCCCTCCTGGGATTGACACCTCACAGTCAATATACAATCTCTATTATGAGCCTGGAGTGGGTGGAACAGCTCTATCAGCTCTGATGCTTTACTATCTAAAACCTCTGATAATACGAGAACAGCTGTAGCCATTAATCTAAGTGATACATCTTTGGATTTAGGCTGTCTGTCCATACATCATACTGCCCATAGATGAGGTAGCAAAAACTTGGTGACAGATTCCCTTTAATGAATTGAGCACATTTTTTGAGTGCATCTTGCCAAAAATGCTACATCAGTCAGACCCTGACTGTCACGACCAGGACTTAGGGAAGGTCCGGAGTGAGGTAAAGCACACAACAGACAGGGTTTTTACCAAGAAAAACAAGGGCTACACTGGGGACACAAGCAATTGTTGGTCCTGATACTAGGGAGAGGTAAGATGGACACCTTCTCCACTTACCTGCCGCTGTACCCCGCACTTCTAGCCAGTCCCTATACAGGTTCCTTACCTGTTTCCGAGCAGGAACCTGAAGCCCTGAGAGTCCCTACAATAGTCCTGGCTAGTGAATGGGCAGGTAAGGGATGCTAGCCTCACCACTGTACTAAAAAAACACACCAATGGAAAAAAGACAGACAGGGGGGAAAACAAAGATAAACTGCTGCAGTCAGCACCAAGACTGCAGCCACTTCAACAGAGAGTTACAGCAGCTCCTTCCACCTCCTGGCTCAGCATTCAAATGGAAAACAAACAAAATAACATTGCTGGTAGTAGAGTGTATATAAAGGGACTGTGAGTGGTCCCAAATCAGGAAAAACTTGACCAGGATTCAGAAGCTGCTGGAAAGTAAACTGACATTAACCTTGTCACTGACAAAGGAAAGGAAATCCATACAATATTGAGAGTCTAGCATGGAAATTACTCTCAAGTCCTGAATCTGTCACAAGGCTCAATATGCAGAGAGACAGGCGTGACACTGACATAATGAACTCCGCCACTTTTGATGAATTTGTGGAGTGGGCGTTGTTATGCTCCCGCGCGCTCAGGCTCCCCCTCAGTTATGCCCACTTTGGTAGAGCTGGCTGAAAGTGGCATCAAAAATGTTACAACTCTTCAAATTTTTGGGATTTTAATCCTTTGAACGGAGCAACAGAGCTCATTCTCCATTCATTGTGAAAGGCTTTACTGAACCTCTCTTAAGCCCGCTTTACACACTACAATATATCTTACGATGTGTCGGTGGGGTCACGTCGTAAGTGACGCACATCCGGCATTGTAAGGTACATTGTAGTGTGTAACAGCTACGTGCAATTGCGAATGAACGGTAAAACGTTCATCGCACGCACGTCGTTCATTCCTCATAAATTGAACGTCAGGTTGTTCAACGTACCCGGGGTAGCACACATCACAGTGTGTGACACCCTGGGAACGATGAACAGATCTTACCTGCGTCTCCCGGCCAGCAATGCGGAAGGAAATAGGTGGGCGGGATGTTTACGTCCCGCTCATCTCCGCTTCTATTGGCCGGCTGCCGTGTGACGTCGATGTGACGCCGAACGTCCCTCCCACTCCAGGAAGTGGACGTTCGCCGCCCACATCGAGGTCGTATGGACGGGTAAGTAAGTGTGACGGGGGTTAATCGTTTGTGCGGCACATTCAACAAAATTGAACGTGCCGCACATACGATGGGGGCGGTTACGATCGCATACAATATCGTATGCTGGATCGTAACATGTAACATGCTTTATCCAAACAATACTGGTCTGCAGTACCCAGCGGCATACACTACACATTGCCAGAGAAAATCACTTATAAGAGAGGGGTGAGGGAGAGGAGGAAAGTGTTGGACCCCCTGATTTAATTTTGCTGACCTATTTTCTTGATATTTTATCAATATGTTGGGAGCAGACAATCGATTTAAAATGAACGAATTGCAAGTTAAATTTTATGGAATTCTTCCCAAAAAGAAAGGACAACTTTTTTAAAATGACGTTTTCCCTGTAAAGAACTACATTTGTATAATAGGGGCAAAGAAGAGACTTTGGGGGCACTGCCCTCATCTTTATATATGATAAAGTGCTAAATATATATTTATACTAAAACGAAATAAAAAAAGTAAAACTAGTGCAGACTAGACAGATCATAAGAAATTATCAGTAGCTTCTTACATTCTAAGACATTTTTTTTTTAATTTACTTCTGATCTTTGCTTAAAAAAAACATGAAAATTTCAGATCAAATATTGAAATGTGAATGAGACCTAAGTTGGATTTGAGCAGTTAATCACATTTCTCCATAGCAATTACTGAGAAGGATCTGTGCTCCAGCTATCAGGCGGCAGACGAGGCCACCGTCCAATGATCCTTCTATGGCAGATTATAATATGTTCTTCATCTGGAAAAGTTGATGGAAATGTTGCATTTTTAATGACTAATGAGATAATGTTTCGGAACAATTAAATCTTGCTTTCTGTGCCTGCCAATAAGTATATTCCCTTGATGTCCTAAAAAAATAAATATAGTGTTGGTGCATGAGTCTGTATTTTTAGATTTACAGTAGCTCCGGATTATGATAAATATGAGCCGTACAGATGTGTTGTTAACCCCTTCTCCTTAAGGCTGCTTTACACGCAGCAACATCGTTAGCGATGTCGCTCGTGAAAGCACCCGCCCCCGTCGTTTGTGCGTCACGGGCAAATCGCTGCCTGTGGCGCACAATATCGCTAGGACGCGTCACACGCACTTACCTGCCTAGTGACGTCGCTGTGGTCGGCGAACAACCTCTTTGTTAAGGGGGAGGTGCGTGCGCCGTCACAGCGACGTCACACAGCGGCCGACTAATTGAAGCGGAGGGGTGGGGATCAGCTGGATTAATGACACGCCCACCTCATTGCCGGAGGACGCAGGTAAGCTGTTGTTCGTTGTTCCTGGGGTGTCACACGTAGCGATGTGTGCTGCCTCAGGAACGAGAAACAACCTATGTTCACAACGACCAACAAGATTTTGAAAATGAACGACGTGTCAATGATCAACGATTAGGTAAGTATATTTGATCGTTAACTCGCTCGGAGTTGTTTCACGCAACGACGTCGCTATCGATGCCGGATGTGCGTCACGTATTCCGTGACCCCGACGACATATCGTTAGATATGTCGTTGCGTGTAAAACCCCCTTTATTTTAAGAGCCATAACTTTTCTATTTTTCTGTCGATGTAGCAGTGTGAGGGGCTTATTTTTTGTAAGTCGATTTGCACTGAATGACACTACTTATTTTATTGTGTGATGTAATGGAAAGCAGGAAAAAATATCCAAGTGTGGTGAAATTGCAAAAATAGTGCAATTATGTTTTCTTTTTTTATTTACAGCAGTCATTTTACCAAGAAAATGACCTGGGAATATGATGATCCAGGCCAGTACGATTACGGAGATACCAAATCTCATCTATAGTTTTTGTTTTATTTAAGTGGTGAAAAAATATTCTGAATTTTGTAAAAATAATAAAATTGTCTCTCCAGGAGGAAAACAATCTCTAGCGCCACCTATTGGAAGTAGCAATCCTAAAAGTCAAAAGTGGCCTTTTAGGATTGCTACTTCCAATAGGTGGCGCTAGAGTTTGTCTCCTTCCTGGAGAAACAATTTGAATACTTCCCAGAGGGTCTTTGCAGCTATAAGACCCCTCACTGGCAGCCAGACTGGTTTGTCAGGTCTCCGTAAGGAGAATAGTCTTCCCTAAAAATAATAAAACATTTTCTTGTGTCGCCACTTTCCGAGAGCCGTAACATTTTCAACTTTTGGGATATGGGGCTGTGTGACGGCTTGTTTGTTGCGCCGCGAGCCAATGCGTTTACTGGTATCATTTTGTGATATATACAATGTTTTGATCATTTATTCTTCCTGTTACAGCAGCCAAAAATCCCAAATTCTGGTGTTTTGAATTTGTTTTTCACTACAGCATTTAACGCTCGGATTAATTTATTTTACATATTTACCGTACATATTGATAGATCGGACTTTTACGAATGCAATGATACCAAATATGTGTATTTTTTTTTTTTAAACATTTTTATTCCTACATCTTTATAGTGGTAAAGAGGGAGGGGTGATTTAAAACATACAAATATATATACAGTGCTGGCCAAAAGTATTGGCACCCCTGCAATTCTGTCAGAGAATACTCAGTTTCTTCCTGAAAATGATTGCTATCACAAATTCTTTGGTATTATTATCTTCATTTAATTTGTCTTCAATGAAGAAAAAAAAAAATTGTCATAAAGCCAAATTGGATATAATTCCACACCAAACATAAAAAGGGGGCGGACAAAAGTATTGTCACTGTGTGAAAAATTCTGTGATGCGTCTCTAATTTGTGTATATTAACAGCACCTGTAACTTACCCGTGGCACCTAAGAGGTGTTGGCAATAACTACATCCCACTTGCAGCCAGTTGACATGGATTAAAGTTGACTCTTACCTCTGTCCTGTGTCCTTGTGTGTACCACATTGAGCATGGAGAAAAGAAAGAAAACCAAAGAACTGTCTGAGGACTTGAGAATCCAAATTGTGAGGAAGCATGAGCAATCTCAAGGCTAGAAGTCCATCTCCAAAGACCTGAAAGTTCCTGAGTCTACGGTGCGCAGTGTCATCAAGAAGTTTAAAGCCCATGGCACTGTGGCTAACCTCCCTAGATGTGGAAGGAAAAGAAAAATTGACGAGAGATTACAGCGCAAGATTGTGCAGATGGTGGATAAAGAACCTCGACTAACATCCAAACAAGTTCAAGCTGACCTGCAGTCCGAGGGTACAACAGTGTCAACCCGTACTATTCGTTGGCGTCTGAATGAAATGGGACTGTATGGTAGGATACCCATGAAGACCCCACTTCTTACCCTGAGACATAAAAAAGCCAGGCTGGAGTTTGCCAAAACTTACCTGAGAAAGCCTAAAACATTTTGGAAGAATGTTCTCTGGTCAGATGAGACAAAAGTAGAGCTTTTTGGGAAAAGCCATCAACATAGAGTTTACAGGAAAAAAAAAGAGGCATTCAAAGAAAAGAACACGGTCCTACAGTCAAACATGGCGGAGGTTCCCTGATGTTTTGGGGTTGCTTTGCTGCCTCTGGCACTGGACTGCTTGACCGTGTGCCAGTATGAAGTCTGAAGACTACCAACAAATTTTGCAGCAGAATGTAGGGACCAGTGGGAGAAAGCTGGGTCTCCCTCAGAGGTCATGGGTCTTCAAGCAGGACAATGACCCAAAACACACTTCAAAAAGCACTAGAAAATGGTTTGAGAGAAAGCACTGGAGACTACTAAAGTGGCCAGCAATGAGTCCAGACCTGAATCCCATTGAACACCTGTGGAGAGATCTCAAAATGGCAGTTTGGAGAAAACACCCTTCAAATCTCAGGGACCTGGAGCAGTTTGCCAAAGAAGAATAGTCTAAAATTCCAGCAGAGCATTGTAAGAAACTCACTGATGGTTACCGGAAGCGGTTGTTCGCAGTTATTTTGGCTAAAGGTTGTGCAACCAAGTATTAGGCTATGTGCGCACGTTGCGTCGGAGTACCTGCAGTTTATTCTGCACGTTTTCCTTCCCTTGGTTTTTGACCAAATGGCTTTTGACAATTTTTTAGCGCTAAAAACGCATGCGTTTTTACCGCGTTTTTAGTGCGTTTTTAGCGCTTTTTACCTGCGTTTTCACCTGCGTTTCTGCAGATGCGTTTTTGAGATCAAGACACTGAGAAATAAAGTTGAATTAGTCAAAAAGAATGAAAAAAGAGAAAGAAAGTATAAAATTAACTTTTAATAAAATTATATGGGAAATTATCATTTTTAATGTAATAATAGTGGTTATGCACATTTTAACAGAAAAATAGCTAAAGTTTATTATTTTTTTACATTTAAATTTTCGGTTATTGTGTGTGTGTAAAGGAACATTAGAACCCATTAATTTTTGCCCAGAAAAGCATGCGTTTTTGGAGCCAAAAACGCAGTTGAAAAGCAGGTAAAAAGCATGAAAAACGCAGGAATTGTGATTTTGGTTGCTTTTTGCCATTTCTCATTGACTCCAATGTTAAGGAAACGCTGCAGAAATGGCAAAAACAACTGACATGCTGCTTCTTTTTCAGCATAGTTTTTGACCACAAATATGCAAATTAAACGCTGCAGAAAAAAAAGCAAAGTGCAGACAGGATTTCTGCTTTTCCCATAGACTTTGCTGGAAATCAAAAACGCATGCGTTTTTGCCCAAAAACGCTGCTGCCAAAAACGCTGCAGAAACGCGGTAAAAAACGCAACGTGCGAACATAGCCTTCGGCTAAGGCTGCCAATACTTTTGTCTGGCCCATTTTTGGAGTTTTGTGTGAAATGATCAATGATTTGATTTTTTTTTCATTCTCTTTTGTGTTTTTTCATTGCAAGCAAAATAAATGAAGATAATAATACCAAAGAATTTGTGATTGCTATCATTTTCAAGAAGAAACTGAGTATCCACCGACAGAATTGCAGGGGTGCCAATACTTTTGGCCAGCACTGTATATACTGTGTGTGCATATATACAAACGGTATATATATATATATATATATATATATATATATATATATATAAATATATATACATGTTATTTTTTAAAATATTTTTTACCCACTTCCCTGTATCTGTTAGTCCTCTTGCATCGAATCGGTGGTTGTGCTATATACAGGGCTGTATTTTGCCTTCATGCTGCCCTAGGCACTTTAAGTGGTCGCGCCCCTTAGTGACAACGTAAAACTGAGTTTTCGCACACGACATCTGTTTAAGGCAGATCTACTCTCCACAGGCACATCAAAACATAGCATGAGTATAAAATATTCCCACCACACCGTCCCCACTTATATAATGTGACTGTGACACTGCCCCTAATAAACTAAAACACCACTCTGCCCTCCCTTATAAACTACTGTATATCCACCACACCTTCCTCGATTATGAAATATGATCTGTACATTGTGAGGAGAGAGCAGCATGATGTGAGGACAATGTCCCATGCATGCTGCCCCCTCCTCACAATGTCCCATGCATGCTGCCCCCTCCTCACAATGTCCCATGCATGCTGCTCCCTCCTCACAATGTCCCATGCATGCTGCCCCCTCTTCACAATGTCCCATGCATGCTGCTCCCTCACAATGTCCCATGCATGCTGCCCCCTCCTCACAATGTCCCATGCATGCTGCTCCCTCGTCACAATGTCTCATGCATGCTGCTCCCGCCTCACAATGTCCCATGCATGCTGCCCCCTCCTCACAATGTCCCTTGCATGCTGCCCCCTCCTCACAATGTCCCATGCATGCTGCTCTCTCCTCACAATGTCCCATGCATGCTGCCCCCTCTTCACAATATCCCATGCATGCTGCTCCCTCCTCACAATGTCCCATGCATGCTGTCCCTCTCCATGAGCTCCTAATGCCGCCTTCCTCTTTTCCATAATGAGACCTTCATGTTGCCCCACTCATGCTAAGACCACCACACTAACGCTTATGCTGAGCTCCCCCCCACACACACACTACCCCACTCTTGATATTGACTCCCCTACATTTCTCCACTCCATACTGATCCCACACATGCTGCCCCTTCTTCACAATGAGCTCCCAATGCTGCCCCCTCTTATTCTGAGTCCTTACACTCCCCCCACTCAATCGATTTTGTCATTGCACTATCCCTCATCCCTTGTCCTCTGTCTCTAGCATTAGCCCCTCTCTCCCACTCCCCCAGCATCAGCCTCTCTCCCCCAGCATCAGCCTCTATCTTCCCTCAGCATCAGCCTCTCTCCCCCAGTCTCAGCCTTTGCCTCTCCCCAGCCTCAGCCTGCCCCAGTCTCCGCCTCAGCCTCCCTCCAGTCTCAGCCTCAGCCTCCCTCAAGTCTCAGCCTCAGCCTCCCTCCAGTCTCAGCCTCAGCCTCCCTCCAGCCTCCCCCCAGTCTCAGCCTCAGTCTCCCTCCAGCCTCCCCCCAGTCTCAGCCTCCCTCCAGCCTCCCCCCAGTCTCAGCCTCCCTCCAGCCTCCCTCCAGTCTCAGCCTCCCTCCAGCCTCCCTCCAGTCTCAGCCTCCCTCCAGCCTCACCCCAGTCTCAGCCTCCCTCCAGCCTCACCCCAGTCTCAGCCTCAGCCTCCCTCCAGCCTCCCCCCAGTCCCAGCCTCTGCCTCCCTCCAGCCTCCCCCAAGTCTCAGCCTCTGCCTCCCTCCAGACTCCCCCCAGTCTCTGCCTCTGCCTCCCTCCAGACTCCCCCCAGTCTCTGCCTCTGCCTCCCTCCAGCCTCCCCCCAGTCTCTGCCTCCCTCCAGCCTCCCCCCAGTCTCAGCCTCTGCCTCCCTCCAGACTCCCCCCAGTCTCTGCCTCTGCCTCCCTCCAGACTCCCCCCAGTCTCTGCCTCTGCCTCCCTCCAGCCTCCCCCCAGTCTCTGCCTCTGCCTCCCTCAAGCCTCCCCCCAGTCTCTGCCTCCCTCCAGCCTCCCCCCAGTCTCAGCCTCTGCTTCCCTCCAGCCTCCCCCCAGTCTCTGCCTCTGCCTCCCTCCAGCCTCCCCCCAGCCTCAGCCTCTGCCTCCCTCCAGCCTCCCCACAGTCTCTGCCTCTGCCTCCCTCCAGCCTCCCCCCAGTCTCTGCCTCTGCCTCTCTCCAGCCTCCCCCCAGTCTCAGCCTCTGCCTCCCTCCAGCCTCCCCCCAGTCTCTGCCTCCCTCCAGCCTCCCCCCAGTCTCTGCCTCTGCCTCCCTCCAGCCTCCCCCCAGTCTCTGCCTCTGCCTCCCTCCAGCCTCCCCCCAGTCTCTGCCTCTGCCTCCCTCCAGCCTCCCCCAGTCTCTGCCTCTGCCTCCCTCCAGCCTCCCCCCAGTCTCTGCCTCTGCCTCCCTCCAGCCTCCCCCCAGTCTCTGCCTCTGCCTCCCTCCAGCCTCGCCCAGTCTCTGCCTCTGCCTCTCTCCAGCCTCCCCCCAGTCTCAGCCTCTGCCTCCCTCCAGCCTCCCCCCAGTCTCAGCCTCTGCCTCCCTCCAGCCTCCCCCCAGTCTCTGCCTCTGCCTCCCTCCAGCCTCCCCCCAGTCTCTGCCTCTGCCTCCCTCAAGCCTCCCCCCAGTCTCTGCCTCTGCCTCCCTCCAGCCTCCCCCCAGTCTCAGCCTCTGCCTCTCTCCAGCCTCCCCCCAGTCTCAGCCTCTGCCTCCCTCCAGCCTCCCCCCAGTCTCAGCCTCTGCCTCCCTCCAGCCTCCCCCCAGTCTCTGCCTCTGCCTCCCTCCAGCCTCCCCCCAGTCTCAGCCTCTGCCTCCCTCCAGTCTCAGCCTCTGCCTCCCTCCAGCCTCCCCCCAGTCTCAGCCTTTGCCTCTCTCCAGTCTCAGACTCTGCCTCCCTCCAGCCTCCCCCCAGTCTCAGCCTCTGCCTCCCTCCAGTCTCAGCCTCTGCCTCCCTCCAGCCTCCCCCCAGTCTCAGCCTCTGCCTCCCTCCAGCCTCCCCCCAGTCTCAGCCTCTGCCTCCCTCCAGTATCAGCCTTTGCCGCCTCCCCCCCCCCCCGCATGCGCAGATCTCTGGTCTGCATTAGAGACACTCCCACGCTCCTTATGAATCCACTTACCTGCTCCAGTGCCCGCCGCCATCTTCCTGGCTCACGTGAGTATCCTCTTCTGACACCGGCTTCCATCACGGTGTCCTCCGCGGCGTCCTGCTGTGAGCTCTGCATGTGACGTCCACACAGCAGTGGACGCAGCACAGAGGAAGGAGCTGATTGGCGCGCGCCCGTGACCCCGGAAGTGCAGGCGCCAGCAGTTCCGGGGTCAATCAGCTCCCTGTGCTCGGCGGCCACAAAAAAAAATAATGTAAAAAAAAAAAAAAAAAAAAAAAAAATTTTTTTTTTTTGCTGCCAGAAGGTGCCGCCCCTCACAATCTGCCACCCTAGGCACCGGACCACGGGTGCCTAATGGTAAATACGGCCCTGGCTATATACAGTGATACCATGGCAATGCTGTGTATAGCAAAATTCTCCTATGGACGCCGGCCGCCATCTGGTTTTCCCAGTACTGTGATGACAGACACAGGGGTTCAGCAGACCCCTGGCTGTCTTGGCAATTCATAGACGTACCACAATCATGTTACGGCAGCACCAAACAGGGGTTAGAACATTGTGCCCCCCTGCCGGCGAGTGTTAAATGTCACTGCAACAGATTTATAGCGGCATTTGACAGATTAACACCCGCAGCTTTTAGTTTTATGTGTATTATCAATTTATAAAATATAAATTAAAATGTTGGTTTACGACATCTTGATATCATACAAATGGACTAATGGGAGACTTCCTACCAATAATTATAAATGATAAATTTAGTATATGTATGTAGACATTTGAAAATGAGGATAGTACAACACTAGAATAGAATACAAAAAAAGTTTTTTTTGAGTAAAAATTACTTTTATTGATATAATATAAAATAATGCATAAGAATGCTGAAAAATATTGGAGGACAGCAAGAAATCAGCCATAATTGTACAAAGGTAGAAAAATGATGAGCTCTGATCAGCAGAAGGAGTAATACTGTAAAGGCATAAAGTCCCCTAGGGTGACTAGTAAAATCAATACAAAATGTTAAAAAAAGAGTATTAAAAATTATAAAAAAAATAAATTCACTTCCTGTGAATGCCAGCATTCACAGGAGATCAGAATTTTTGCTGTAGAAAGCGATGCTGATGCTGAAGCATCGCTCTTAACAGCAGAAGCAAGAGAACTAGTAAATCAATGACAAAAGGAAAGAAAAGTTTTAAAGAATATTAAAAAATAAACAAAAATAAAAGTTCAAATCGCCCCCTTTTACCTCATTGAAAATAAAGAAATAATAAAAATGAATACACATATTTGGTATTGCCACATTCAGAAAATGCCCGATCTATCAAAATATAAAATCAATTAATCTGATTGGTACACAGCATAGCGAGAAAAAAAATTCCAAACGCCAAAATTACATTTTTTTTTGGTCCCCACAACAGGCATCAACTATTACATTTATCCAATTATTTATAATTAAATACTCCAACTCAAGATGCAAGAAATAAGCCATCACTGAGTCCCCAAAAATAAGACCGCTACGGGTCTTGGAAAATGGCGGAAAAAGTGCATTTTTTTTTTCTTTTTTTACAAACTTCTGAATTTTTTTTCACCACTTAGATAAAGGTAAAACTATACATGTTTGGTATCTACAAACTCGTACTGACCTGGGGAATCATTATGCCAGGTCGGTTTTTCAAAATAGTGAATACGTTAAACAACAAACACCAAAAACAATCATATAATTGCAGTTTATTTGCAATTTCACTGCATTCAGAATTTTTTACCATTTTCCAGCACAATTTGGAGCAGAATGAATGGTGTCATTCAAAAGTACAACTTGCCCCATAGAAAACAAGCCTTCATATAGCTATATTGATGGAAAAATAAAAACGTTATGGCTCTAGGAAACAGGGGAGGAAAAAACAAAAACGAAAAATGGAAAATTGCTCTGGGCTGAAGGGGTTAAAGGGTTGTCTATTTTTTAAAAAAAATCTTTTAGTTATATCAATTATACGGTTATGAAGAACTTAAAAGGAATCTTCCATCAGATTTTTGCTATATAATCTGAAGACAGCAGGAGATAAAGGCAGCAACACAGATTCATTGATGTGTCATTTATTAAACTGTGTGCAGTTGTTTACTTAGGATGAAGGTTTAATCACTAGGACATTATCATTGTTGGGGCTAGCTGCAAGTTGTCTGACCATGCCCCTCCTTTGATAAGCAGCTCACTGTCCATAGACAATGAGCACAGAAAGCTGTGGTGCTTTCTGAGCTCTGCTACTTGCTACAGCTAAGGCTATGTTCGCACGTTGCGTTTTTTCCCGCGTTTCTGCAGCGTTTTTGGCTGCAGCGTTTTTGTGCCAAAACGCATGCGTTTTTGTTTTCCAGCAAAGTCTATGGGAAAAGCAGAAATCCTGTCTGCACTTTGCTTTTTTTTCTGCAGAGTTTAATTTGCATATTTGTGGTCAAAAACCATGCTGAAAAAGAAGCAGCATGTCAGTTGTTTTTGCCATTTCTGCAGCGTTTCCTTAACATTGGAGTCAATGAGAAATGGCAAAACGCAACCAAAACCACAATTCCTGCATTTTTCATGCTTTTTACCTGCTTTTTCCCAGCGTTTTTGCCTCCAAAAACGCATGCTTTTCTGGTCAAAAATTAAAGGGTTCTAATGTTCCTTTACACACACACAATAACCGAAAATTTAAATGCTAAAAAATAATAAACTTGACTTAGTTTTCTGTTATAATGTGCATAACCACTATTATTACATTATAATTGATATTTTCCATATAATTTTATTAAAAGTTAATTTTATACTTTTTTTCACTTTTTTCTTTCTTTTTGACTAATTCAACTTTATTTCTCAGTGTCTTGATCTCAAAAACGCATCTGTAGAAACGCAGGTGAAAACGCAGGTAAAAAGCGCTAAAAACGCACTAAAAACGCGGTAAAAACGCATGCGTTTTTAGCGCTAAAAAATGGTCAAAAGCCATTTGGTCAAAAACCAAGGGAAGGAAAACGTGCAGAATAAACTGCAGGTACTCCGACGCAACGTGCGCACATAGCCTAAGAACTCTGATTGTGTCACATCTGCTTCACCCAATAAACTAAGTGATACATTGATGGAATCAGGGTCTCTTTTCATACATTATGCTGCTCTCATGTGAGATAGAAAAAACCTGGTAAGTTCATTATTTTTTATTCACATCTGGAATCAATTTTTTAAACCCCTTTTGTGCCATAAACCCCTTCCCACCCTAGATTAGCATTGATGTTGGCATCGACCTATTCAATAACTAAACCACCATGAAAATTATTAGAAGCTAACTCACTTTTACCTAAAAACTTCATATGCACCAAAATCTGAATTTTGGGGCAATTTTCTCAAACCCTCAAATTTTGTCAAATTTGCACATGTATTTTGGCAACCTTACGTATCAGGGAGGATGCCAAAGAAGGCTATGTGCTCACGCTGCAGTTTTTTCTGCACACAAACTGCAACC
Organism: Anomaloglossus baeobatrachus; assembly: GCF_048569485.1. Classification (NCBI taxonomy): domain Eukaryota; kingdom Metazoa; phylum Chordata; class Amphibia; order Anura; family Aromobatidae; genus Anomaloglossus; species Anomaloglossus baeobatrachus. The sequence goes on from NC_134353.1 coordinate 88,258,433, forward strand.
AAAACTGCACCTTGTGAGGGAGAGCCTGGAAATTTAAAAAAAGCACTTGTAATATAGGTGCGTTTTTGATGCATTTTTGATGCATTTTTGGTGCTTTTTTGGTGCCAAAAACGCACAAAAAACGCAAGTAAATCGCATAAAAAATGCATCAAAAACACACCAAAAACACACCAATTTGATAGCATGCATTTTTCCCTGCGTTTTCATTACAGATGTTGACAAAAACGCAAGAAAGAATGAACATGCTGCTTATTTTTGTCACAAACGTTCGTAAAGAAAACCCCGCTGATAACTAAACTGCAAGGTGCGCACAGCAAATCTGACTTCTCATAGACTTTGCTGGGAAGTCAAATGTCAGAAAGTTCTGACAAAACTCCACCAAAAAAGGCAACAAAAACGCAGCATTGCATGTAGCCTAAGGCTATGTGCCCACGCTGCGGAAAATGCACGGATTTTGCCCCGGATTTCTCGCGGAAAAGCTGCGGATTTTCCAGAAATCTGCAGCACAGCTACTCCACAGCCATTTCTATGGCATTTGGGAAATGCTGTGCCCACGCTGCGGATTTTTCCGCAGCGGAAATCGTGCGGATTTTCGTGAGGAAAAATCTGCAACATGTCAATTATTGTTGCGGATTTTCGTGCGGATTATGCCTATTCAATTGAATTAAAAAAAAAATCACAAAATCCGCGTCGAATCCGCATCAAATCCGCACCTATGAAAAAGTGCGGATTCCGGGGGAAATCTGCGGATTTTGATGCAGAAAAATCCGCAGATACAGAGTCCCGTGGGCATATAGCCTTAGGCTATGTGCTAATGCTGCAGATTTGGTGCAGATATTTTCTGCATGAAACCTGCACCTTCTTGCAGAAAAAAGCACCAAAAAATTTACCAAATACACACCAAAAAATGTACCAAAAAAATGCATGCTTTTTTTTGTGTTTTTGATACAATTTTGTGCCATGTGTTTTTTTTTAAGTCAATGGGTGGAAGGGCTAAAAAAATGCAAGAAAAAAACACACCAACTATTGAATTGACATGCTGCAAATTATTTTCTGCACCAGATCTGCAAGGAAAAAATAAGCAACGTATGCTCAACAGTTCAGAATTCTCATTGACTGACGGTATACATGCAGATTTGGGCCAAAATCTGCACCAAATCTGCACCAAAAAGATATTTTCTGATGGATTCACATAAAACCTCAAAAAAATGAAATCAGAGGCATGTAGAGGTAAAGTTTGTCTCCATAGATTCTGCTATGATTGTAGTAATTAAAGTATATAGAGACAAACTTTTCTAGACAGTGAGATTTTAAAGGTTGCATTGGCGCTCCTTTCAATAGCCCCTTCATCAGGCTACAGCTGTTGCTGTGTCACAGCCGGGGAAGCTGCGGAAGGTGTTTGCCAGCATTGTTCTTTAGCTACTGATGTTGTAACTGGCACGCCTGATGTTTTTACACTTCTTAGATTAGTTTTATTAGTAAGATTCCTATAAAATAAGTCAAACATCATTAAACTGAGTATATTCATGAGATATAAAGAACCCAAAAGTCACGTTTTATAATGGGAATATAAGAGGGACATCACGGCCGGTTAATTCTGGACTAATAAAACAAGTCATTTCAAAGTAAATGTCATATTTTGTTATAATAAAAGTAAATGTGCAAAACACATGTAATGTAAAACTAACACAAAACACTAATTATACTCTGTAGGCAAATAAATGAAAGATAAGGGACCCGATTCATCAGTTAAGGATTTTTTTAAGTCCATTTCTCTGATCCAAACTCTTCAGAAAGGCATAGGTGGTTCATGAATTTTACACATCAGCCACAATGCTTTTTATTTTTGTATATAAGCTTCTACACAATTTTTTAGCACAAAAAATTATATATTCCACTAAAATTTCACAAAATTCCCTCTACCCCCAAAAAAACCAAAACGTGTGTACATAAAGGAATATCAAGCTGTTTGGAAATGGTCTTATAGCATTTATCTTTAATATTTATCTATAATTTTCTGTCTATTCTCCAGAGACAACTCTCACAGCGTTTCAGGGCCAAGGTACACACCATGATACTAAACAGCACAGAGACTACTTTTCACCCTTAGGCTATGTGTCCATGGTAGAATGTACCTGCGGCTTTTTCTGCATGAAAATCCGCGACTTTCGCGGCAAATCCGCACATTATTTTTGCCGCGGATTTGCCGCGGATTTACCGCGGATTACCGCGAATTTGCCGCGGATTTTGATGCGGATTTTTTTTTTTCCCCCATTCTATACCCAAAATCCGCACCAAAATCCGCAGCGTGGGCACATAGCCTTAACCCTTTAGTGACGGAGCTAATTTTCACCTTAATGACCAGACCAAATTTTGCAATTCTGACCAGTGTCACTTCATGAGGTTATAACTCTGGAACGCTTCAACGGATCCCGGTGATTCTGAGATTGTTTTTTCGTCACATATTGGACTTCATGTTAGTACCAAATTTAGGACAATATTTTTTGTGTTTATTTATGAAAAAAATTGAATATTGGCAAAAATTTTGAAAATTTAGCAATTTTCAACTTTTGAATTTTTATACCGTTAAACCAGAGATTTCTGTGACACAAAATAGTTAATAAATAACATTTCCCACATGTCTACTTTACATCAGCACAATTTTGGAAACAAAATTTTTTTTTGTTAGGAAGTTAGAGGGGTTCAAAGTTTATCAGCAATTTCTCATTTTTACATCAAAATTTACAAAACCAGTTTTTTAGGGACCACATCACATTTGAAGTGACTTCAATAGGCCTAGATGACAGAAAATACCCAAAAGTGACACCATTCTAAAAACTGCACCCCCCAAAGTACTCAAAACCACATTCAAGAAGTTTATTAACCCTTCAGGTGCTTCACATGAACAAAAGCAATGTGGAATGAAAAAAAGCAAAAATTAAATTTTACCTAAAAATGTTGCTCTAACCCAAATTTATTCACTTTTAGAAGAAATAACACAACAAAATGGACCCCAAAACTTGTTCCCCACTTTCTTATGAGCGCGCTGATACCCCACATGTGGTCAGAAACCTCTGTTTGGACAAATGGGAGGGCTCGGAACAGAAGGAGCAATATTTGAATTTTGGAAAGCAAATTTGGCTGAAATAGATTGCGAGCACCATGTTGCATTTACAGGTCCGCTAAGGTACCTAAACAGAAGAAATCCCTCACAAGTGACACCATTTTGGAAACTAGACCCCTCAAGGCTTCTATCTAGGGGTATAGTGAGCATTTTAGATCCACAGGTAGTTCACAGATTTTGTTAACGTTACGTTGTCATATTGAAAATTTTAATAATTTTCTCAAAAATGTTGCTTTAGCATCAATTTTCTCACTTTTTCAAGAGGTAATTCCAAAAATTTGACCTCAAGGTTTGTTAACCACTTTTTTATGAGCGCGGTGGTACCTCACATGTGGTCTGAAACCTTTGTTTGGACAAATGGGAGGGCTTGGAACGAAAGGAGCAATATTTGAATTTTAGAAAGGAAATTTGCCTGAAAAAGATTGCGGGCACCATATCGCATTTGGAGGTCCCCTAAGGTACCTAAACAGCAGAACCCCGCACAAGTTTCCCCATTTTGGAAACTAGGCCCCTCAAGGAATTTATCTATATGTTTGGTGAGTACCCTGAACCCTCAGGTGCTTCACAGAATTTTATAACGTTGAGCCATGAAAAAAAAAAAATAAAATTTTACCACAAAATTGTTATTTCAACCAGGTAGCTTTTTTTTTTACAAGAGTAAAAGGAAAAAATTCAGCATAACATTTATTGTGCAATTTCTCCTGAGTTTGGCGATACCTTATATGTGGTGGAAATCAACTGTTTGGGCGCATGGCAGGGCTCGGAAGGGAAGGAGTGCCATTTGACTGCAAAATTGGCTGGAATCAATAGCGGACGCCAGGTTGCATTTGGAGAGCCCCTGAGGTGCCTAAACAGTGGCGGTCCCCCACAAGTGACTTCATTCTGGAAACAAGACACCTCAAGGCTTTTATCTAGGTGTATAGTGAGCAGTTTGAATCCACGAGTACTTCACAGAATTTGATAAGCTTAGGTTGCCATATTGAAAATTTTCATTTTTTTCACAAAACTGTTGCTTTAGCATCAAATTTCTCACTTTTTCAAGAGACAACAACAAACCGTGGACCCCACAGGTTGTTATCCAATGTCTTATGAGCACAGGGATACCCCACATGTGGCCAAAAACTCTGTTTGGATAAATGGGAGGGCTTGGAATGGAGGGAGCACCATTTGAATTCTGGAAAAGTTGAAATAAATTGCGGGCACCATGTCACATTTGCAGGGCCCCTTGGGTACCTATACAGCAGAAACCCCCCACAAGTGACTCCATTTTGGAAACTGGATTTTATTCAGGAGTATAGTAAGCATTTTGAATCCACAGGTACTTCACAAAAATGTTGCTGTAGCAACAAATGTCTCACTTTTAGGCTATGTGGCCATGATCCAGCGACACGGCGTCTAGTACACAGTGTCAGCCTCCTGCAGAGATGTGAGTGTTGTCCACGGGAGAACGCAGCTGCCCATGACCACGATTTGGGTTCAGGCTGCTGTGGAGCTCTATGCTACCTGCAGAGAACACTCATCTCCGCAGCATAAATTGACATGCTGAGGCTCGGGAAGCTGCGCCACAGGTCGGTTTATGCTGCGGAGAAAAGAAGCACATTGGGCATGAGATTTCTAAAAATCCTTCCACTGTGCTTCTACTGCACAACGCAGCGTTATGGACGCAGGGAAAACACTCTGCGCCTATAACGCTGCAAACCCTGATTGTGGGCACACAGCCTAAAATGCTACAATGGATGAATGGATAGATGTCAAACATATATAACGTCCCACCCCCTGCATATTCTAAGCTGGCGCCCTTTAGTGCCTTTCATGTGGCACTAAAGGGTGCCTAGCCTTGTATTTAGCCCCCCAAAAAATTAATAATTAAAATAAACGACGTGGGGTCCCCCCTATTTTTGATAGCCAGCTAGGGTAAAGCAGACAGCTGTAGCCTGCAAACCACAGCTGACAGCTTCACCTTGTCTGGTGATCAATTTGGAGGGCTCCCCAGGCGTTTTTTTTTTAAAAAAAAAAACGTGGGGTCCCCCCCAAATTAGATCACCAGCCAAGGTGAAGCGGACAGCTGGGGTCTGGTATTCTCAGGGTGGGAAGAGCCATGGTTATTGGACTCTTCCCAGCCTAAAAATAGCAGGCCGCAGCCGCCCCAGAAGTGGCGCATCCATTAGATGCGCCAATCCTGGCGCTTCGCCCCAGCTCATCCCGCGCCCTGGTGCGGTGGCAGACGGGGTAATATATGGGGTTGATACCAGCTGTAATGTCACCTGGCATCAAGCCCTGGGGTTAGTGATGTCACGGCATCTGAACAGATACCCGACATCACTAACCCAGTCAAGTAATAGAAAAAAAAAAGACAAAAAAAAAATTTATTTGAAAAAACACTCCCCGAAACATTCCTCTTTTACCAATTTATTGAAAATAAAGAAATTCCGGTCGCTGTAATCCATTTTGGAGGTCCCACGCCGTCTCTGGATCTTCTAGAATATGGGGGGCACGTTCAGGGAACGTATCCCCCATTTTCTGGAAGAGCAAGCTCTCCATGAGCAGTGTGGGTGCAGTAATCTGAGAATACTGCACTCACACTGCCCCGGTCCAACCTAGGGCAGAGTGACCTGCAGTAACCTCATTCCAGAATATGAGGGGCACGCTCACAGAACGTACCCCCCATTTTCTGGAACAGCAGTCTCTCCATGTGAGGAGTGTGACTGCAGATTACCGCACTCACCCTCCCCCGGTCCACAGTGGAGTAGCTTGTGCAGTTGCGACGTCAGCAGGATCCCTGCTTGCAGGGATCCAGCTGACAGCCGCTGTCTGCGCATGCGCCGCCAGCTTTGAAGAAGGAGGCGGCGATCGCGGACCCGGAGCACCAGCAGCCAGGTAACGTATAACCGGGGGCTGGGGGGGGGGTGACGGGGGGTGACCTAGTGGGACCTGGGGACACCTTTCTGCCGCATGTGACGTGTCACATGCGGCAGAAAGAGCAGAATGAAGGCGGCCGCGCGCTGTGCGCCGCCATCTTCCACGCTCCGGAGGGGGGAGGGGGGTGGTGGCTCTGGAGAACCGGAGGGGGCTCCGGTGACCAGAGGGCTCCGGTGGACCGGAGGAGGGGTCAGGGGGAGGACATTTCCCTCCGATCTGAAATGTTTGATCATTTCAGATCGGAGGGAAATGACTGCAGAGCCGGCGCCGGCGGCAGTTTTCTGTGCGCTTAGGTGCCATTTTGGATGTCCGGTGGGGGTGGGGGTGGGGGTGGGGGGACTCTCCGGTACCGGGGGCTTTGGGGGCACTAGGGGGTTAGATTTCTTTCTCATCTGACATGTTTGATCATGTCAGATGAAAAAGAAATCAGTTTTACCGGCCATTTCTTTTTTTTTCATGTGTTCGTCGGTATACAGTGTATACCGCCGATCACATGATCGGGGTCCAAAAAAAACACCCCGATTCATAATCTGGGGGGTCTCAGCTACCCCCGGTAGCTGAAACCCCCGAGATTTTCGGTCGCTGGGGGGCGCTACAGGGTTTTTTCGGGCCGCCGCTTTAAAGCGGCGGAACAGAATAAGTACCCTGTTTTGCCGCCGCTTTAAGTCGTACGGCCGTCGTTATGAGGTTAAAATAGCCAGACTCACTGACTACAAGTTTGTAGACACCTGTGATGCTAATTATACAACACACCTTAGTTTCACATATCCCTATGGTAAAATTATTTTACATTTTTCTAGGGGTCCACCATGATACTAAACAGCACAGTGACTACTTTTTTCCTTTAAAATAACGATACTGATTGATTACAAGTTTGTAGAAACCTGTGATGCTAATTATAAGACATCTTAGTTACACATATTCTTACGATAAAATTATTTTAAATCTTTTCTAGGGCTACCATCATTTTTTGCTGAAGCCCTTTTCATTAGTTTGTTTGATTTCTAATTTTTTTGTTGAACTACAATTTAAAATGTCTCATTGTCATTAGTTGATATTCGGTAAATTTAAACTGAATATTACTTTTGTCAATTTCAAGTTATTTCAGTGACCAATGTGTGTTTTCTAGAGAAGGGTACCCACAATTTTGTCCACGTATGAAGAATATGCGAGAGTCTGGTTGATAGCAAAAAGTCCCTAGGGTTTGTGCACACTGAGGTTTTTTCATTTTTGAAGCAGAAAATGAGCAAATACTGTCTAAATGCTAACTACAAACTCAAAACTTCTCAAAATCTTGGAGTTTATGCTTAATTTGTACTTCAAAAAGACAATAAGAAGACTCAATCAGCACATAACCTTAGCTCAGGTTCCCACGATGAGTTTTTGGCGAGTTTTTGACCCAGTGTATTATAACATCACAAAAACGCATCTTCTTACAGTTTCAGCAAAGTGGATGAGATTTATAGAAATCTCTTGCTTACTGTGTTTTTTTATCCACTGTGTAAATTGACCAGCGGGGCATGTTTGACATCTGCAACATGACAATTTTTCTTGCGAGTATGCTCATTTTTATGTGCAGATTTTGCCCAAAGAAAAGTATTAGGTACGGAAAATCGACTGCTGATGTAAATTGCTGCATTTCTCGTTCTCAAAAACCAGATAGAAAAACGTTTAGAAAACAAGATACAGTGGAACCTCAGTTTATGAGTAACCTGGTTTGCGAGTATTTCGCTATTCGAGCAAAGCTTGCTGTAAATTTGTAACTCAGTTTACGAGCAAGCTTTGCTGTACAAGCAAATACTCACTGCACACACTTCCGGTTCCGCACTTTCACTGCGTTCTGACCCGTTCTTGCAGTCCACACAAACATGCACAAACATGCACAAACACACACACATTATCCTCATCTTGCCTTCCTTTCCATCGCCGGCCTCCCGATTCTTGTAGTTTGCCGGTACAAAATGTGTATCGGGTAACCAAAACGATGATGGAGGAACTTCCACTGTCAGCCGCTACTCAAAGGCATCGCGCTGACCAATCAGAGACAAGCGGCTCTTGCCTTTGACGTCAGTGCTCTGGCAGCGGAAGCTCCAGCATCGGTCGCGACGGTTACCTGATACACATCCTGTAGCGGCGACCTACAAGAACCGGGAGGCCGGCGATTGAACGCAATTTAAGGTGAGCATTATATGTGTGTATGCATGTTTGCGTGTGTTTGTGTGTGTTTGTGCGTGTTTGTGCATGTGTGAAATGGCACAATAGGGGACCAGGATGGGACATATATATATATATATATTTATTCATTTATATAGCACTGTTAATTCCACAGCACTTTACATACAGTATATTGTCATTGAACAAGTTGTGGAATGAATTGTCTGAGCTTGCATTATTTCCTATGGGAAATTTTGCTTTGCTCGACGAGTAACTTGGTTTACAAGCTCTCAGAATCTCAGAATGGATTGTTCTCGTAAAACAAGGTTCCACTGTACATTATTATAGCTAATAAAAAAGGACACTAAACATTTGTAATTCAAAGAGTACATTTAAGTAATCTGTAACCATAACTAAATTACTCCAGACTAGGCTATAAATGGTGGGATTTCACTGTGTGTGAATTTAATGTTTTTTCTGATCTAAATTATTTCAATTTACTTGACAATGATTGACTTTTTATGAAATTGAATGCATTTTTTTTATTACAGTAACACATATTACATTAATTTATTTTTTTAAAAAATCAAAAATGACAGTTCTAAAAAAAACCAAAACCATGAATGTTCAATCCTGTGACTACAGTACAATTTGGTTGATTAATTTAAATTCTAACTATATAATAATCTGCTAAAGGGCTGGGATGAGGGGACCGACCGCAGGGAACATCACCAATCACTAGAATGGTGGTCTCAGGTGTAGAGATTAGCGGACCTGTGGAAGTTTGGGTTCTCCAGGTCCAGCCGGACTTTAGCTGAGGGTACGCCCACACGAGTGTATGAAACAGACGACTGCAATGCGAGAAAATTTTCATTGCACTCGGACCAATGTTAGCAATGAAGCATTGCAGATGGTCGGAAAAGAGAAAAGTTGTAACATGTTGCGATTTTCTGCCAAAATCGTTCGAGGCTCGCCAATACAAGTCAATGGGTGCGAAAAAAAAACGGAATCCACACGGACCATCTTAGTGATATCCGTTTTTATGGATGCAATTCTATCATGTAGTACTGAACACTGTAAATGACTATAAATGACTAATAGCTGCTGAGAAAAAACAATTGTACACTGACAGCACACTGACAGCACACTGACAGCATGCTAAGAACACACGGATGACAAGTGAGAAAAAATTGTCTTACTCTACTGGATGAGAATGGGACAATTATACATTCGTGTGAGTCCAGCCTAAAGTTCAGTTCTGGACCCGGACTTGACCTGAACCCCAATAGAAGTCAATGATTGGGCAGTTCATGTCTCTGCTCACATACAGCCAGTCATAAACAGAAAAGTTACAGGGGAGGGAGGGTGTTTTTTTTTACACCTTGCATCCAAAATCATTGTTTTTACCAACAGTGTGAGCCATTCTAACATTGCAAGAGGCTCGCACTGGGCCAACTACAGAGTGTACCCGAGCACAGCGATGCTCGATCGAGTGGATAGCATACATACAACACTCAAACACTCAACTGAATTTTTTTTAAAAGCCTCTGTTCAGTACCAAACCCAAATTTTAGAGTTCGGGTTTTCTAATCTCTACTCAGGTACCATGTGTGAATGGTACTACACTCAAAGTCTATGGGGCTAATGGAGACATTTGGCTATCAGATTGCTTAGGAAAATCTGTAAGGTGCAATATTGAGACAATCTCATCAGATCCTTGTGTTTTTTTAAGACAAAAAGCTCTACATCACTATTTAAAAATACTGTAGTTGTCAAAGTCCATTAAAGGCAATGGTGTCTATATTTCAAAAACAGAAAATAAGTATTCATTGTTCCAGTATAAATGGCATTCATAATTGTAGCATAAATGTTAAAGGGTATGTACCAAGATTAGAAGTAGAAGTTTCCCTCTTATCTATAGGAGGATTACTTCCTGATTCCTGTGTGTTTCATCACTGGGACCCCCACTAAAACCAAGATTCGGAATCCCATGTGAAAAGAATCATAGAATGGTAGAGTTGGAAGGGACCTCAAAGGCCATTGGGTCCAACCCCCTGCGAGTGCAGGTTTTCTTAAATTATCCCAGATATATGTTTATCCACCTTCACTTTGAAGATTTCCATTGATGGAGAGCTCATTACCTCCCGTGGTCGCCTGTTCCACTCTCTGACTGCCCTCACTGTCAGAAAGTTTTTCTTAATGTCTAATCTAAATTTCTTTCCTTTTAGTTTCACCCCATTGCCTCTTGTACTTCCTTGTGCTAATGAGAATAGGGTGGTTCCCTCTGCACTGTGACTACCTTTCAGATATTTGTAGACAGCTATTAAGTCTTCTCTCAGCCTTCTCTTTTGAAAACTAAACATTCCTAGTTCTTTTAGCCAGTCTTCAAAGGACATGGTTTGCTGACCTTCTACCATTTTGGAGCGTCAACCAAGCATGCACACCTCTTGTTTCATTCATTCTCAATGGGACCACCAGAGATAGCAAAGCACAGTGTTCAGCTATCTTCTGTGCTCCATTACGAATGAATGCTGAGGAGGTGCTTATGCTCGGTCACCACTCTACTCCTGTTACGGATGTGTCACGGGTGACACAGTCCTGTGGAGTCCAGCTATAGAAGGTCACAGTGATTGGCTGCGCAAACTGCTCCATGACCTTTTATTATTTCTGCTTGGTTTTCATCCCTTTCCCTTTAGGACCTTTTGGAGTTCCTCAGCCTTTCAGCTGCTTTTCATCAGCACTTCTCTTGGTGTCTTTTTATACTTTCACTTCATTTTACTCAATTCTGGTAATAGTTCTTATACCCTTAACAAGTCTTCAGCGCAAGCAGTCAGCTTGCATACATCTGGAGAATCTTTGTGGTTGTTGCAGTTCCTTTCCCCGAATTATCTGGAGAAAAGTTCATTGTTCACTTTCCGCCTATTTGTTATCCATGTGTCTTCTTTAGTGCTTAGTGGGGTTAACTAAGCACTCATCCCATCCGCTTCCTACCTAGTGCCTACTAAAGTGTCCGCTAAGTTCAGGTATCTGGCTTAGTGCACAGGTGCGGAACCTATCTAGAGTGGTAAGGGAAGCCATGGGCCAGCGGTAGGTGTAGCACCCAGGCGGCAGGGGGTAGTCAGGCACGGGTCTCGTACCTGTTTTACTCGTCACCGGTACGGTGTGGTGGTCTGGGATGTTGCGGTGGCCTGCCCGGCTTCGTGCCCCTAGGTGTACACCAATAAGGAGGGAGGATGATGGGAATTGTAATAGCAAGATTGTCATGATGCCACCTGTGGTATGCAGCCAGAGATTAGCCGCCGCTGCTGTCGCTGTCCTCCGGGGCGGATGGTAATAGCAGCCGAAGATGGTATCACTCCCCACAGGAGGAACGGGCCCCGGGAAGGATGATGAGGGGAGTAGTGATGGCAAAGGCTTTAGGCGCTGAGGTGCGGGGCAGCAGCGCCGGTAATAAGAGTCCGATTCAGATGCTGCGATTCCAGGTGTCTTTACTCACTCTTTGTGCTACTCGCCCGGGTAGTACCGGTCACCCGCTTTGATGAGCCCCGTCGACCTCGATACGTTAGAAGCAGTTACCGGTGTTTGAAAGAAGAAAGTCCTTTTTCAGAGTTGCCATTCCAGCTGTGAGGAACCTGGACTGAGTGCTCCGCTCCAAGCTGCAGTTCCCGTGAAGGGAAGAGAAGAAAGTGGTGAGGGTGTTGTGTCCAAGAACTTGTGTCCCGGGTCAACTGACTGAAGAATGTGTGAGTTTGCAACTACTTATACCCCAAGTGGAACCCGCCCCCCAGGTGGCTGTCTTCAGTGACCAGAAAGTCCCATGCCTCGTGATGGCCACCCCCCTATCTACCCTGAGCCATCCCCCTGTGTGAAGGCTCCTAAGCTGTATGTAAAGTGTGAATGTGGAACACCGATGATTAACCCCCTTCTTACCTGAGGCGAATATTTCACCTTAAATAAGGTGCAACACTCTGCGGCGACTGGAGCCTCAGGGGCGCCATATAGGCTTGGTCAAAGGTTACCATCTCCCCCTTCCCTAAACACAGGGTTTCCCTTCCCTTTCACCATTCACTTGGTACTAACCCTGTACCTAGTGTGACAGCTCCTTTCAGAACAGCCTCTTCATAGCCACATTCCCAGGATCGGTGAGAGTCCTCACATTGGGACTCTCAGTGATCAGGAAGTTATTCCCTATCCTATGCATAGTGATTATCTTTCAAATATGGCATGACCACTTTAAAGTTTACTATTCGTATAATATATATACTATTGATGTACCATTATCAGCATGGACTGACTGCTATAGCTATATTTTATGTATCACAAATTATAATGAAATAATATGATTTGGAAAAGTTTAATATTTAAATGAATCTAATTTTGATAATTTTGCAAGAAACCTTCAGAGTTATGTTAAATGCTTCTTGGAGAGTAAGGGTACCGTCACACTTTAGCGACGCTCCAGCGATCCCACCAGCGATCTGACCTGGTCAGGATCGCTGGTGCGTCGCTACATGGTCGCTGGTGAGCTGTCAATCAGGCAGATCTCACCAGCGACTAGTGACCAGCCCCCAGCCAGGAGCGACGCGTAGAAGCGATGCTGCGCTTGGTAACTATCGGGTAACCAAGCGCTTAGTTACCCGATATTTACCTTGGTTACCAGCGCACACTGCTTAGCGCTGGCTCCCTGCACTCCTAGCCAGAGTACACATCGGGTTAATAAGCAAACTGCTTTGCTTATTTACCCGATGTGTACTCCGGCTTCTTGTGCAGGGAGCCGGCACTGACAGCCTGAGAGCGGCGGACGCTAGTAACCAAGGTAAATATTGGGTAACCAAGCAAAGCACTTTGCTTGGTTACCCGATATTTACCTTGGTTACAGCTTATCACAGGCTGCCAGACGCCGGCTCCCTGCTCCATGCACATTCAGATCGTTGCTCTCTCGCTGTCAAACACAGCAATGTGTGCTTCACAGCGGGAGAGTAACGTCCAAAAAATGAACCAGCACTGTGTGTAACGAGCAGCGATCTCACAGCAGGGGCCACACACAGCGAGATCGCTAATGAGGTCACTGGTGCGTCACAAAAACCGTGACTCAGCAGCGATCTCGCTAGCGATCTCGCTATGTGAGAAGTACCCCTAACCCACTAGAAAGTTTGCTTCTGTAATCTTCTCTGTTCTTCTTTTCTTTTGATGTTATTTTTTCCTAGATTGCAATTAAAATGTAATATTTTGTTATTTTTTGTTTGTCAGATAAAATCCCTTCTGGCTGCAGCAGAAGCCTCCCCCCTCTGCTCATCTGCAGTATGTTTGAGGAACACACAGAAATTGCTGCTGAATGACAAACAGTTTGGGCAACAGTATTTGTTTATTGTTCTCCTTCATTTCTAGGTTTATGGCATCTTAACAAAGTCCCATTGACTTTCTACGTAGTGTTTTTTTTTACTGAAAAACTGTTCCACTATCTATAAGTTGTGGTTTACCATATAGAAGGAAATAACTTATTCCGCATAGGTGCACATAATAATCACTTTGCATACATAGTGGAAAATATCATGCCTATGTGAATCATTCCTACCTTTGGCAAAAGGCCCAGAGGGTCACAATAAGTTCATTAATATATATAAAGCTCACTGTGTAGAAAATATGGCTATAAAATATATTTATTTACTAAATTTGCTACTGTGCGAAAGAAAATCTGCATTTCTACAAAAGAGTGCTAGGATTTCTCTATAAATTTAGTAAAACTGTTCTGTGCACGGTACATCTTGTTATTTTCTCACTTGGCACAATCAATAGGAAATATGAAAAAAAAAATATTCTGAGAATTTCATAAATAAGTCTGTTTACACACAATACATATTCTATTGCAGTAGCTAGTCCACTTTTTCCGGTCTATCTTTTTTTGACTTTTAAAGTAGAGTAAGTAGTAATAAAAATTAACTAATGATCAATTAATAATAGTTTTTCTAATATATACAGTATATACAGTCATTGCTAAAAGTGTTGGCACCCTTGAAATTGTTGCAGAAAATTGAATATTTCTCCCAGAATATTATTGCAATTATACATGGGGCTGCTTATCCATCATCTGGACTATCCTGCGCTGCATCCTTTCGTCAATTTATCTCTGTAATCCACATTCAGGGAGATTAGCTACAGTGTCATAGCTTGTAAACTTCTTGATTATGTTACACACCGTGGACAAAGGAACATCAAGATCTCTGGAGATGAACTTGTGAACTTGAGATTGTTGATAATTTTCAACAATTTTGGTTCTCAAGTCCTCAGACAGTTCTCTTCTGTGTGGCTCACACAGACACACTTCATTTTTTGGAACAATTTCAAGGGTGCCAACACTTTCAACCACGACTGGCCAATAACAGGTATGGGCAATATAAAAATCACCCTTGAAACCAAATAAAAAGTGGAGACGTTGACTTAATCTTTGCATTGTATGTCTGTATGTGCGACACTAAGAATGGAGAAGAGAAAGAGGAGAAGAGAACTGTCTGAGGATTTGAGAACCAAAATTGATGAAAATATCAACTATTTTGAGGCTACAAGTCCATCTCAAGAGATATTGATTTTCCTTTGCCCAGTTTGCGCAACATAATGAAGACGTTTACAACCCATGGCACTGTAGCTAATCTCCCTGCATGTGGAAGGCAGAGAAAAACTGATGAAAAGTTGCAACACAGGATATTCCAGGAGGTGGATAAGCAGCCCCAATCAAGTGAAAAGAAATTCAAGCTGTCCTGCAGACTCAGGGTGAATTAGTGTCTGCGGGAACTATCCATTGACATTGCAATAAAGTGAAACACTATGGCAGGACACCTAGGGGGACCCCCCTTTCTAATACAGACAAAAAAAAGCTGAACTGCAGTTTGCCAAAATGTACAGAAGTAAGCCAAAATTCTTCTGAGAAAGCGTCTTATGGACAGATGAGAACAAGATACAGCTTTTTGGTAAAGCACATTATTCTATTGTTTACTAAAAGTGGAATGAAGTTTACAAAAAAAGGAATACAGTGCCTACAGTCAAACATGGCAGAGGTTCAAAGATGTTTTGGGTTGTTTTGACTCTTCTGGCAATGAGTGTCTTGACTGTGTGCAAGACATCATGAAATCTGAAGATTACCAAAGGTTTTTGGGTCACAATGTATTGCCCAGTGTCAGAAAGCTGGGTTTGCGTTGTAGGTCATGGGCCTGCCAGCAGGACAATTAACCCATATAAACTTCAAGAAGCCCCCAAAAATGGATGGAAACTAAGAGCTGGAGAGTTTTGAAGCGGCAGAATTGAGTTTAGATCTAAATGACATAGAACACCTGTGGAGAGATCTTAAAATTGCTCTTGGGAAAAGAGAAGACTTTTTCAAACATGAGAGACCTGGAGTAGTCTTCAAATGAAGATTGGTCCAATATTGTAGTTGAGTAAGAAGCTTCCTGATAGTTATAGGAAGCACATGATTGCAGTTAATTATTCAAAAGGGGTGTGCAACCAAACATTAAACTGAAGGTGCCCATTTTTACAGTTTGTGTTAAATTATGTCTATTTTGCCTTTTTATCAGTATTTTATGTACTGTTCCAATACACTCAAAGGATATAAACGTGTAATTCCAATGACTTTCTGTATTCTTAGATATTAGTATAAATGAAGTAAAAATAAATAAATATATGTAGATATCTTTTATTCTATTTAGTTAATTTTACTATTTTACATTACACCAAGTATTTTCTTAAGTAGTTGTACTTTTCCGTCTGAAAATTCATGGGGTTCCTCTCCTCCTGTTCAGAAGGTAATGTGACCACAAGAACAGGCTATACGATGCAATAGCATGGAATATACCAAACACTTTGGGGTACTTTGCACGCTGCGACATCGCAAGCCGATGCTGCGATGCCAAGCGCGATAGTCCCCGCCCCCGTCGCAGCTGCGATATCCTTGTGATAGCTGCCGTAGCGAACATTATCGCTACGGCAGCTTCACATGGACTCACCTGGCCTGGGACGTCGCTCTTGGCCGGCGACCCGCCTCCTTATTAAGGGGGCGGGTCGTACGGCATCACTGCGACGTCACACGGCAGGCGGCCAATAGGAGCGGAGGGGCGGAGATGAGCGGGATGTAAACATTCTGCCCACCTCCTTCCTTCCGCATATCCTATGGAAGCCGCGGTGACGCCGGCAGGAGATGTTCCTCGCTCCTGCGACTTCACACACAGCGATGTGTGCTGCCGCAGGAGCGAGGAACAACATCGGACCATTGCGTCAGCGTAATTATGGATTACGCCGACGCTGCACCGATGATACGATTATGACGCTTTTGCACTCGTTAATCGTATCATCTAACCTTTACACACTATGATGTCGCATGCGATGCCGGAAGTACGTCATTTTCAATGTGACCCCACTGACATCGCACCTGCGATGTCGTAGTGTGCAAAGCCCGTCTTTCTCCACATAGGAGGGAAAAAAAGCAAATGTCACAGTTAAGGCTGCTTTACACGCAGCCGTGAGTCGCTCGTGAAAGCACCCACCCCCGTCGTTTGTGCATCATGGGCAAATCGTGGCCCGTGGAGCACAAAATCGCTAGTACCCATCACACGGACTTACCTTCCTAACGACGTCGCTGTGGCCGGCGAACAACCTCTTTTCTAAGGTTGCGGTTCGTGCGGCGTCACACGGCAGGCGTCCAATAGAAGCGGAGGGGCGGAGAGCAGCCGCATGAAAGTCCCACCACGACGCAGGTACGGTGTTGTTCGTCGTTCCTGGGGTGTCCCACGTAGCGATGTGTGCTGCCACAGGAACGACGAACAACCTGCGTCCAAAATCAGCAACGATTTTTGGGAAATGGACGACGTGTCAACAAACAACAATTTGGTAAGTATTTTGCATCATTAGCGGTCGCTCGTACGTGTCACATTTAACGACGTTGCTAACGATGCCGGATGTGCGTCACGAATTCCGTGACCCCCAACGACATCTCGTTAGTGATGTCGTTGCGTGTAAAGCGGTCTTTAATGATAATGATTGCACAGCTCGGCTCGTATTACACAACTATAATGCATGTGATGATGGAGGAGAGGAGAATTTGGAGGAGAGATAATCAAAATGTTTAGAAAGCAGACAGAAATGGTGAAGGAAGACTCTAGTAGATCTTGTGACGCTTTGCTGATGCATCGTGGATTAATAGCAGCGCACAGAGGAGAAAGAAGCAGAGTGAAATCTGAAATTCAAAATAGATCCCTGTAGAGAAGAGAACAGGGAGCTGAACTACAGTGAAATATGTACACATAATATAAGATATGCGCAGGGTGCTTCTATCTTAGTAGTGATTATATACTTCCAGAGGTTTTAGTGAATGACAAATTAATTTGCTATTTTTGAAGCCTCTATAATAATAGAAATATTGAGATTACATTCTCCACAATGCTTTATACATAAACAATGATGGTGATATTTTTTGCAGAATATACTGTAGAACTTACTGTATCTCTTTGGTCCATCTTCTAAGCAAAATGACAGTGTTAATGTTGCATCATCTTCAAAAAATTCTGTAGTAAAGGCATCCCACCAAAGATTGTCACTATCCTAGCAAAGAAAGAGGAATATTCATTATTGCATAAATCCTCAAAAGTTAACTTTTGCAGCCATATATCAGTATATTCTAATTATATTCACCATTGTGACTGGTTTGAGGCTTTAATATATTTGAGCAAAATAAAGCATCTTGCTTAAAATAAATTTGTCAGCAGCTTTTTGCTATGTAAGCTGAAGACAGCATGCTGCAAGGGCTAACACAGAACATTCATGGATGACTGTCTTGTCACAGTTTCAATCTGTTGTTTAATGCTATGTTTGTTTAAGCAACAGGACTCTAATCATTGCTTGGACTACAAAGTCATGTGCATAACAGTCTAGCAAGCCCCCTGCTCTGATTAACACCTCACTGTCAATGTACAATCTCTATAATGAGCCTGGTGTTTGTGGAGACAGCTTTTTCAGCTATGCTGCATGGCTAAGTCTAAAAAATAGCTGCAGCCAGTAATATAAGTGATACATTGTTGGATTCAGGATCTATTTGCCTACATCATGCTGCTCTCAGATAAGGTAACAAAAACCTGCTGACAGATTCCCTTTAATAGGTTTGTCAACTTTGTGTACATTTTTTTAAGACCACATGACATGTCAGTATACTATATGTAAAATTGCAAACAGATGAAAAAGAGACTTACATGCCAAAGCTTTTAGCAACTAAAAAAACAAAAAAATCCCCAAAAAATTGAGATGTTTTGCATATCAAAATGGCCATTTTCATACCTGCCCAGTAGCCACGTCATGGCAAACTCATTATACTGGGTCCTACTCTAATTTACTACCTCTCTCTGGGTTTTAAAACCTACATATATGGGCAAAGAGAGACCCGCTATTAAAGTATAAAAACACCTGTTGCTAATGGGGGAGGAAGGACTTGGAAGCATGGTCAGTCAAATGGACATAATCCATATATATATATATATACAAAACAAGAATAAATAAACCTAGCGCTTCTATACAGGGAACGTTACCGACAATGAAATCAGGCATCTTGAATCTTTAAGAAGCCAAAACAAATTTATTTTATTGATCCTCAACTGAATTTCATGATCCCACAATGAAAAATCAACATCTTGAAATTCTATTTTGTGACACTAGCGTTGTCTATTCATTATTTAACATAGTACCCGCATCACAGAGGTCCTAACTTGGCTTTGTATGGTTTCCTGGAGCAGTATCAACACAATGAATGTAATATGAAAAATATGAAAAATATCACTCATGGCTTCCATAATCCACTGTAATAATTCCATAAGGTTATAACAGAAAATAGCTAATAATGGAATTTTCTTTTTTTTTTTCTAATTTCAAGAGCAAGTAACTCGAGTGGGTAGGTGTCTAATGCATATTAAGGTCAATTGTTGTTTAACTTGCAAAATAGCAAAAAATAAACCCCTCTATTGTGATCAATGCTGTTAATGATGCTAAGCTGCATAGATCAGAGGCATCTTTGAGTTCAGGAGTTAGAGTAGTCGTGGTATGGCACATTCTATTATATTTGTGTAGTAAAACCCTAATAAATCTGATAAAGGAAATACGTCATTGCTACACCATGCCGGAGAGTAAAAATACCTTAAAGTTTTATATGATAGTTTTTGTATATGAATTATATATGTGTGTGTGTGTATATATATATATATATATATATATATATAAAATTTTGCAAAGGACATATGAATCAAGCCACATACAAGATTATCCTGGAAAAACAGTTGCTTTCTTCTGCTCAGGCAATGTTCCCCAACTCTGAGGACTGGTTTTTCCAGCAGGACAATGCGCCATGCCACTCAGCTAGGTCAATCAATGTGTGGATGAAGGACCACCACATCAAAACCCTGTCATGACCAGCCCAATCTCCAGACCTGAACTCCATTGTAAACCTCTGGGATGTAATAAAGAGGAAGATGGATAGTCACAAGCCATCAAATAAAGAAGAACTGCTTACATTTTAGCACCAGGAATGGCATAAGGTCACCCAAAAGCAGTGTGAAAGACTGGTGGAAAGCATGCCAAGATGCATGAAAGCTGGGATTAAAAATCATGGTTATGCCACAAAATATTGATTTCTGAACTCTTCCTGAGGTAAAACATTATTAGTATTGTTGTTTCTGAATGATTATGAAGTTGTTTTTTTTGAGATCTGAAAGCAATACATTTTTTTTGTTATTTTGACCATTTCTCATTTTCAGAAAATAAATATAAAAGTCATTGCTTGGATATTTGAAGACATGATGTCAGTAGTTTATAGAATAAAAGAACAATTTACAATTCACTCAAAAATATACCTATAAAGAGAAAAAATCAGAAAAACTGAAAATTTTTCACTGGTCTTTAATTTTTCCCAGAGCTGTATTATATATATACAGAGGCAAGCGGCTCCTGCCTTTGACGTCAGCGCTCTGTCAGCGGAAGTTCCGCCCTCGTCGTGATGGTAACCCGATACACAGCCCGTACCAGCGAACAGCAAGTCCCAGGAGACCGGCGATGGAACGGAAGGTAAGCATAATATGTGTATGTGTGCGCGTGTTTCTGTATGTTTGTGCGTGTTTGTAGATGTGTGTAATGGCACAATAGGGGACCGTGATGGGACACTTAACAAGTTGTGGAACAAATTGTCTGCATTGCAATGATTTCCTATGGGAAATCTTGCTTCGCTGAACGAGTAACTTGGTTAACAAGCACACTCCCAGAACAGATTGTTCTCGTTAACCAAGGTTCCACTGTATATATGTATATGTATATATATATATATATATATATATATATATATATATATATAGAGTCATGGCCAAAAGTTTTGAGAATGCTACAAATATTAATTTTTACAAAGTCTACTGCTTAAGTTTTTCTAATGGCAATTTGCATATACTCCAGAATGTCATAAAGAGTGATCAGCTTAACAGCAATTACTTGCCAAGTCAATATTGGCTAAGAAAATGAACTTCAACCCCCAAAGCACATTTCAACATCATTGCATCCTGCCTTAAAAGGAGCAGCTAACATTGTTTTAGTGATTGTTCCATTAACACAGGTGTGGGTGTTGATGAGGACAGAGCTGGCGATCAGTCATGATTAAGTAAGAATGACACCACTGGACACTTTAAAAGGAGGCTGGTGCTTGGTATCATTGTTTCTCTTCAGTTAACCATGGTTATCTCTAAAGAAACACATGCAGCCATCATTGCTCTGCACAAAAATGGCCTAACAGGGAAGAGTATCACAGCTACAAAGATTGCACCTCAGACAACAATCTATCGCATCATCAAGAACTTCAAGGAGAGAGCTTCTATTGTTGCCAAAAAGGCTCCAGGGCGCCCAAGAAGGACCAGCAAACGCCAGGACCGTATCTTAAAACTGTTTCAGCTGCGGGATCGGACTACCAGCAGTGCCGAGCTAGCTCAGCAATGGCAGCAGGCTGGTGTGAGTGCTTCTGCATGCACTGTGAGGCGGAGACTGCTTGAGCAAGGCCTGGTTTCAAGGAGGGCAGCAAAGAAGCCACTTCTCTCCAGAAAAAAACATCAGGGACTGACTGATATTCTGCAAAAGGTACAGGGAGTGGACTGGTGAGGACTGGGGTAAAGTCATTTTCTCAAATTAATCCCCTTTTCGATTGTTTGGGACATCTGGAAAACAGCTTATTCGGAGAAGAAGAGGTGAGCGCTACCACCAGTCTTGCCTCATGCCAACTGTTAAGCATCCTGAAACGATTCATGTGTGGGGTTGCTTCTCAGCCAAGGGAATCGGCTCACTCACAGTCTTGCCTAAAAACACAGCCATGAATAAAGAATGGTACCAGAATGTCCTCCAAGAGCAACTTCTCCCAACTGTCCAAGAGCAGTTTGGCGCCCAACAATGCCTTTTCCAGCATGATGGAGCACCTTGCCATAAAGCAAAGGTGATCACTAAATAGCTCATGGAACAAAACATAGAGATTTTGGGTCCATGGCCTGGAAGCTCTCCAGATCTTAATCCCATTGAGAACTTGTGGGCAATCATCAAGAGACGGGTGGACAAACAAAAACCAACAAATTCTGGCAAAATGCAAGCATTGCTTATGCAAAAATGGACAGCTATCAGTCAGGATTTGGTCCAGAAGTTGATTGAGAGCATGCCAGGGAGAATTGCAGAGGTCCTGAAGAAGAAGGGTCAGCACTGCAAATATTGACTTGCTGCATTAACTCATTCTAACTGTCAATATAACCTTTTGGTTCTCATAATATGATTGCAATTATATTTCTGTATGTGATGTAAACATCAGACAAACACAATTAAAAACCAGAGGGCAACAGATCATGTGAAAATATAATTTTGGTGTCATTCTCAAAACTTTTGGCCATGACTGTATATATACAGTTAGGTCCAGAAATATTTGGACAGTGACACAATTTTCGCGAGTTGGGCTCTGCATGCCACCACATTGGATTTGAAATGAAATCTCTACAACAGAATTCAAGTGCAGATTGTAACGTTTAATTTGAAGGTTTGAACAAAAATATCTGATAGAAATTGTAGGAATTGTACACATTTCTTTACAAACACTCCACATTTTAGGAGGTCAAAAGTAATTGGACAAATAAACCAAACCCAAACAAAATATTTTTATTTTCAATATTTTGTTGCGAATCCTTTGGAGGCAATCACTGCTTTAAGTATGGAACCCATGGACATCACCAAACGCTGGGTTTCCTCCTTCTTAATGCTTTGCCAGGCCTTTACAGCCGCAGCCTTCAGGTCTTGCTTGTTTGTGGGTCTTTCCGTCTTAAGTCTGGATTTGAGCAAGTGAAATGCATGCTCAATTGGGTTAAGATCTGGTGATTGACTTGGCCATTGCAGAATGTTCCACTTTTTTGCACTCATGAACTCCTGGGTAGCTTTGGCTGTATGCTTGGGGGTCATTGTCCATCTCTATTATGAAGCGCAGTCCGATCAACTTTGCGGCATTTGGCTGAATCTGGGCTGAAAGTATATCCCGGTACACTTCAGAATTCATCCGGCTACTCTTGTCTGCTGTTATGTCATCAATAAACACAAGTGACCCAGTGCCATTGAAAGCCATACATGCCCATGCCATCATGTTGCCTCCACCATGTTTTACAGAGGATGTGGTGTGCCTTGGATCATGTGCCGTTCCCTTTCTTCTCCAAACTTTTTTCTTCCCATCATTCTGGTAGTGGTTGATCTTTGTCTCATCTGTCCATAGAATACTTTTCCAGAACTGAGCTGGCTTCATGAGGTGTTTTTCAGCAAATTTAACTCTGGCCTGTCTATTTTTGGAATTGATGAATGGTTTGCATCTAGATGTGAACCCTTTGTATTTACTTTCATGGAGTCTTCTCTTTACTGTTGACTTAGGCTGCTTTCACACTACGTCTTTTTAACATGCGTCCTGAACGTTTTTTTGCTGCAAAAGCGGATCCTGCTTTTACAGCAAAAAACGCATGCAAACGCATGTTTACTTTGCAGGATCCTGTCACTGGATGTTTAGGGGCGGGCATTGGAGTCATGTGATCGGGAGTGATGGGAACTAAACGTGCCAGACTGGGTGCCGGCTTCTTACAACTGCGGAGGTTCGTAACCAAGGTAAACATCGGGTATACTTGCTTGGATACCCGATATTTACTTTGGTTACGAGCGTCTGCAGCTGCTAGGAGCTGGGCTCCCTGCACACGTAACCAACGTAAACATCGGGTAACTAAGATAAGTGGTTACCCGATATTTACGTTGGTTACGAGTGTCCGCAGCTCTCAGGTGGAGGAGAGGGAGGGGGAGAGACAGAGAGGTAGGAGAGAGACAGAGAGGTAGGAGAGAGAGGGACTGATCACGCGAGACTGGTTCTGGGCATGCTCAGTAGAGCAAGCAGGATCCTGTCTATCAGCATGCCAGCGTTCACATGCGTTTGCATGCTGTTTAGTCAGGATCCAGCGATTTGTAGTATTTGGACGCAGCTCAAAAACGCTACATGTAGCGTTTTTGAAAGATGTTAAAAAACTGCAAGTCGCTGGATCCTCACTATAACGCACGCAAACGCAGGTGAACGCATGCTAACGCGAGTCCATTGCAAATGCATTGAAATGAAAATGCATTTGCACTGGATCCGTTTTTGCGTTAAAAAAACGTTCAGGACGCATGTTAAAAAGACGTAGTGTGAAAGCAGCCTTAGAGACAGATACACCTACTTCACTGAGAGTGTTCTGGACTTAAGTTGATGTTGTGAACGGGTTCTTCTTCACCAAAGAAAGTATGCAGCGATCATCCACCACTGTTGTCATCCGTGGACGCCCAGGCCTTTTTGAGTTCCCAAGCTCACCAGTCAATTCCTTTTTTCTCAGAATGTACCCAACTGTTGATTTTGCTACTCCAAGCATGTCTGCTATCTCTCTGATGGATTTTTTCTTTTTTTTCAGCCTCAGGATGTTTTGCTTCACCTCAATTGAGAGTTCCTTAGACCGCATGTTGTCTGGTCACAGCAACAGCTTCCAAATGCAAAACCACACACCTGTAATCAACCCCAGACCTTTTAACTACTTCATTGATTACAGGTTAACGAGGGAGACGCCTTCAGAGTTAATTGCAGCCCTTAGAGTCCCTTGTCCAATTACTTTTGTTCCCTTGAAAAAGAGGAGGCTATGCATTACAGAGCTATGATTCCTAAACCCTTTCTCCGATTTGGATGTGAAAACTCTCATATTGCAGCTGGGAGTGTGCACTTTCAGCCCATATTATATATATAATTGTATTTCTGAACATGTTTTTGTAAACAGCTAAAATAAAACTTGTGTCACTGTCCAAATATTTCTGGACCTAACTGTATATATACATATATATCTATATATATACTGCATAGGAGAATTCTGTGACGAAAGCAAAGTTTGAAGGAGAAGATTATTATTTCAAGTAAAAATCATTATTTATAACCTTGTCAATGTCTGTACTATATTTTCGATTCATTATGCAACTAATTTGATAAATAAAAGTATGATTTTTCATGGAAAAGACAAAATTGTCTGGGTGACCCCAAACTTTTGATATATATCGTGTTTCCCCCAAAAAAGGACAGGGTCTTATATTATTTTTTTTATCCGAAAGATGTATTAGGACTTATTTTCAGGGGATGACTTATTTTTTCCCCATAAACAAAAATTGTCATCTATTCTTGAATAAATATAATCATGTCCTCACATTTTAGAACATCAAAAGTCTCCAACCTGAATTCCATCATGAATTTCTGATATCCTATTTCTTCTTGCCATGTACAACAATCTACCAGTATTCATGAAAAAAAAAATCAAAAAGTGTCAAGGCAGCTACCACAAAAAAATCTAAACAAAGTAAAAAAGACCTAACAAATGTTATATGTCCTTGGGTAAATTATAACATGCATGAACGCTACTGAACTGCAACTAGGGCTTATTTTGAGAGTAGGCCTAATATACCAAGCTTAGCTCCAAAATAATGAAACATTATACTTGGGCTTATCTTTTGTGTAGGTCTTATTTTCAGGAAAAAAAAGGTTTGTATATATATATATATATATATATATATATATATTTATATATACAGTACAGACCAAAAGTTTGGACACACTTTCTCATCTGTAGAACAACTATTAGTAGTAAAATAGCTGCTTGGAAACCACTGCTAAGGACAGGCAACAAGCAGAAGAGACTTGTTTGGGCTAAAGAACACAAGGAATGGACAAATTTGAGATCTTTGGATCCAACCACCGTGTCTTTGTAGAAAAGGTGAACGGATGGACTCTACATGGCTGGTTCCCACCGTGAAGCATGGAGGAGGAGGTGTGATGGTGTGGGGGTGCTTTGCTGGTGACACTGTTGGGGATTTATTCAAAATTGAAGGCATACAGAACCAGCATGCTTACCACAGCATCTTGGAGCGGCATGCTATTCCATCCGGTTCGCGTTTAGTTGGACCATCATTTATTTTTCAACGGGACAATGACCCCAAACACATCTCCAGGCTGTGTAAGGGCTATTTGACTAAGAAGGAGAGTGATTGGGTGCTACACCAGATGATCTGGTCTCCACAATCACCAGACCTGAACCCAATCGAGATGGTTTGGGGTGAACTGGACCGCAGAGTGAAGGCAAAAGGGCCAACACGTGCTAAGCATCTCTGGGAACTCTTTCAAGACTATTGGAAAACCATTTCCGGTGACTACCTCTTGAAGCTCATCAAGAGAATGCCAAGAGTGTGCAAAGCAGTAATCAAAGCAAAAGGTGGCTACTTTGAAGAACCTAGAATATAAGACATATTTTCAGTTGTTTCACACTTTAAGTATTTCATTCCATATGTTTTAATTCATAGTTTTTATGTCTTCAATGTGAATCTACAATTTTCAGAGCCCTGAAAATAAAGAAAACTCTTTGAATGAGAAGGTGTGTCCAAACGTTTGGTCTGTACTGTATACAGTTAGGTCCAGAAATATTTGGACAGTGACACAATTTTCGCGAGTTGGGCTCTGCATGCCACCACATTGGATTTGAAATGAAACCTCTACAACAGAATTCAAGTGCAGATTGTAACGTTTAATTTGAAGGTTTGAACAAAAATATCTGATAGAAATTGTAGGAATTGTACACATTTCTTTACAAACACTCCACATTTTAGGAGGTCAAAAGTAATTGGACAAATAATCCAAACCCAAACAAAATATTTTTATTTTCAATATTTTGTTGCGAATCCTTTGGAGGCAATCACTGCCTTAAGTCTGGAACCCATGGACATCACCAAACGCTGGGTTTCCTCCTTTTTAATGCTTTGCCAGGCCTTTACAGCCGCAGCCTTCAGGTCTTGCTTGTTTGTGGGTCTTTCCGTCTTAAGTCTGGATTTGAGCAAGTGAAATGCATGCTCAATTGGGTTAAGATCTGGTGATTGACTTGGCCATTGCAGAATGTTCCACTTTTTTGCACTCATGAACTCCTGGGTAGCTTTGGCTGTATGCTTGGGGTCATTGTCCAGCTGTACTATGAAGCGCCGTCCGATCAACTTTGCGGCATTTGGCTGAATCTGGGCTGAAAGTATATCCCGGTACACTTCAGAATTCATCCGGCTACTGTTGTCTGCTGTTATGTCATCAATAAACACAAGTGACCCAGTGCCATTGAAAGCCATGCATGCCCATGCCATCACGTTGCCTCCACCATGTTTTACAGAGGATGTGGTGTGCCTTGGATCATGTGCCGTTCCCTTTCTTCTCCAAACTTTTTTCTTCCCATCATTCTGGTACAGGTTGATCTTTGTCTCATCTGTCCATAGAATACTTTTCCAGAACTGAGCTGCCTTCATGAGGTGTTTTTCAGCAAATTTAACTCTGGCCTGTCTATTTTTGGAATTGATGAATGGTTTGCATCTAGATGTGAACCCTTTGTATTTACTTTCATGGAGTCTTCTCTTTACAGTTGACTTAGAGACAGATACACCTACTTCACTGAGAGTGTTCTGGACTTCAGTTGATGTTGTGAACGGGTTCTTCTTCACCAAAGAAAGTATGCGGCGATCATCCACCACTGTTGTCATCCATGGACGCCCAGGCCTTTTTAAGTTCCCAAGCTCACCAGTCAATTCCTTTTTTCTCAGAATGTACCTGACTGTTGATTTTGCTACTCCAAGCATGTCTGCTATCTCTCTGATGGATTTTTTCTTTTTTTTCAGCCTCAGGATGTTCTGCTTCACCTCAATTGAGAGTTCCTTAGACCGCATGTTGTCTGGTCACAGCAACAGCTTCCAAATGCAAAACCACACACCTGTAATCAACCCCAGACCTTTTAACTACTTCATTGATTACAGGTTAACGAGGGAGACGCCTTCAGAGTTAAATGCAGCCCTTAGAGTCCCTTGTCCAATTACTTTTGGTCCCTTGGAAAAGAGGAGGCTATGCATTACAGAGCTATGATTCCTAAACCCTTTCTCCGATTTGGATGTGAAAACTCTCATATTGCAGCTGGGAGTGTGCACTTTCAGCCCATATTATATATATAATTGTATTTCTGAACATGTTTTTGTAAACAGCTAAAATAACAAAACTTGTGTCACTGTCCAAATATTTCTGGACCTAACTGTATATATATATATATATATATACAATGGAACCTTGGTTAACGAGAACAATCCATTCTGGGACTGTGCTTGTTAACCAAGGTACTTGTTCAGCAAAGCAAGATTTCCCATAGAAAATCACAGAGACGCACACACACACATATTATGCTCACCTTACCTTCCGTTCCATCGCTGGTCTCCTGGGACTTGCTGTTCGCTAGTACGGGCTGTGTATCGTGTGACCATCACGACGAGGGTGGAACTTCCTGCCAGAGTGCTGGCGTCAAAGGCAGGAGCCGCTTGCTTCTGATTGGCCAGCGCTCTGCCTTTGAGTAGTTGCTGACAGGGGGAGTTGCTGCATCGTCGCAATGCTTGCCGAATGCCGATACACATCCTATACGGGCGAACTGCAGGACCCAGGAGGCCGGCGATGGAACACATATTATGCTCACCTTACCTTCCGTTCCATCGACGGCCTCATGGTTCTTGTAGTTTGCCGTGAGGATTCCTCCCTCGTCGCGGTGTACCGGCAAACTACAAGAACCATGAGGCCGGCGATGGAACGGAAGGTAAGGTGAGCATAATACTGTATGTGTGTGCGTGTTTGATTGTGTGTGTTTTGTGCGTGCTTGTGGGTGTTTGTGTGGACTGCAAGAGCAGGTCAGAGCGCGGTGGATGTACGGAACCGGAAGTGTGTGCGGTGAGTATTTTGCTCATACAGCAAAGCTTTCTCGTAAACCATGTTACAAATTTACAGCAAGCTTTGCTTGTTAGGCAAAATAATCACTAACTGGGTTACTCGTTAAGCGAGGTTCCACTGTATATACTGTATATAACAATAATATAAACATGACACTTAGTTTGGCTCCCATTTTTGATAAGCTGAACTCTAAGATCTAAGACTTTTTCTATCTGTACAAAAGTCCTTTTTCTCTCAAATATTATTTCCAAATGTATCTCCTTTGCCAAGATAATTCATCCACCCCACAGGTGTGACATATCAAGATGCTAATTGGACAGCATAATTATTGCACAGGTGTGCCTTAGGCTGGCCACAATAAAAGGCCAAGCTAAAATGAAGAAAAAGATGCACTATAACTTGGGTGTATGCATATGGGCTTTGCAGTCCAGTGGGATGAGCTATTGGGGATTGACAGCCTGACTTATGGGTACTCCTACTTGATCACTAAGTAGAAACTCCCATTGGACGCCTAAGCACAGAATAAGCAGAGATTTAAATGAATAAATCCTCTCTATATTAACTCTTTCCCCACAAAGCTCAATGCATTGTGTGCTATAAGATGCATCCTAAAGAGAGCACTGGATTTTTAACAATAAATGGATTTTCTTTAACATTTTCCCGACTTCCTCTGTACCTGTATTGCCAATGGCGGCTGCACAGCCAGCAAGTGCTGGCTGTGTAACATATCAAGCACCTGCAGCTAACAGCAGCAACTGGAAGTAGCTCCGATTGCTGCTGCTCAACTCCTTAAATGTCGCTGTCAGTTAATGATACCAGTATAAAGTGTGTCCACTCATATCCTGTCCACCGCTATTAACTTGAGAACGGCGGCAGCTACAGGAATAGAAGTGGTGTCTAGGTATAGTAAAGTAGCCATGCGCTACGCAATGAAACCACCTATAGCGCCACCTGGTGGAAAACTACGGAGTTAGCATTTTTATCTCGAAAACAGAATGAGATGGAGAAAAAAAGTGAATTAAAAAATTGTAGGGCATCATCAATTCAATACGAATTGACACCTTCCATACCGAAATGCTATGATATGAAACCCATGACCCCCCCAAAACATTGAATGCTGGTCACGCATATGGCACTCATTTAACTTTGATGCTCAAAGTGAACAGCCGTCAGCTGCAATGCACATCTGGACTCTGGACAGCATACTGTATCTTGCTGCACGTTGTGCATTATGATAGGTGACACATTTGCACAAGCATCTGTGATACGTCGTCGTAGGTCCTGCAATGTTGGTGGAGGGGTCGCTTACACCTGCTGTTTGATGTGACCTCACAGAAAGAAGTCCAATGGGGTCAGGTCAGGTGAGCGTGGAGGCCACTCCACGCAGCCACCATATCCAATGACTTGTAGGAAGGTCTCAATGAGGTATCGCTTCACATCTGCAGCCTTGTGAGTTTCACACGTCCTAAGCATAGCATTTCTGTATGCAAGGTGTCAATTCGTATGGAATTGATGATGCCCTACAACTTTGTAATTCACTTTTTTTCTCTATCATGTTCCGTTTTTGAGATAAAAATGCTAACTCAGTTGTTTTCCACCAGGTGGCGCTATAGGTGGTTTCAATGCTATACCTAAACACCACTTCTATGCTTATAGCTGCCGCCATTCTCAAGTTAATGGCGGTGGACAGGATATGGGTGGACACACTGTATGTCACATAATATCAGTGGCGCTCTGATGTCCATCGGCCATTGCAAGGTGCTGATAGATTAAAGTAAGCACAAAAATAAAACATAACGCTGTAACAGCCTTATTTATGGTGTTACACTTCAAAAGATGCATTAAAAAGCAATAAAAAAAATTGTAAATTGTTTGGATCCCAAAATGTTGTCTATGAAATCTATAGTATGCCACAAAAAAAAACAGCCCTTACTCAGCTCTATCAATAGTAAAACATAAAAGTTAATAAAGAAAATAACAGAAACAAAGAAAAATATTTTTACATATTTTTGATTTTTTTTTTAACCAGTAAAATACGAAAAGACTTAAGGCTATGTGCCCACGGGGACAGTGTCCTGCATCCTCAATACAGAACAAGTTCTGAAGTGATCGGGGGGTTCATATTACTTACCTCCATCATGCAGCACTTCGCTTTCCGGCGGCCGGGTCAATCTGTCAGCGTCTGGTGCACTGTGCTGGAGAAGGTGGGCGGGCCTGCACTAGCTCCGGCTGTCACATGACCGGAGCTCGTGCAGGCCCTGCCCACCTCTTCCTTCCTGTACCTGGATCGACCGCGCTCCTGTGCACCGGACGGAGAAAGTGACATTGTTGTCTTCTATCAAGGCAGGTAAGTATATGGGACCCTGCGAAGAAGTCCGCAGGAATAATTCCCATGCTGCTGATTTTTCCGCAGGGAAATCCGCATATTTCCGCTGCGGGAAAAAACGCAGCGTGGGCACAGCAGTTCCTAAATGCCATAGAAATGGCTGGGGAGTAGCTGTGCTGCAGATTGTTGAAAAATCCGCGTAATTTCCGCAAAAAATCTGCAGCAAATTCCGCGCATTTTCCGCAGCATGGGCACATAGCCTAAAGAAGTTTGGTGTAGCTAAAATAGCAATGACCTGAAGAATAATAAAGCAAAGTCATTTTTACTGCATAATGAATGCCGTAAAACAACGAAACGCAAAAAAAAAACAATGGCAGAATTGTGTTTTCTTTTTTATTTTAATGCTTTCGTTATTTTTTTTATACAGATTTGATGGTAAAATTAATTAATATTTTGATTCAAAATTACAACTTTTTTTTTCTAAAAAAAAGAAAACAAATGAGTCGGTGCATGAGCATATAAATGCATACATATATATATATATATATATAATAATTTTATTCATTTATATAGCGCTATTAATTCCACAGCGCTTTACATACATTGGCATATATATATCTATATATATATATATATATATATATATATATATATAGATATATATAGATATATAAAAAATATATATATATGTGTATATATATATATATATATATATATATATATATATATATATATATATTACATGCATATAAGTAAGTCAGAAAAAAAACAAGATTGGGTTTTGTTTTTAAAAAAGAAAAAAAAAGCATAAAAATAGGAATAAAAAATGTTTTTCAGGATGGGGAAGAAAAAGCTAAACCTCAAGAATAAACATTTCCCACAAAGTAAAAAGGTAAAAAAGGTCAAAAATATAAAATAAAAAATATTTCAAAAGTGACAAAAAAGGTCCAAGCTCTTTCTAATTGTTGAAAGGATAAATGGAGCTTATTATTAAAACTTCTATTTCTGGTTACTGGCAACTTCCATTACCAATAACAGGAATTTATTTTTTTTTTTATTTTAGGTTTCTATTTGTATATAAAACACACACATAACATAATTAAACATCTCAGTTGTTATTTCTGACTTTTACTAAAAAGGACAAAAGCAAAGGGCTTTAATGTTAAAAAAAAGTGAGCAGAAAATTGCTTTTTTGGCAAAGATTTCGAAAGTCCAACTTAGCGGAAAATTTAATTCAAAAGATCTGCTCAGCTAGAAATGCAGAAATCAGTGCTGGGGAAAAAGTGCTTCGTTTTCTATGAGGGAAAAAAAAAAGAAACAAAAGATTAAAAAACTGAAATTCGAGAACTGCCCTAGGCAGGTTTAAGTTATGGACTGACAGGTAGTGTGGAGTTCTACCAGACTAATTATTTTCCTATTCAACGGTAATGAGAAATTGCCATGGCAACTAAGTTCTCCCCTGGCAGACGGTATATGCACACCACACACGGAGTCATGTGAAGGGAACAAGTAACGCGGAGCTTATACACAATGTTGACTCATTTTCTTTATGATGCTTCCCACTTACATGAGGTAATTGACCTAATATGGATAATGGGAACAGGAAAACCATAAAACACCGTACATGAAGCCTATTACTGGTACATTATAAAAAATGCATTAAACATCATGGCGCTATGGAACAACATCCCAATATCTGTGATATTAATTATTTTTTACGTACGGTATATAGGGCGTAATAAAGTTTGTAATGTGGCTAATGGACTTTCATTAAAGAATGGCAGGTCAATGATCATCAAAAAACTTACATATGTTTTTAATCAGACTTTTTAAAAAAAAAAAAATAAAAGCAAAAACAAAAAACAACTACTTTTTTCAAAATCGCCCCCCTTATTTTGTAGGTTTTCTTCTTTTTGCCCCCTTGTTTTATAAGTTCTCTTTTTCTGCATTTGCCCCCCTTGTTTTATAAGTTCCCCTATTTTTGCTCTCTTGTTTTATAAGTTCCCCTCTTTTGACCCCCCTTTGTTTTATAAGTTCCCTCTTTCTGCCCCCTTGTTTTGTAAGTTCTCTTCTTCTAGCCCCCTTGTTTTGTAAGTTCCCCTCTTTTTGCCCCCTTGTTTTATAAGTTCTCTTCCTTTTGCCCACTTGTTTTATAAGTTCGCCTCTTTTTGCCCCCTTGTTTTATAAGTTCCCTCTTTTTTCTCCCCTTGTTTTGTAAATTTTCTTCTTTTTGCCCCCCCAGTTTTATATGTTCTCTTCTTTTTGCCCCCCATTTTATAAGTTGTCTTTTATTTACATTGCCCCCCTTGTTTTATAAATTCTCTTCTTTTTCTGTGTTTGCTCTTCTTGTTTTATAAGTTCTCTTCCCCCTTGTTTAATAAGTTCTCCTTTTTGCCCCCTTGTTTTATAAGTTCCCTCTTTTTTCTCCTCTTTTTTGTGTTATTTTCTTTTTTTCCCCCCTTGTTTTATAAGTTCTCTTCTTTTTGCCCCCCCTTGTTTTATATGTACTCTTGTTTTTGCCCCATTTTATAAGTTGTCTTTTTTTACATTGCCCCCCTTGTTTTATAAGTTCTCTTCTTTTTCTGTTTGCTCCCCTTGTTTTATAAGTTCTCTTCTCCCTTGTTTTATAAGTTCCCCGCTTTTTAACCCCCCCATCCCCGTTTTATAAGTTCCCTCTTTTTGCCCTCTTATTTTTAAGTTCTTCTCTTTTTTCTCCCCTTGTTTTATAAGTTCTCTTCTTTTTGACCCCATGTTTTATATGTTCTCTTCTTTTTGCCCCATTTAATAAGTTGTCTTTTTTTACATTGCCCCCCTTGTTTTATAAGTTCTCTTCTTTTTCTGTGTTTGCTCCCCTTGTTTTATAAGTTCTCTTCTCCCTTGTATTATTTTTCCCCTCTTTTTGACCCCCTCTATAAGTTCCCTCTTTTTGCCCCCTTGTTTTTTAAGTTCTTCTCTTTTTGCCCCCTTGTTTTATAAGTTCCCCTCTTGTTGCCCCCTTTTTTTTTTTATACGTTTCTTCTTTTTGCCCCCCCTTGTTTTTTAATTTCCTCTTTTTGCCCCCTTGTTTTATAAGTTCTCTTCTTTTTGACTCTCTTGTTTTATAAGCTCCCCACTTTTTTCCCCCCATTTTATAAGTTCTCTTCTTTTTCTGTGTTTGCTTATCTTCCCTCTTGTTTTATGTTATATTCTTTTTGTCCCCCCTTGTTTTAAAAGTTCTCTTCTTTTTCTTCATTGCCCCCCCATAAGTCCTTTTCTTTTCAAATTTAGTTTTTAACGTGACTATCCACATATAAAATCCTGAAACATTCCAGTTTGTTTCATCCTAGCCACTGAAGCACACACTATTGGCTAATATTTCCTGTTTTCTGCAATGTTCTTGTTAGCTTTACCGAGTAGACTGGGACAGGTACATCAGAGTAACATCACCATTATTAAATAGTAGGAATTTATTGTTAGATGATGGTAGTTTTGTACTGATTTAGACCGAAATAAGGAGGATAACAATACTACATACACAAATATTGCACTGTAGGTTGTAAATAATTGAGTTTGTGGGGGCAGGGCTACACTCCATTTCTTCCTGGAAATGGTATTAGTCTATGGAACCTGTTTCATTGTGTAACTGTCATAAAGCATACACCATGCTGGACTGTCTATATATACTATATAGGAAGGACATGTAAGGATCAAATGTGGCCACTCATGGGCAAGTTTAAAAAAATAATATTTTTAATAAATGTATTCAATTTGAGATGTCTATTTAGAAGTCAGAATCAAGCAACCTGTATCATGAAAAAATTAATTCCATTCATTATTTTGTGTTCTCATAGCTCTTCTCTTTTCCATGTCTATCAGTTTATTAGTACCTTGTTTTAACAAAAATAAGACCTCCCCCAAAATTGAGCCCTAGCAGGGATTTTCAGCATTTTCAGCAAAGGCTTAAATATAAGCCTTACCCCGAAAATAAGCCCTAGTTGTAGTTCAATAATGAAGTGTCAATGCAGCTAAAAAAGTTAAAGATACTGCAGCGCGCTTCATTATAGACAGCGGACACACAACAATCACACTCACCAGATGCCGAGCAGGAAGCCCTGCAGTGGATCGTATACCCGCACACATCAGATTGCAAACTCACACACATCAGATCTCACACCCACACACATCAGATCACACACCCGTACACATCAGATGTCACACCCACACACATGAGATCACACAGCCGCACTCATCATATCTCACACACAATCACACATCAGATCATACACACATACTCACCAGACACCAAGCGGGAGGCCCTGCAGTGGTTCGCACACCCACACACATCAGATCTCACACCCGCCCACATCAGATCACACACACTCACCACATCCAGAGATACCAATTTCTTCTGGCCGGAAGAATTATGAGACGCAGTGCGGTGGAACGCAATGACCTGCCACTGCAGATGGAATGCTTACAGGACCTGTGATGCGTAACTTCCTCCCATCTTTCCCTGTGGCCAGAGGCATTCTGTACTGCCGGATGTGGTGAGTGACAAGTGATAGTGTGTGTGTGGTCTGATTGGTGATTGTGTGTGTGAGATCTGATTGGTGATTTTGTGTGTGTGTGTATGTGTTAGTATGCACAATCTGATGTATGTATGTGAGTGTCGGCCAGAAGTAGGGAAGGATGGCATGCAGCATACCTGCTGTGAGGGCCCTCCGGAGATCACAGGGAGGACCTGGAAGCCATGCAGACATCCAGGGTCTGGTAAGTATGAGTCTCCTGGGAAGGGGGGGGGGGGTTGTCTGCTTTTTTGGGGTGGTAAACTTACCCCAACCATGTTTCTCCAAGAATAAGACCTACTTCAAAAATAAGTCCTAGCGCTTTTTTGGGGGCAAAAAAAAAAGTATAAAACAGTGTCTTATTTTTGGGAAAACACAGTAGCATTGTTTCCTGTCCACAGGAAGATTTTAAAAAAAGGTAAAAACTAAAGGGGAAAGCATTCCCGCAACAAAATGAGCATGATGCAAATTTTAAAATCCATATAAAAAAGTCAAGAAAAAGTGTTTAAGATCTGTAATATCTCATCCATAAATCTGTTAGTTCACTATGGATTTTACTGTTGTAAATTTGCCGGTAAAATGTGCAGCAAATCAATGAGATTCATCTTTGAGTAAAATGTATCAAATCAGGAAAATGTTGGAAGAGATAAGAAGAAAAGTTCTTGTTACTTTTGGCCTAGGTACCCAGCTGAGTCATAGTGAATCACCTGCTTTAAAATGTTGAAGAATCATTTATGATACATCCCAGGATGAACACGCTGCACAAATTACTCTAAGACAAAATTTACAAGAGGTATGACCAATTTTCACAAAAAAGACAATTTTTCATCAGTATTGTTAACCATGTGACATCCATTTTTATACATCAGCAGTAGAGATGTGTGAATAGTGAAATATTTGGGTTTGGATTATTTGTACCGAGTATTGAGTATTCCAGTATTCGTCAAGAATAATGGACCTAATGCAAGTCAATGGGGAACCCGAAAAATTTTCTAGGGAATATTCAGGAGAAATGCTTGGGTTCTCCATTGACTTGCATTGACAAGGTTTTTATTTTTGACGAATATCGGAATAGTACTGTGTGGCAGGAGAGTCTCTGCGTAGCAGAACAGTATTTTTGTTTGTAAGGCAGGAGTGTCTCTGTGTCTGTGAGGCAGGAGTGTCTCTGTGTCTGTAAATCAGGAGAGTCTCTGTGTATGTGACGCAGGAGAGTCTCTGTGTCTGTAAATCAGGAGAGTCTCTGTGTATGTGAAGCAGGAGAGACTCTGTGTCTGTAAATCAGGAGAGTCTCTGTGTATGTGACGCAGGAGAGTCTCTGTGTCTGTAAATCAGGAGAGTCTCTGTGTATGTGAAGCAGGAGTGTCTCTGTGTCTGTAAATCAGGAGAGTCTCTGTGTATGTGACGCAGGAGAGTCTCTGTGTCTGTAAATCAGGAGAGTCTCTGTGTATGTGAAGCAGGAGAGTCTCTGTGTCTTTGAGGCAGGAGAGTCTCTGTGTCTGTGAGGCAGGAGAGTCTCTGTGTCTGTGAGGCAGGAGAGTCTCTGTGTCTGTGAGGCAGGAGAGTCTCTGTGTCTGTGAGGCAGGAGAGTATCTGTGTCTGTGAGGCAGGAGAGTCTCTGTGTCTGTGAGGCAGGAGAGTCTCTGTGTCTGTAAATCAGGAGAGTCTCTGTGTATGTGAAGCAGGAGAGTCTCTGTGTCTGTGAGGCAGGAGAGTCTCTGTGTCTGTGAGGCAGGAGAGTATCTGTGTCTGTAAATCAGGAGAGTCTCTGTGTATGTGAGGCAGGAGAGTCACTGTGTCTGTGAGGCAGGAGAGTCTCTGTGTCTGTGAGGCAGGAGAGTCTCTGTGTCTGTGAGGCAGGAGAGTCTCTGTGTCTGTAAATCAGGAGAGTCTCTGTATGTGACGCAGGCGAGTCTCTGTGTCTGTGAGGCTGGAGAGTTTCTGTGTCTGTGAATGAGGAGAGTCTCTGTGTGAGGCAGGAGAGTCTCTGCGTCTGTAAAGCAGGAGAGTCTCTGTGTCTGTGAGGCAGGAGAGTTTCTGTGTCTTTGAAGCAGGAGAGTCTCTGTGTCTGTAAAGCAGGAGAGTCTCTGTGTCTGTAAAGCAGGAGAGTCTCTGTGTCTGTGAGGCAGGAGAGTCTTTGTGTCTGTGAGGCAGGAGAGTCTTTGTGTCTGTGAGGCAGGAGAGTCTTTGTGTCTGTGAGGCAGGAGAGTCTCTGTGTCTGCGAGGCAGGAGAGTCTCTGTGTCTGTGAAGTAGGAGAGTCTCTGTGTGAGGCAGGAGAGTCTCTGTGTCTGTGAGGCAAGAGAGTGTCTGTGTCTGTGAGGCAGGAGAGTCACTTGTCTGTGAGGCAGGGTCAGTAAAAGGGACATATCAAGAATTTGTTGCTTGCTTTATCAATATGGTTATGGTACAACTGGAGGCTTTGGAGTATTTTAGATTTACTTTGAATCAATGCTCTGCAAATTGAATTTCATGAGAAAATTTGCTGAAGCTGACAAATAGAATTTCAAAAGATTCACTTCTTCTTTCTTCTTCTTCTTTATTTTTTAAATAAATAAGATTCACTAATCTCTAAATGATACCCAAATTACCTACTGCTAAGGGTGATGGAAACAATTGCACTCTTAAAGGGAATCTATCAGCAGGTTTTTGCTATGTCAGCTGAAGCCAGCATGCTGCAAGGTTTAACACAGAAAACTCAGGGCTGTCTGTCTTGTCACAGTCCAATCTGTTGTTTATTTGCTTTGTTTGTTTAAGCAGCTCAGACACAATCATGTGCACAACAGACCGACACACCCCATCCGCTGATTGACGCCGCACTGTCAATGTACAATCTCTATTGAGAGCCTGGTGTGGGTGGACAGCTCTCTGGACTCTGCTACATGGCTAAATCTAAAAATTCTGATTGTGTCAGAATAGGTGCACCCAGTAATCTAAGGGGCACTTTGCACACTACGACATCGCAAGCCGATGCTTGCGATGCCAAGCGCGATAGTCCCCGCCCCCGTCGCAGCTGCAATATCATGGTGATAGCTACGGCAGCTTCACATGCACTTACTTGCCCTGCAACGTCGCTCTGGACGGCGAACCGCCTCCTCATTAAGGGGGCGGGTCGTGCGGCGTCATAGCGATGTCACACGGCAGGCGGCCAATAGAAGTGGAGGGGCGGAGCTGAGCGGGACGTAAACATCCCGCCCACCTCCGTCCTTCCGCATAGCCGGCGTGAGCCGCAGGACACAGGTAAGGTGATTTTCCTCGCTCCTGCGGCTTCACACACAGCGATGTGTGCTGCCGCAGGAATGAGGAACAACATCGTAACATTGGTCCTTCCGAAATTATGGAAATGACCGCCACTACACCGATGATATGATTTGGACGTTTTTGCGCTCCTTAATCGTATCAAAAATGATTTACATACTACGATATCGACTGCGATGCCGGATGTGCGTCACTTTCGATTTGACCCCACCGACATCTCAGCTGCGATGTCGTAGTGTGCAAAGTGCCCCTAAGTTTTACATCGCTGAATTCAGTATCTCTTTGCCAACATCATACTCCTCTCAGATGAGGTAGCAAAAACCTGCTGACAGATTCCCTTTAAGTCAGTGAGTATTAATAAGATTCATTCAATTAAAATCAAAAGGGGAATGAAAGTGACATTTTTAATGACATACCAAAAATTAATGTTGCAGTCCTGTTTATTACTAGGGACCCGGAAGACCAGTGCCGTTCACACACAAAACTCCAGGTAATTCCCCAACAATCCATCATACAATGATGCAAGGCTAGGGTCGGACCAATGGATGGCCGCCTAGAGGTAGAGCCAGTCCAGTCCACTAGTTGACCACGTGGGAGGGGCGGACTGAGGACAGAAAAGTCAGATAGTCTGAGAGAGTCGAGGAGTGAAGGTGGACAGGAGGAGACGCACTGACATGGGGTGAAAGTAACCTGGTGCCCAGGAGGGTAGTTGCCGGTGGAGTACAGTGGAGCACTCCTGGAACTACGCACCAATGGGGTACAGGACCCTAGGACAGGCAGAAGCTCCAAGCTGCCCTGTTAACACCTGCACAGCAAGGACCCTGCTGACCCTAAGAATCCGAGACTCAGTAGCAAAGAGAGAGCCGGAGAAAGGACGAGAGACTCCAAACCAACAGGGTTCACACTACTGTCAGGCGGACAGCAGTGGAAAGAAACACCACCGGACGGTGACCCCAAGTTGCTGTATGCCACGGGGACCCACCAACCAGACACAGGTGCAGGGGAATAAGGCACCAGATTACTAAATTTGCACTGGGACTAAGGAAACCTGTAGGGGAAACTAGTTGGCCTCGGGTAACCAGTTACCACCAGCAAAAGTGAGTAAAAACTCAGTTGCACTGAACTCTTGTGTGGCCTACCTTCTTCCGATACCCGTCACTTCATATACTCTCTGGGGCCCGCCCTGCTTGTGAAGGGCCTACCATCCAGGCTGCCATAACACCAGCCCCAGTAGTGGACTTTGTGCAGCGGCGGTTCCATCCACATAGCCACAACACGGCAAGTGGCGTCACATGTGAAAATTATCCTAATCCCTTGTAAACATTGTGACATTCCCCAGATATACACCACCCAGGACCAAGTACCCCATATCCCTGGGCACGACACAATGTAGTACTAAAATTCAGCAGCAGGACTCATGCAAATTGACTTATTCCCATGGTCACTCACAGCAGTATTACAATCACCTCTTGCAAGAATAAAGTCAGCAATTGCCCTAAATGCAAAACCCTACAATAAAACTCCATATATTACGTAGTGTCAAGGTCATTTTGCACAGATAAAGTAGAATTATATTTACAGTCATCATTCGAAATATCCTCATACAAAATCTATCCATGATTAAGAGTGTAAGAAACTATACTTTAAGGGGAATGGTCAGCCGCGTGAATCCCGTACACATTTGCTATGAATGTTCCTGTCTTCCTTTTCTAAATGCAATGATCTCAATTATAACAATCTGTCAGAGCGAGTCAGCGTCAGTAGACACGGGAGCCAGTTGTACTGCTCAAATGTCACCCGTGCTTCACATGTCATCAGATGCCGCCTAGATGCCAATTAGTTTAGCAAAATGTCTATTTGTTTAAAGTTTTAAAGGCTACTGTACAGCTGACATCTGCCTGCGCTGGGCGCTAGATTGCATTTCACACTTCATCAGAGTAGACAAGTTGACAATTCACATCTAATTAGGAAAAAAAGGTCTCAAGTATGTTAATGGATTCCGTAGTGAGTTTGAGACCAGTTTTGGCTTATGTAAAAATATTGTATTATCGTTATAGTGCTCTTCAAAGCGTTATTCAGTTATTTTGGGAGGCCTCGAAAGGCAGGGTTGTAGTCATACTTGCCAACATTCCCAAACCATACGGGAAGCTCCAGGAAAATTGGGCAGACTTTCTGGACACCTGGGACCAGTAAAAACTCCTGGAAACCAGTGATTATAAAAGGTCTCTTGTTCCTCAACATCTAATTGTGAATTTGGAGTTATTGATATGGAGGAGCATAATCTCTAAAAGGGGGGTGGGTTAGTGCCAGACGTTTTCATTAGTGTACAAAGGATTACCCTCTCAGATTGCAATTTTGAAAAGTTGGTTGTAGCTTACCTTTACGTAAGGCTAAAAACTTTTTTTGCTGCCCTAAACATGTATCTAAATACCTTGACCGTTTATACTACTCCTCATCACTAAGCAAATAGGGCCCCAAGGTTGTTCTCTAGATATGCCTTGGATGCAGGAATGATTCCTCATAACACTTTTGAAGAATGCTCCTATCGGGAGAGGCCTGCAAACACTTCTTGATGGTGTGTTTGTTTCAGGTATTTAGTGACAGACTACCTTGAAGCTCCTATCAGGAGAGGCCTACAAACACTTCTTGATGGTGTGTTGTTTCAGGTATTTAGTGACAGACTACCTTGAAGCTCTTATCGGGAGAGGTCTAAAAACACTTCTTGATGGTGTGTTTGTTTCAGGTATTTAGTGACAGACTACCTTGAAGCTCCTATCAGGAGAGGCCTACAAACACTTCTTGATGGTGTGTTGTTTCAGGTATTTAGTGACAGACTACCTTGAAGCTCCTATCGGGAGAGGTCTAAAAACACTTCTTGATGGTGTGTTTGTTTCAGGTATTTAGTGACAGACTACCTTGAAGCTCCTATCAGGAGAGGCCTACAAACACTTCTTGATGGTGTGCTTGTTTCAGGTCTTTAGTGACAGACTACCTTGAAGCTCCTATCAGGAGAGGCCTACAAACACTTCTTGATGGTGTGCTTGTTTCAGGTATTTAGTGACAGACTACCTTGAAGCTCCTATTGGGAGAGGCATACAAACAGTTCTTGATGGTGCGCCTGTTTCAGGTATTTAATGACAGACTACCTTGAAGACTAACACCCATAAAGTGAAAGTAAGAGAGAGAAAACAAGGGTAAGGGTATTGAGAACATGCAAAGCCAATAAGTTTACTGCAACTTGTATACTTCTCTTTCAAGATAATTGCATTATTACACTTTTTCATTCCTTATCTTTCCTCTTGGCTCAACATATTCTCAGATGAGAGGAGAAAGATGAACCAAGTTTGAAAAATAAACCATGATACTCTATTGAGAATTATTTCTGTTGAATGTGTTTATATGGGTCAATCTAGTGGTTGTGATGTGAATTGCACTCTGTTTTGATATTTACAAGTCAGCTGCAATGTTGTATTCAACTTATCCTAAGAAACTGGGTCCTTACAGAGAACCAATCACCAGGATTTTCCTATATAAACTAAAACCAGTGCTATACTGGTGCTATCATGCTAATTCTATACATACCTTTAGAAGTGAGATCAGATGTATAGTTTTTGAAATACAGGCAAGTAAAATTACAGGAATGTATCGCTTTTTGATTGGCAGCAGCTGCCCAATAGCTAATATGTTGGTGGGGTAGGGTTTTGCTATCTATTCCTGTCCCTGTCTGTTGACTGGCCTCTGTAGATGCTACACTGTATGAGTCATTTCTGTCATGTGTTAGGGGCATTTAGAAATGCAGCCCATATTGTCTATCATCTACAGAGACCAAGCAGACAGGGGCGGGAATTGATAGCAAAACCTGACCCACATGTCAGCTATTCGGCAGCTGCTGCCAATCAAATAGCAGTGCATTCCTGTAAATTGACTTGCCTGTATTTAAAAAAACGTCCCTCCAAACTCACAACTAAAGGTACGTATAGAATTAGCATAATAGTGCCAGTGTAGCACTGGATTTAGTTTATATAGGAAAAATCTGGTGATTGGTGTGCTTTAATAAAATTCTTGTAGAGCTAAGGGTCAATACCGGTACTAAAGATGGTCAAATTTATTTGACTGCCATTGAATTATATACAAATATTACGATGTGCAATACAGGGTAATATTGTGGTACCCTGTTAGCCAGAAAAATCAATTGAAATACTATGTCCCAAGAATGACAAAAGAATATTAGGAGTGATACCTTTATAGGCTAACCAGAAATATTATTTATAATTTGCCTGAAGAAGGAGCCTTTGTGCTCTGAAAGCTTGCTAATATCATTTTTCTGGTTAGGCTAGTTTCACACTTGCGCTATTTTGACGCAAACGGAATCCGTCACTAATGTAGTACAGTTCATTTATTTACATTGGAAGCGCGTTACTATGGCGCGTGTGTGTGTCATGCAGTACCCGCTTGTGTCCACATGATGTCGCAATTCCACTGTAAATAAATAAACTGTACTACATTAGTGACGGATTCCGTTTGGGTCAAAATAGCGCAAGTGTGAAACTAGCCTCAGCCAAAAAAGGTATCACTCCTAATATACTTTTTGTCATTCTTGGGCCATTGTATTTCAATACAAATATTACAAAAGTCTGCCTTCTATAGCTGTGGCCGTCATCTTGCTGAACAGTGGAGGTCTGACAAAAGGGGAAAATTAAAAAGAAGGGAATTTTGTTTACTTACCGTAAATTCCTTTTCTTCTAGCTCCAATTGGGAGACCCAGACAATTGGGTGTATAGCTATGCCTCCGGAGGCCACACAAAGTATTACACTAAAAGTGTAAAGCCCCTCCCCTTCTGCCTATACACCCCCCGTGCTCCCACGGGCTCCTCAGTTTTGGTGCAAAAGCAAGAAGGAGGAAAAAATTATAAACTGGTTTAATGTAAATTCAATCCGAAGGAATATCGGAGAACTGAACCATTCAACATGAACAACATGTGTACACAAAAAAACAGGGGCGGGTGCTGGGTCTCCCAATTGGAGCTAGAAGAAAAGGAATTTACGGTAAGTAAACAAAATTCCCTTCTTCTTTGTCGCTCCATTGGGAGACCCAGACAATTGGGACGTCCAAAAGCAGTCCCTGGGTGGGTAAATAATACCTCATAATAGAGCCGTAACGGCTCCGTCCTACAGGTGGGCAACCGCCGCCTGAAGGACTCGCCTACCTAGGCTGGCATCTGCCGAAGCATAGGTATGTGTGAAGCCCCACAGGTGTTGTGTCGGTGCATTACCTTCAGGGACTCCACTCAGCTGGATCTGGTCACAGGTAGGAGATCTTCATCCTGTTCGTGACGCCAGATGTGAAGCCCCACAGGTGTTGTGTCGGTGCATTACCTTCAGGGACTCCACTCGGCTGGATCTCGTCACTGGTAGGGAATCTTCTATTTGTCGTGACGCCACTCTCAGTATTGCGGTCAGTGGGGACCGCCACTGCAGGTTGAGGGACGCCTGGGGCTGATGGTGAGTGCAGTTAGTTGGAATAGCCTCCTGAGAGTGAGGCAAGCCCCAGGGCCCTGTGTAGGTGCGTAGTACCACAAGGCGCAGAATAACTCCACACACGCAGAATGTCTTTCAGGGGTTTTACTCACTTCAGATGGCAGGGTGAGTAACCCGGGCGTAGCTGGGATGAACCAGGCGGGAACCAGGTATCCTTCAGGCTGACTTCTGGTGGTGACTACCAACTCGCCTTCCTTAGCCCTTGGTGGTTTGGGGTGACCCCGACTTTTAGTCCCTATGGGGGTCACCCAGGGAAGTTGCTGAAGCCTCTCTCCCCTTCGTTTGCCGTTTGCTTGTTGCCTGGGCCAGATCACTCCAGCTGCTTGCCTCCTGTGAACTATGGGCCCTAACTGTGGCTACGTGGCTGCGGCTTTTGTGGTGTTGTGGTGTGGGCTTTGAGGGCCCCACACCGGCAGGTTTAGCAAGGAAAGGTGGATCTATCCCCGCTCCGGGATCTGCCGCCCGTTTGGGCCTGGTTCTCCCTAGCAGTCTCCTTACTTCCCACTCTGTGCTCTCTCTCTAGCTGGAGATGGGTTTCGGGTAGCACTCCTAGGTGACCGTTCTCCCCCGTCGGTAGCCACTGCGCGGACGCTGTCAGACTACAGCAGCCCAGGGGAAGGGGTCAGCTCTCCTCGGAGCTCCC
Organism: Anomaloglossus baeobatrachus; assembly: GCF_048569485.1. Lineage (NCBI taxonomy): Eukaryota > Metazoa > Chordata > Amphibia > Anura > Aromobatidae > Anomaloglossus > Anomaloglossus baeobatrachus. Next base: position 88,303,284 of record NC_134353.1, read on the forward strand.
TGGACTCTGCTCTGAACCGGCTCACATCTGGGACCTTCACCGCTGCTCCTGTCTGAGCTCCACTTTCCTGCTCCTCACTCCTCCACCCTCTGCTGCAGACTGTTTACTCCTCCTCCTCTTTTCCCTTTTGTGCCTGCCTACGCCGCCTAGCAACCGGATTCTCTTACCACACCCCTTGAGAGGAGATGGAGGCTTTTGGCCCCCTCCACTATTCCAGTGGAGGTGAAGGCTTTTCCCCCTCCTGGGATCCCCAGGGGTCCTCTCATAGGTACATGTGTGAGACCTGGTCACTATGCGCCTGTGTAGTCACACCTCAGTCAGCCTTCTGGATTACCTGTATTGTACTGTCCCCAGCATGGGTGCAGTACTCAGTGGTGCCTGACCAGGTCAGGGGCGCCACATATGCACCTGATAGTGTTTCGTGAAAGTGTGCAGGCTCGACCAGGTAGCTGCCTGACACACCTGCTGAGCCGTAGCCTGGTGCCGCAAGGCCCAGGACGCTCCCACGGCCCTGGTAGAATGGGCCTTCAGCCCTGATGGAACCGGAAGCCCCGAGGAACGATAAGCTTCGAGAATTGGTTCCTTGATCCACCGAGCCAGGGTTGATTTGGAAGCTTGTGTCCCTTTACGCTGGCCAGCGACAAGGACAAAGAGTGCATCCGAGCGGCGCAGGGGCGCCGTACGAGAAATGTAGAATCTGAGTGCTCTCACCAGATCTAACAAGTGCAAATCCTTTTCACATTGGTTAACTGGATGAGGACAAAAAGAGGGTAAGGAGATATCCTGATTGAGATGAAAGGGGGATACCACCTTAGGGAGAAATTCCGGAACCGGACGCAGAACCACCTTGTCCTGGTGAAACACCAGGAAAGGGGCTTTGCATGACAACGCTGCTAGCTCAGACACTCTCCGAAGTGAAGTGACTGCTACTAGGAAAACCACTTTCTGCGAAAGGCGTGCGAGAGAAATATCCCTCATTGGCTCGAACGGTGGTTTCTGAAGAACCATCAGCACCCTGTTCAGATCCCAGGGTTCTAACGGACGCTTGTAAGGAGGGACGATGTGACAAACCCCCTGCAGGAACGTGCGTACCTGTGGAAGTCTGGTCAGGCGCTTCTGAAAAAACACAGAGAGCGCAGAGACTTGTCCCTTAAGGGAGCCGAGCGACAAACCCTTTTCCAATCCGGATTGAAGAAAGGACAGAAAAGTGGGCAAGGCAAATGGCCAGGGAGAAAAACCCTGAGCAGAGCACCACGACAGGAATATTTTCCACGTCCTGTGGTAGATCTTGGCGGACGTTGGTTTCCTAGCCTGTCTCATAGTGGCAATGACCTCTTGAGATAATCCCGAAGACGCTAAGATCCAGGACTCAATGGCCACACAGTCAGGTTGAGGGCCGCAGAATTCAGATGGAAAAACGGCCCTTGAGACAGCAAGTCTGGTCGGTCTGGTAGTGCCCACGGTTGGCCGACCGTGAGATGCCACAGATCCGGGTACCACGACCTCCTCGGCCAGTCTGGAGCGACGAGGATGGCGCGGCGGCAGTCGGCCCTGATCTTGCGTAACACTCTGGGCAACAGTGCCAGAGGAGGAAACACATAAGGGAGTTGAAACTGCGACCAATCCTGAACTAAGGGGTCTACCGCCAGAGCTCTGTGATCGTGAGATCGTGCCATGAATGCCGTGACCTTGTTGTTGTGCCGGGACGCCATTAGGTCGACGTCCGGCATCCCCCAGCGGCAACAGATCTCCTGAAACACGTCCGGGTGAAGGGACCATTCCCCTGCGTCCATGCCCTGGCGACTGAGAAAGTCTGCTTCCCAGTTTTCCACGCCCGGGATGTGAACTGCGGAGATGGTGGAGGCCGTGGCTTCCACCCACATCAAAATCCGCCGGACTTCCTAGAAGGCTTGCCGACTGCGTGTTCCGCCTTGGTGGTTGATGTAAGCCACCGCTGTGGAGTTGTCCGACTGAATTCGGATCTGCTTGCCTTCCAGCCACTGCTGGAACGCTTTTAGGGCAAGATACACTGCCCTGATCTCCAGAACATTGATCTGAAGTGAGGACTCTTGCTGAGTCCACGTACCCTGAGCCCTGTGGTGGAGAAAGACTGCTCCCCACCCTGACAGACTCGCGTCCGTCGTGACCACCTCCCAGGATGGGGGTAGGAAGGATTTCCCCTTCGATAAAGAAGTGGGAAGAAGCCACCACCGAAGGGAAGCTTTGGTTGCCTGAGAGAGGGAGACGTTCCTGTCGAGAGACGTCGGCTTCCTGTCCCATTTGCGTAGGATGTCCCATTGAAGAGGACGCAGGTGAAACTGCGCGAAAGGGACTGCCTCCATTGCTGCCACCATCTTCCCCAGGAAGAGCATGAGGCGCCTCAAGGGGTGTGACTGACCTTGAAGGAGAGATTGCAACCCTGTCTGCAGTGACCGCTGTTTGTTCAGCGGAAGCATCACTATCGCTGAGAGGGTATGAAACTCCATGCCAAGATATGTCAGCGATTGGACCGGTGTCAGATTTGACTTTGGAAAATTGATGATCCACCCGAAACTCTGGAGAGTCTCCAGAGTAGCGTTGAGGCTGTGTTGGCATGCCTCTTGAGAGGGTGCCTTGACCAGCAGATCGTCTAAGTAAGGGATCACCGAGTGACCCTGAGAGTGGAGGACCGCAACTACTGTAGCCATGACCTTGGTGAAAACCCGTGGGGCTGTCGCCAGGCCGAACGGCAGTGCCGCGAACTGAAGGTGTTCGTCTCCGATGGCGAAGCGCAGGAAGCGCTGATGCTCTGGAGCAATCGGTACGTGGAGATAAGCATCTTTGATATCGATCGATGCAAGGAAATCTCCTTGGGACATTGAGGCGATGACGGAGCGGAGGGATTCCATCCGGAACCGCCTGGTCTTTACGTGTTTGTTGAGCAGTTTTAGGTCCAGGACAGGACGGAAAGACCCGTCCTTCTTTGGAACCACAAACAGGTTGGAGTAAAAACCGTGACCCTGTTGCTGAAGAGGAACCGGGACCACCACTCCTTCTGCCTTCAGAGTGCCCACCGCCTGCAGAAGAGCATCGGCTCGCTCGGGAGGCGGAGATGTTCTGAAGAATCGAGTCGGAGGACGAGAGCTGAACTCTATCCTGTAACCGTGAGACAGAATGTCTCTCACCCAACGGTCTTTTACCTGTGGCAGCCAGGTGTCGCAAAAGCGGGAGAGCCTGCCACCGACCGAGGATGCGGTGTGAGGAGGCCGTAAGTCATGAGGAAGCCGCCTTGGTAGCGGCACCTCCGGCGGTCTTTTTAGGGCGTGACTTAGACCGCCATGAATCGGAGTTCCTCTGATCCTTCTGAGGCCTTTTGGACGAGGAGAATTGGGACCTGCCCGCACCCCGAAAGGACCGAAACCTCGACTGTCCCCTCCTCTGTTGGGGTATGTTTGGTTTGGCCTGGGGTAAGGATGTTTCCTTTCCCTTGGATTGTTTGATGATTTCATCCAATCTCTCACCAAACAAACGGTCGCCAGAAAATGGCAAACCGGTTAAGCACTTTTTGGAAGCCGAATCTGCCTTCCATTCCCGTAGCCACAAGGCCCTGCGTATTGCCACCGAATTGTCGGCTGCAACCGCCGTACGGCTCGCAGAGTCCAGGACAGCATTAATAGCGTAGGACGCAAATGCCGACGTTTGAGAGGTTATGGACGCCACTTGTGGCGCAGACGTACGTGTGAGTGCGTCAATTTGCGCTTGACCCGCTGAGATAGCTTGGAGTGCCCATACGGCTGCGAATGCTGGAGCAAAAGACGCGCCGATAGCTTCATAGATGGATTTCAACCAGAGCTCCATCTGTCTGTCAGTGGCATCCTTGAGTGAAGCCCCATCTTCAACTGCAACTATGGATCTAGCCGCCAGTCTGGAGATTGGAGGATCCACCTTGGGACACTGAGTCCAGCCCTTGACCACGTCAGGGGGGAAGGGATAACGTGTATCCTTAAGGCGCTTGGAAAAACGCTTATCTGGACAAGCTCGGTGTTTCTGGACTGCCTCTCTGAAGTCAGAGTGGTCCAGAAACATACTCGTTGTGCGCTTGGGAAACCTGAAACAGAATTTCTCCTGCTGAGAAGCTGACTCCTCTACTGGAGGAGCTGAGGGAGACATATCCAACATTTGATTGATGGACGCGATAAGATCATTCACTATGGCGTCCCCATCCGGAGTATCAAGATTGAGAGCGGCCTCAGGATCAGAATCCTGATCAGCTACCTCCACTTCATCATACAGAGAGTCCTCCCGCTGAGACCCTGAACAATGTGATGATGTCGAGGGAATTTCCCAGCGAGCTCGCTTAGGCGGTCTGGGGCTGCGGTCCGTGTCAGAGACCTCACCCTGGGATCTATGAGACACCCCGGGAGGACATTGTTGTTCCAACTGAGGAGAACCAGGGAGCAATGATTCCACAGTGCCCATGGTCTGAGATACCGGTCTGGACTGCAAAGCTTCTAGTATCTTAGCCATAGTCTCAGAAAGTCTTTCAGTAAAAACTGCAAACTCCGTCCCTGTCACCTGGACAGTGTTAGCAGGTGGTTCCTCCTGGGCCACCCTTAGCAGAGGCTCCGGCTGAGTAAGTGCTACAGGAGCCGAGCATTGCACACAATGAGGGTCAGTGGAACCTGCCGGTAGTATAGCCGTACATGCGGCGCAGGCAGCATAGTAAGCCTGTGCTTTGGCACCCTTGCTTCTTGTGGACGCCATGCTGTTGTCTCCCCTGAGCAATCCAGGAGGGTATATAGCCAAAAATCAACCGTGCACCATACAGTGTAAAGTATAGCCTATAATCATATAATCTATAAGTACACTTCTGCACAAGTGGGGCCAGCACCTCAGGTGCTGCTTACCGCCCGCTCAAAGCGGTTGTGTGGTCACCAGAATCCCTGCCTGGGTCTCCCCGAGCTTGTCTCCCCTCTCCAGCGTCAGAAGAGCTGACAGGAATGGCTGCCGGCGTCCTGAGGAGAGGAGGGGGCCGTGGGCGTGCCCTAGAAAGTGCGGGAATCTGGTGCCCCACTGTGCACAGTGAGGGGGGTGGAGTATGCAAAGCATGTTCCAGCCCTCAGTGCTGACTTCTCGTACAGCGTCCCGCCCTTCCCCTGACTGGCAGGCCTTGGGGCGGGAAAAAAGTGAGACTAGGCTGCAAAAGCCGGGGACTAAAGTTATAAGCGCGGCCGGCGTATAAGCCCGGTCGGCGCGGTAGTCCCCGGCGCACTAACAGTCCCAGCCGCGCCGCAGTGTAAAAATGGCAGCGGCGGTCAGCGCGGTAGTCCCCATAAACTAACACACCCAGCACGCTGCAGTGTGTGATGGCACAAGCGCGGTCAGCGCTGCGGTCCCCGGCACACTAACACACCCAGCAATGCTGGAGTGTTTCTGTGCGCGGTCCCCACGGGGACACAGAGTACCTTAAAGTAGCAGGGCCTTGTCCCTGACGATACTCGGCTCCTTATCCAGCAGAGTCCCCAGGAGCTGTGGATGGAGCACGGTCTCAGTGCCTGGAGACCGATTAGGATCCCACTTCACCCAGAGCCCTAAAGGGGATGGGGAAGGAAAACAGCATGTGGGCTCCAGCCTCCGTACCCGCAATGGATACCTCAACCTTAACAACACAGCCGACAAGAGTGGGGTGAGAAGGGAGCATGCTGGGGGCCCTGTTATGGGCCCTCTTTTCTTCCATCCGACATAGTCAGCAGCTGCTGCTGACTAAGCTGTGGAGCTATGCGTGCATGTCTGCCTCCTTCGCACAAAGCATGAAAACTGAGGAGCGCGTGGGAGCACGGGGGGTGTATAGGCAGAAGGGGAGGGGCTTTACACTTTTAGTGTAATACTTTGTGTGGCCTCCGGAGGCATAGCTATACACCCAATTGTCTGGGTCTCCCAATGGAGCGACAAAGAAAAACCCCACATCCCTCATAAGTCACCTATCTGGTTGATTCAGCAGCTCCCTGCCAGTTCTCCAGTCCTCCTTCAAGTAATGGTCCAGTGTTGACTGTAGGCCACGAGTCCACTGTGCAAGATTTGGTTTCTGCTTGTGGTTGGAAGTCCCCGTCAAGGGTGAACACTGGGCCGGAGATGCAACACAATGTAAGTGTGGAGGAGAGGACAGCGCGCGGGGAGCAGTTAGGTGAGAGATGAAGTATGTTTTATTTTTCTTTTCAACCATTTGCCAGCCACTTACCTCTCCAGTAAACTTTGCTGCTCCTTGCCTGGTGCGAGGTCTTCCATGAATCTATTGTATTGCATCTCCATCCTGGTGTTCACTTTAGACCAGGGCTTCCAGCTATGAGTAGGCCTTGGAGTTTACTTGCAGCCAGATGTTCAGGCCAACAGTGACCACGACTGAGAAATCTCTGTGCATGTACAGCTAAAGTTCATTTAATCAATAGATGTTATAATAATAATAATTTCCACAATTGGATGTATTTAAAAAAGTGTCCCTGTGCTGAGATAATGTTATATGTGTATTCCTGCTGTGTACTGTGTAATGACTGTTGCAGACCAGTCAAGGGCATGGTCTGATCATACCACATTTACCAGGCGAGAGATGAAGTGAAAAAACTATACAGACATTACCGTACTGGATTGTAAACAATTCTTTCTGTGAGGTAAAACATTTTTTAAAAGGAAATGTTTTACCTCACAAAAAGAATCAACTGTAATGTCTTTATACACTTTTGTGTCCTCTCCTTTCCAGGAGATGTAATATAATCAGACCAAGTCCCTGCGCGCTCAGACATGGCCATTACAGTGCACTGCAGGGGTGCATTTATAAGATTGTCTCAGCACAGGAACCTTTTTTTTAAGCACATTATTTTTATTCCAAGATCTATTTATTAAAATCAACTTTTTTCATGGGAAAACCCCTTTAACTCCAGCTTGAAGTCAGAAGCCCCAACTTAGGGTACATATTTGGCTAGAGATGCAACGCAATGGAGGCACGGAGGACTACACAGCTGACAAAGAACAAAGGCGGCGGTCAAAGTTGAACGGTAAGGGGAGCATAACTATTCTTTTTATTTATTATGCTCTTGGGTCTGGAGAGAAATCAGTGCCAACAGGCAAATTGGAATTTTGTAGAACCTCCCAATTCTAGTGAATACATCTGTATGTAAACAATGGTTCAGTGGTGTTAAGTCTAAAGCCAAGGTAAGCATCAAAGAGAGGATGGGAAGGTATACAAGGAACTAAAGTACTTGTATCTCTCTACTACTATAAAAGCTGAGATATCTATATATATATATATATATATATATATATATATATATATATATATATATACAGTTAGGTCCAGAAATATTTGGACAGTGACATTGTTATTTTAGCTGTTTACAAAAACATGTTCAGAAATACAATTATATATATAATATGGGCTGAAAGTGCACACTCCCAGCTGCAATATGAGAGTTTTCACATCCAAATCGGAGAAAGGTTTTAGGAATCATAGCTCTGTAATGCATAGCCTCCTCTTTTTCAAGGGACCAAAAGTAATTGGACAAGGGACTCTAAGGGCTGCAATTAACTCTGAAGGTGTCTCCCTCGTTAACCTGTAATCAATGAAGTAGTTAAAAGGTCTGGGGTTCAAAGAGATTTGATGTATCTTGTGCTTGCTGGTCCTGAGGAAGGGGGCTGAGACCCCTGAAACGCGTAGACCTATGCCGAAATAAAGTGTACATTGATCAAGTTTACATCTAGGATCTCTGGCGCGGTTATTAAGAACCCATCTCCGCTTTCTCTCTCTGTTGTCTAAGTCAACAGTAAAGAGAAGACTCCATGAAAGTAAATACAAAGGGTTCACATCTAGATGCAAACCATTCATCAATTCCAAAAATACAGGCCAGAGTTAAATTTGCTGAAAAACACCTCATGAAGCCAGCTCAGTTCTGGAAAAGTATTCTATGGACAGATGAGACAAAGATCAACCTGTACCAGAATGATGGGAAGAAAAAAGTTTGGAGAAGAAAGGGAACGGCACATGATCCAAGGCACACCACATCCTCTGTAAAACATGGTGGAGGCAACGTGATGGCATGGGCATGCATGGCTTTCAATGGCACTGGGTCACTTGTGTTTATTGATGACATAACAGCAGACAAGAGTAGCCGGATGAATTCTGAAGTGTACCGGGATATACTTTCAGCCCAGATTCAGCCAAATGCCGCAAAGTTGATCGGACGGCGCTTCATAGTACAGATGGACAATGACCCCATGCATACAGCCAAAGCTACCCAGGAGTTCATGAGTGCAAAAAAGTGGAACCTTCTGCAATGGCCAAGTCAATCACCAGATCTTAACCCAATTGAGCATGCATTTCACTTGCTCAAATCCAGACTTAAGACGGAAAGACCCACAAACAAGCAAGACCTGAAGGCTGCGGCTGTAAAGGCCTGGCAAAGCATTAAGAAGGAGGAAACCCAGCGTTTGGTGATGTCCATGGGTTCCAGACTTAAGGCAGTGATTGCCTCCAAAGGATTCGCAACAAAATATTGAAAATAAAAATATTTTGTTTGGGTTTGGTTTATTTGTCCAATTACTTTTGACCTCCTAAAATGTGGAGTGTTTATAAAGAAATGTGTACAATTCCCACAATTTCTATCAGATATTTTTGTTCAAACCTTCAAATTAAACGTTACAATCTGCACTTGAATTCTGTTGTCGAGATTTCATTTCAAATCCAATGTGGTGGCATGCAGAGCCCAACTCGCGAAAATTGTGTCACTGTCCAAATATTTCTGGACCTAACTGTATATATATATATATATATATATATATATATATATATATATATAAAATAAACACATACAGTAATATGTAATATATATATATACATATATATATATATATATATATACATACACACTGCTCAAAAAATAAGGGGGACACTTAAAGAGCAGAATGGTATGTTAGTGCTCCCTTTACTTTTTTGAGCAATATACGGTATATATATGTATATATACACACACACATATATATATATATATATATATATATATATATATATACATATATATATATAATATAAATATACATACACTGTATATATATATATATATATATACATATATATACATATATACATACATATATATATATATATATATATATATATATATATATATATCTATCTCAACATATATATGTAACTATACTATACTATACTATACTGCTCAAAAACATAAGGGGGACACTTAAACAACAGAATGGTATTTTAGTGTTCCCTTTACTTTTTTGAGCAGTATACAGTGCCTACAAGTAATATTCAACCCCCTGCAGATTTAGCAGGTTTGATAAGATGCAAATAAGTTAGAGCCTGCAAACTTCAAACAAGAGCAGGATTTATTAACAGATGCATAAATCTTACAAACCAACAAGTTATGTTGCTCAGTTAAATTTTAATAAATTTTCACCATAAAAGTGTGGGTCAATTATTATTCAACCCCTAAGTTTAATATTTTGTGGAATAACCCTTGTTTGCAATTACAGCTAATAATCGTCTTTTATAAGACCTGATCAGGCCGGCACAGGTCTCTGGAGTTATCTTGGCCCACTCCTCCATGCAGATCTTCTCCAAGTTATCTAGGTTCTTTGGGTGTCTCATGTGGACTTTAATCTTGAGCTCCTTCCACAAGTTTTCAATTGGGTTAAAGTCAGGAGACTGACTAGGCCACTGCAACACCTTGATTTTTTCCCTCTTGAACCAGGCCTTGGTTTTCTTGGCTGTGTGCTTTGGGTCGTTGTCTTGTTGGAAGATGAAATGACGACCCATCTTAAGATCCTTGATGGAGGAGCGGAGGTTCTTGGCCAAAATCTCCAGGTAGGCCGTTCTATCCATCTTCCCATGAATGCGGACCAGATGGCCAGGCCCCTTGGCTGAGAAACAGCCCCACAGCATGATGCTGCCACCACCATGCTTGACTGTAGGGATGGTATTCTTGGGGTTGTATGCAGTGCCTCCAAATGTCACGTGTGTGGTTGGCACCAAAGATCTCGATCTTGGTCTCATCAGACCAGAGAACCTTGAACCAGTCTGTCTCAGAGACCTCCAAGTGATCATGAGCAAACTGTAGACGAGCCTTGACATGACGCTTTGAAAGTAAAGGTACCTTATGGGCTCGTCTGGAACGGAGACCATTGCGGTGGAGTATGTTACTTATGGTATTGACTGAAACCAATGTCCCCACTGCCATGAGATCTTCCCGGAGCTCCTTCCTTGTTGTCCTTGGGTTAGCCTTGACTCTTCGGACAAGCCTGGCCTCGGCACGGGTGGAAACTTTCAAAGGCTGTCCAGGCCGTGGAAGGCTAACAGTAGTTCCATAAGCCTTCCACTTCCGGATGATGCTCCCAACAGTGGAGACAGGTAGGCCCAACTCCTTGGAAAGGGTTTTGTACCCCTTGCCAGCCTTGTGACCCTCCACGATCTTGTCTCTGATGGCCTTGGAATGCTCCTTTGTCTTTCCCATGTTGACCAAGTATGAGTGCTGTTCACAAGTTTGGGGAGGGTCTTAATTAGTCAGAAAAGGCTGGAAAAAGAGATAATTAATCCAAACATGTGAAGCTCATTGTTCTTTGTGCCTGAAATACTTCTTAATACTTTACGGGAACCAAACAGAATTCTTGTGGTTTGAGGGGTTGAATAATAAATGATCCTCTGAATAAACTTTTCACAATTTAAAAAAAAAATAAAAAAAGAAATAACATTCTTTCTTGCTGCAGTGCATTTCACACTTCCAGGCTGATCTACAGTCCAAATGTCACAATGCCAAGTTAATTCCGAATGTGTAAACCTGCTAAATCTGCAGGGGGTTGAATACTACTTGTAGGCACTGTATATGTATATATATATATATATATATATATATATATATATATATATATATATATACACATATATATATATATGTATACGCACTGTGCAGATGTGGAATATTTTTATTTCTGCAAATCTCTTTTCACTTTCTTGCTAGAAAATAATTGGTTTGGGTCTTATAGAGGAGGTAAGCATGGCCACCTTAGTTAATTTAAGGAGCATGTACTGACAGTGCTTATGGAAGAAACCACTATTATTCAGCACTGTTCATTCATGTAGATCACTAAGCCTCCAAACTTGCATTTCAGGACATGTTGCTTATTCTACAGTGCCTGGAAATTGTTGGTGCAGAACTAAACATGGCTTTGAAAGTGTCACTGTAATGCGGGATCTGCTTTTAAAATGCCACTGATATTCACAACTGTATCTGGAAAGTCTATGATACTGATCATTAAAAACATGCAGTAGAACCGTTTTATCTTAATCCTTGAAAAAGAGTTTCGCTCATTAAATGCCGCTCTTTTCTTGTAAAGTTTACATCCTCGCAGCACCGGTTTTAATCTGGGTTTTGTGATAAACCGTGTTACTAAACTAAATAGCAATAAAAAAAATCTATATGATATATACGCATAATAAAGAATAAAGCTGTCGAAACGGCTATAAGACGGTAAAGCTAAGTGGTGAAAATAAATAGGAAAATAAATCATGAAAAAAGGCAATAAATAAAAAAAGAATATTGAAGCAAATAATATTAAAATAAAGTATGAATAAACAGAAAATAAACACAGACATGATGTAAAGGTATGTGCACATATTCAGTATTTACAGCAGAAAATTCAGCACAAAATCCTGCAGGTGTGTATCAGAACCTTCTTCAACAACAAGTGACTCTGTACTTGCGTTCATCACTCAATCAGCAATTTTCATGCAGGACAATGCCCCCTGTCACACAGCAAAATGGGTAAAGCAGTTCCTTGAAACCAAAAACATTGAAACAATGAAATGACCTGCCCAGAGTCCTGATCTAAACCCAATAGAAAACTTCTGGAAATTCCCTGGTGGTTAAGTTATGGCCAAGAAACCCACAACAGTCAAAGAACTGCGGAAGAGACTGGAAGAAGTGGGAACAAAATCCCACCAGAGCAGTGTGAAAGACTAGTGATGTCCTGTGGCTGCAGATGTGCTGAAGTCATTCATTGCAAAGGCCTGTACAGGTCTTACTGATCGGTGACTGTTCTTACCTTCAGAAAATGAGTTATAATCTTTCTCTGTGCTACACTCATTGCTGTTCTCTATTTATGATCATCACATTTTGGGCAAAAAAAAAAGGCTATATGTTGATAAACTTTGGATGTTTTGTAAAACCCTGTTCTAGTGGCATGGTGCACCCCTTACAAAAACCTTCAAATGTTGATCAATATAGATTACATTATTTCGGAAAAAAGCAAATAATCATACATTGTTCTCTAATTTTGATCTCTAGTGCACATCAAAGGGATTGGTAACTCTTGCAAATTTGCCCCTTTGTTTCTCTCCAGACTGTGCCTTGGTTTGAAGACACGCATTAGTCAATCATTTCTGAAAGAGAAATATGCAGCTAATGAAATTAACAAAATTCCCAACCACTTCCCTGGACCCTATTGACATATTGCAGATTCAAGCTTTCAGCAGACTCAGCAACACTAACACAATGTCGGAGAATGAATTGTTCTCATTAGTCATAATCTTAATTAGGAACTTCAATTTGTAGCGAGGTCACAAATTACAGTGTTAATGATTTCCAAAAACAATTAACAGCAACGACAAATTAACATTGTCTGCTTTACACAGTCCTCTCCAGCATAAGCCTGCAGCTGTCCACCTCTACATGACAAGCTATAGACCAATGGTGGACAGCTAGATACATGATTTGGGGCATCATTGCCTTAATCAGAGGACATCCAATTCCTTTGATGGGGTATCTGAATACATATTTATAAAGCTCATTTACATGATTAATATATAAGTAGTCCTTGGCATTTTCTGATCACCTTTGAAGAAGATCTTTCACCTTTTTCAGCATGTTAAACTGATCACATCATATAATAGGGGCTGCAGAGCTAATTGAAAAATTGTATGTGACTTCAGGTATAGAAAAATAGCAGGCACTCAGTGATTTATTGGAGTTTTTCAGAATTTATTCTTCAGATATACAGGGGAGGGATAAGAGTGCTGCGTACACGGACAACGGTGGCCGTATCGCACCTGTTACTGGCACTTCAACGGGTCCATGATGGACCCGTTGAAGCGCCGGTAAAAGGTGCAAAACGGCCACTGTCATCCATGTACACAGCACTCTTATCCCTCCCCTGTACCTCTGAAGAATAAATTCTGAAAAACTCCAATAAACCGGTGAGTGCCTGCTATTTTTTCTATATCTGAAGTCACATTGTTTTCTTGAACTTGGCGGAGCACTGAGGTTTAAGGAGATACTGTGCTTGTGAGGATTTACTGTGTAGAACATAGAATTGTGCCCAAGTGGTTCCTTCTCAAAAAGAAAAATTGTATGCATTAGTAAATTAATCATCCCTGTTGTGAAGATATTAACTTGTAAAGTTTAGGTTAAAACTTATAAGTTCAAGGGGATTTTACTAGAGATTTTTGTTTGGAGACATATAGTTTTTCACCTGTATAATATTGACCAATCATAAGTAGGAGGCGTCTTGCAAGGGAAAGAACAAAGCCCTAGAAGGTCAGAGTCGTGAGATATAATGACCCCCAGAAAGAGAAGAGATCGACACTCAATTGTTGCAATGAATAAATGGAAATTTTTAATGGTAATCTAATTACAGAAAATAATTAAAGTTTCGGTGCCTCTACCACTGTGCTTGTTTTTTTCAGGAAATCCTTCCTTTTTTTGGCGATCTGTTTCATTCTGTTCATTCTGACTAAGGTCCAAAATGAGAGACTGAAACGTTATATAATCTCTGTAATTGAATTGCCATTAAAATTTTCTATTTATTCACCACAATAATTGAGTGCCGAGTCCTTCTCTTTCTATGATTATGGACTGGTTCCCTACTCGAGCGCCATATCCTTCTAAAGTGGAGTAACATACATCCCTACACTATATAATGCTCTCAGCCTTAATCTCTGTGTGGCGCCCTGGACTAGCCAGGTCGTCACAGGTAACCAACACACACCCCCACCCCCACTAGACAGTAACATTAGCCAAACACAAAATCCTTGTTGCCTCCCTCCAGGGTCTGATGTCCACACCAGGCAGGGCGGAGCCAAGCGGTTAGCCCCACCCAACAAGGAGTTCACACGCCTGGAGGCAGGAAAAGTGACACAACAGTGGAGGAGGTTGAAGTGAGAGGAGTCAAGTGGAGAGTGTCTGGGTTTGTGGCCCAGGCACTGACAACAAGGTTGGCAGACGGTGGTGGCCGTCTGCAGGAGTGATGAATCAACGCGGAACCGTAGGACCGGGGACGGGTGGTGGCCTGCTGGTACCGACCGGGGAGCGAAGTGAAGCCAGCACACACAGGCAGGGCCATCGGACCCCGACTAGGCTTGGAGTCGCCGTCAACAGTCAAATCCGAGTGTGATAGGAACCCCAGGGTATTCCTAACAGCCAAAGACCCGTTAGAAGGCAACCGCCTGCACTGTGAGGGTATATAGCTACCACCTAAGGCTAGAGACACAAGGGCTCCTCCGGCCTCCATACACCGGGGAGCGGACTACCGTTGGGGATCCATCGTACTCAAACAGTACACAAAGGTGCAGGGAAAGACAGCCGCCATCACCTGTCCGGGGAGAGACACTGCAGCCGGCTGCGGGACCCATCCATCCAGCCGTTTGGTTTACCGAGGACTTTGTGCATCTCTTACTGAGTGAGTACACCCGTGCCATACGGCACCGCGCCGCGCTGTCCCTGCAACCCTGCACCTTGCCAACCCTGCCTCCCCGTCACATTACCGGGCCCCGGGACCACCGACCCCTACCCACGGAGGGGGAAAACAACATCCCAGCTGCTCCCTACCATCGCTCCCGGGATCCCCGTCACCAGCAGCGGTGGTGCCTATCTTCACCACAACCCGTGGGTGGCGTCACGGACTAAATCCCCCAAACCAACCACCCTTTTTACTCACGGGCGAGGAGCGCCACTCGAGCCCCCGGATCCGGCCCACCGCTCGAGCCACCGAGCAGCAGCCGCAGCAGCGCCGGACCCGAGCGTTAGCGAGCGACATCTGCATCTACTGTATAGTGTACAGAAGATCTGACTGTGATTACACCTTCAGCTATCATCCTATGGTAGTCAGTGTGGCAATAGGTGGAGACAGGTGACAGCGCTGTGAGAGGGGAGATGAAGTTACAGTTGTGTTTGTGATCACACTCAGCTCAACTTTGTTCCCCTTCCCCAACACAGACAGCTGGAGGTGTAATCACACTGGAGTGCAGCTCTATACAACACAGTAACTGCAAACATCAAGGCTGAGAGTGGTCTGTCTATCATTTCATCTCCTAGGGGAAAGCATGTTCTTCTGACTTTCTGGGGGCGTGTTTTTTTTTTTTTTTCTGCATGATGCCTTTTCCTTTTTTATTGATCAACATCATGCAGGGGAAAGTTCAAGCCTCCAGAAAAGAATATTTGATAACGCTCTGTTGGACTTAGCCTATCTTATATCCAAAACTTACCAGCTAACAGATCCGCAGTGCAGAGGAAAAAAAATAATTATTTTTTAGCTCTGCAGCTACTGTTCCATGCTGAGATTGGTTTACAGGGAACCTGTCAAATTTTGCAACTATAAACTATCACCAGTGGGCTCTTATATACAGCATTCTAACATGCTGTATATAAGAGCCCAGGTTGCTGTGTAGAATGTCATGCAACCAGGCTTCTGAAGGAGGACAAAGATGGCCGAAAGAGGAGGTGCTGGTACCACAGAACGGAGACACCCATCAGACTAGTCTTCACCGCACTGCTCCTTAGGTGAGTATTATAAAGTGATTTTTACGTTCTATACAGCGACATGGGCTCCTATATACAGCATGTTAGAATGCGGAGAACATTCCCATCTTGTTTGTACTTGCATATAATTGTTTGTACAGATGAATGAAGCAACTTCAGGTATTTGAAAAGTGCACCCAAGGATGAACCAGACTTGTTCAAATCCACAATTCTCTTCCTGAGATCTTGGCCCCAACTAGCCCTCCAAACAGTATAATGACCCGCACACAGCACTTCACACCGTATGATAGCCCCCACACAAACCTTCACACTGTATAATTGCTTGCATACAGTATAATGGTCCTCAAATAGCCTTCCATATAGTATAAAGGCTCACTCTTAGCCCTACAAATAGTATAATGACAACCAAATAGTGTAGTGGGCCTCTAATAGTCCTTCATATAATATACTGTACAGCTCATAGTCTTCCATATAGTATAATGCACATCCCATAGTCATTTATATAGTATAATTCACCCCCATAGTCCTCCATATTGTAAAATTCACCCCCTAATTCCTTCATACTGTATAATGCATACCACATAGTCGTCAATACAACATAATACACCACTCATAGGCCTCCATATTGTATAATGCACACCACATAGTGATCCTTGTAGTATTATGGCCACCAGTGTACTTACTGCTTAAAAATAAATAGATATATACTCACATCCTCCTGATCCCCCGCTGCTCCGGTCTCTGTGGTAAGAGGTCTGCAGCTCTGCTCATCTCGGACAGCGGGCACGCTGTAGTGATGTCATAGCACCCGCTGTGCTAAGACATCAGATAGCGAAAGACAATGATGGAGGACAGAGCATCAGCAGAGCACGCACTCTTTCATCATTGCTTTCCACTATATCGGCATCCAAGATGTTTGTGTGACGCCCTGGACTAGCCAGGTAGTCACAGACATTACACCTTACACACCCCTTCCCCTGGACAGTAACACCAGTCAAACAAAAACCTTTGTGGCCTCCCTCCAGGGTCTGATATCCACACCAGGTGGGGCGGAGCCAGGCGGTTGGCCCCACCCACCGATGAGTTCACAGGCCTGGAGGCGGGAAAAGTGTCAGATTCGTTTTGGAGGTGAAAGTGTGAAGAGTAGAAACTGCAAGTGTCTGGGTCGGAGCCCAGGCACTGACAGCAAGGTTGGCAGACGGTGGTGGCCGTCTGCAGGACTTAGTGGACCTCTGCAGAACCGTAGGACCGGAGTCGGGTGGTGGCCCGCCGGTACCAGGGAGTGGAGTGAAGCTAAGCACACAGGAGGACCATCGGACCCCGACTAGGCTTGGAGCCGCTGACAACGGTCAAATCCGAGTGTGACCGGAACCCCCAGGGGTTTCCTAACAACAAAGACCCGACAGATGGCAACAGTCCACACCGTGAGGATATACAGCCACCGCCATAGGCTAGAGATCCAAGGGCCAGCGCCTGCAGGCAAAACGGGCTCCTTCGGTACCTATACGCCGGGGAGCGAACTACCGGTGGGCAACCACAGGAGTCAGAACATTCTAACAAGGTGCAGGGAAAGACAGCCACCATCAGCCGTCTGGGGAGAGCACAAACACTGCAGCCGGCTGTGGAACCCGTCCATCCAGCCGTTTGGTTTACCAGAGACTCTGTCATTGACTGCCTGAGTGAGTACACCAGTGTCATCTGGCACCGCGCCGCGCTACCCCTACAACCCTGCACCCCAGCCATCCAGCCTCCCCGTTACACCACCGGGCCCCGGGATCACCAACCCCTACCCACGGAGGGGACAACATCCTAGCTGCTCCCTACCATTGCTCCCGGGATCCCCATCACCAGCAGCGGTGGTGCCCATAATCACCACGACCCGTGGGTGGCGTCACGAACTATCTCCCAAAACAAACCACCCCCTTTTCACTCGTGGGCGAGGAGCGCTGCTCGAGTCCCCAGGTCCGACCCACCGCTCGAGCCACCGAGCAGCAGCAGCCCCGGACCCGAGCGTAGCGAGCGCGACCCCTCCGCCGGCAACATTTGTACACGTCTAATATTAGACTCATTGGAGAAGTGAAGTGGGCTCTACAAATCCAAGCAATGCCCACACTTTAGTAGGTGAATATTTCTGATTACATTTCAGGATTATGTAGTTTCTTTTTAATGTAAAACCACAAAGGATAAGACTATAAATGAGGTGTTTATTACACTTTATTAGGTGTTTGTCTCTCAGGATTTAGGAGATTTCTCTTAAAAAAAAAAAAGGCGGATCTCAAAACACAAGGATCGCACATTAATTTACTAATAGAGGTGACCTTTGAAAGCAGATTTAGTTGCAAAAAGTGGTTTAATACTTCCCTTGCTTACTGTCACTATTAAGGTGCTATTGCTGTTGTTGTAGTCACACACTGAGTGATGATGATGAGATGCTACAACAGATCACTGTATGTCACTTTAATCTTGAGTTATTAGTCACAGACTGAGACTATCACTCCCATTTTCCCTCTGGCATACTAGTACTGAACCGGTACACCACAGTTTCATTAGGCCTTTACCTATCCCTATCCTGTAGGCTCTGAGTTCCTATCTCTACACAGTACAAGCATAAATGGATTTTTTGGCTGAACCCTATGTTTTTTACTGCTTGTGATAGCCCCCCTGATTGGCTATGCTGCACCATGTGACCAGATTGCTGAAGGGTATTATCAGGAAGCACGCGCTACCACATCAAACACCATTAGCACGCTCACTTAGTGTGTTGCATGTGTGAACTGGCGCAGGCTAATGTTTTTTTTTCAATTGCAAACCTTGAATTTTATTGCAAATTGTCTGAATTCGCGTGAAACCATGGATTTCAGCAAAGTCAACTCAAATTCAATTCTCTGTGGATCGAACTGCCTATCTCTACCAATGGCTGAACCAGTTAATATATAATAAAAGATATGTATCACAGAGATGGTTAAACTATATGATGTAAGCCTAGAAGCTAGCTCGAGTACCGTATTTTTCGTTTTATAAGACGCACCCCAAATTTGGAGAAAAAAAAAGGTGAAAAAAAAGATGAGGTCCGTTTTATAATCTGGTGGTGTCTTACCAGGGAGAGGGGGCAGCAGCGAAGCGGGAGTCACAGAGGGAAGAGGCGGTACTGGAGTAAAGTGATGCTGGCAATGGTATAGAGGGAGGCCCAGATCCTCACTGCGGTCTCTGCTCTGTGTGGGGCTGGTGACGCTGCTCTGTGCGGGGCTGGTGACGTCGCTCTGTGCGGAGCTGGTGACGCCGCTCTGTGCGGGACTGGTGATGCCGCTCTGCTCTGTGCGGGGTGTGGTGAGTCACCGGCTATTCTGAAGATGTCGGCGGTCTACGGTGAAGGCTTCAAATGATGGCAGTCGGAGTCGGCGCATGCGCAGATGAGAGCTTGAGCTGAGAGCTCCATCTGTGCAGGAGCTTACTCTAGGCACCATTATTTGAATCCCTGACCGCCGACATCTTCAGAATGACCGCCCTACGCACAGAGCAGCCACGCACCGAGCAGAACAGAGCAGCCATGCGCCGAGCAGAACAGAGCCGCCGCGCGCTGAGCATCACAGAGCATAGCCGAGCAGAGTGCCACCGCCTGATGCACACAACAGCGCCGTACTGACCAGCGCCGGCAGCACCCGGTAAGCTACATTTGGATTTTAAGACGCACACCTCATTTTCCTCCCAAATTTTTGGGAGGAAAAGTGCGTTTTATAATCCGAAAAATACGGTACATGTAGTACTGAGACAGTTAATAGGTTATATGAGAGTCAGGTTTATGAGTAGTCAAAGAGATGGGATGGGATTGGCTGCTCACATATTCCAACCTCGGGACATGGTATGGTGGACATCAGAAAGTCTAGGTGGATTCATTAGGTGTCTGTGTGTGGAGGTGTGCAGATCTCTGGTGTTGTTTTTCCTTGCTAAGGATGAGAGCTGGACATTAACCTGAGTGAGTGAACCCGCACTGATGTGTGGCATTATATTTTCACTTTGTGTCGGAAAAAGCTGTTTTAATTTTGTTAACCTGAATGGTTTATGAAGTCTAAATAAACGAGCCCGGACATTTTACTGCTCCCTGTGCCTACCTCCAACTGCAACCGAGCGAGCCGTATCCCTACAACGTTTAATACTTTCAAAGAACTGGTATTTAATAAGTTTGCTGCCTAAGAAATACCAGCTAAATGTCATTTATCCCCTAAATGGATTTGTTATAAATGTTTTTCTAAGATTAGGAAAGTCATGTCTACTCTTTATTTTAACCATTAATACAGTATGTTGCAATGTAAAAGTCAAATAGAATAATAATAAAAAAAACATACAATGTGTTCTTACAATAAAAAGATCGAACAAACTAACACAATATAAAATCTCATTGAAACATACAAGAAACTGAGAAACAAGAAAATTCAGACAGAACTTCAGTCTAGAGAAGAATAAATCTTCATTAGCATGGCTGAGCATTGTCATTATCCATCCATTAATCAGTATTCATTATTAATACAGACATTACTTTAGTTTTTTTTCTAAATGTAAAGCTTTTTTTCTTTTGATTTTTCATCAGCTATTATATACATAACTATTCATTATTTTAATATTTGTTTCTGATTAAAAAAAATAAAGTTGATAATATAGAATTACAGAAGACAAGAAAACTGAGCCTACATTATTATAGGTATATGTAATCCTGATTTAGTTATATATTTTTATATATATATATATATATATATATATATATATAATATTATGATTAATGGATGTTGTGTATTTTATGCTAGTTTCCTCTTTGGGGCAGTGTTATACCGTTCTGTCCATTTACAGCTTAATTATATATTTTTGCCAGATCTTTCTGATGCTAAATTTAAGCGATTCTAATGTATATTTTAGTTATAAAATATCTATATGATATTAATATTCAGATATGTATTTACAACACACATTTTTACTTTCTAAAGTACAAAGTAGAAAAATAAAACTTGACAAACTTTTTGACGTACTGGTGGGGACAATTAATTTAAAGGGAGCCTGTCACTATGAAAATGCAGTATAATCTACAGGTCCCATCTTATAGACCAGGGAAAGCTGAGCAGATTGATATATAGATTTGTGAGAAAAGATTCAGTATAACCTGAGTTATTAGCATTAAATCCTCTGCTCTTTCTGGGGTTTTTTGTCCAGTGGGCGGTCCTGGATGCAAAATACCAGGAAAAGCAGAGGATTAAATGCTGATAACTCAGGTTATACTGAATCTTTTCTCACAAAACTATATATCAATGTGCTCAGCTCCTCCTGCTCTATAACATGGGGTCTGCAGATTGGACTGCTGTTTCATGGTGACAGGATCCCTTTAAACAGTCCATTTAGCAAACAAAGTTTTTTCACAATCTCTAATAGTTTTCATACATTAGTAAGCGCTCACTATCTCATGTTAACATGATAAGTTATTTCACCTTCACGTGATAACATACCACTGCTACCATTTTATGATCAGTAAGCATCCAACCTATGGGATCTTCAACAATCTTGAGATACAACATTCATTTAGCTACATGTTTTTCACTGTTTTCCTGCAAACCAAGGTCCCAACTTTTTCAGAGACCTGTAGCATAGCCTCATTTAAAGAATGGATCTGCTGCACAGCACAGAGGCTATGAGAGCAGCTGACTGTCCATAGAACACAACATTGAATGAACATTTGTCATTTTTATTTTCAGGCTCAATGGGGTCCACAATGATCATACAAAGATGACATATCCTGTTAATCTCTATATCTCCCTTAGTTCACATGGAAATATTGAATTAAATCATCGATACATACAGTATACAATGCCCGCAGGTAAGAGACCTGACATGGCCACCTTAAGTTATTCTTTCCGCTCCGGTCCTCTAGCTCCACTTTGTTAACTTTGCAGCAATCACTTGCTGCACATTCAAATGTAGCCAATCACTGGCCTCAGTAATGACATGAGGACCATGAAGACAGTGATTGGCTGCAGTGGTCAGATGATTGTACAACATGTGAATGTAGCAGCAGAGTAAACACTGGTGAAGATCATCAGAGCTGCAGTGCTAGAACCGCAGAGGAATTAACAGGTGATTATTAGTTTAAAATAATTATCATAATACGTTTTCTTATGAGTAATCACTTCACGACACAGAATGTACAGTTACAACAGATTTTGTGTCCCTACCTTTGATGCGGGCTCACACTCTGAGCCTGCATCTTTCCCGGCAGATAATGGCTGAATTATTATTGAGAGGAGCTCCTACCCATCACTGTAAACAAATTAAATGCTGTTGTTACTCCCTGCCAGGACCACTTAATTCATCCTGGCATGGGGGCATACCATCGCATGCAGCCATCAACACTCGCGTGACATCATCGTGCGGTGCCGATGGGTTGTCATGACAGGCGGATGTCTGCTGAAAATGCGGTGCAAGTCTCCTGTGAAAGCCAGCATTTACCTGCTATTCATATGAGATTGTGATTTTCATTATTATTATTGCTGTGTTCATATAAGTCTGATAATCAAAATATTAAAAAAGCAAAGTGTGAGAATTATGTTTTTATGGCTCCACATAATTGCAATAAAATGACGTTTTTACTGATACTAAAATGGTAGTAGTAATAATGTCAGCAAAAGGAGCAAAAACCAACCCCTCACATTCAATTGAAAAGGTTGTGGCTCTCGAAAAATGTCAACAAAACCAAAAACATTTTTAGCAAATTTCCGAGTTTTATTTTTACCATCTCAATAAAGATTGTTACATGTTTTGCATCTGCATAATCGTACTGACCTGGAAAATAATATTACCGTATAGTGAACATGGTAAATAGAAAACTTTAAAAGCAGTTGTGAAATTGCACTTTTTTTGCAATCCAATTTCAATACACTTGGAATATTTCTCCTGCTTTTCAGTGCATCACATAATAAAAATAATAGTGTCATTCAAAAGTACAACTTACACCACAAAAAAACAAGCCACCAAAAAACAAGTCATGCAGTTTAAAATGGAAAAATCGAAAAACAAAAAAATGGAAAATCACCGCAAAGGGAGTAAAAAGAACCTGATGCTTGCCTAAATTTTATAACCTGGTGTTAGTACCGCTGTTCTCCTAAATTTGGAATTGATTTTTATTATTGAGCTTCTCCATACCTGAAATATAACCCCCTTTCCCTGTAGGTAAATCCAGTCTGTTTTGCCAACTGGAAAAACTAAAACAGAAAAGAGTTTAGGATTACACCCAGTTGGATAACAAGACTAGATTTCCAGTATTTCAGTACGTACAGGGAAGATGGAGCCATTTCTCAGGAACGGATACGAGCATGATCAAAGGAAAGGCTACGGGAGATTCAGAAGAACAGCGGTATTTATACTACGTAAAACAAAGTTGCCTATCTATGTCAAGTGATCTTTTTATGTTACATGGGAAACTTGGCAGATCCAATTTGACAACAGTGAGGCAAATGATCCAACATGTTTGCACCTAGAACTTTTTATGTTTTAGAAGTATTTTGTGACAAGGAGAAGTGACTTGAAGTCAAACCGTAAAGGAAAGGGATGTAGCGTAAAATGTGACAATGTGCACCAAACTGCACCAAATTTTAGATGGAAAAAACCCAAATAGGTGGTAAAAAGTCTTATAAAAGTGTTTAAAGATACATCAAGACTGATCATCCACCTTAATGTCACTTTGATTCTATATTTCATACTGTCAAAGGAAAAGCTACTTTTGCAACTTAGTCAGAAATAATAAATATTCCCCAGTGTTCTCCTACATACAAAGCAAAAGTTAAAGAAATTTCTAATTTTCTGATTTTGTAGAATGGTATGAGGGTTGCCAGAAGAGAGCACTCCTATTCAGTGCTCCACAGCATTTCTCCATCAACATCACCATCTGCTGGAGGATCAAAGTAACCAGGAACCAATCCGTAAGGCCCCTTTCACATTGCATTTTTCCCTACGTCCACAGGTCCCGTCGGGGCATCTGTCCGGACCGCCCCTCCCCCACTCTGCAAAGCGTGCTCCGGACGCATGCGCCCGACAGGGCCATTCACTTTTATGGAGTGCACTGCGTTAGCGTGTGCTCTGTTTTGTGCCATTTTTTGCACATATACGTTTCTGCAGATGGACACCCGAACATACTCCTCTACGTTCGGGTGTCCGTCTGCAGAAACGTATATGTGCAAAAATTGGCACAAAACAGAGTACACGCTAACGCAGTGCGCTCCATAACAGTGAATGGCCCTGTCGGGCGCATGCGTCCGGAGCACGCTTTGCAAAGTGGGGGAGGGGCAGTCCGGACGGATGCCCCGACGGGACCTGTGGACGTAGGGAAAAATGCAATGTGAAAGTAGCCTAAGGAGTATGTTTCCTCAAACGGATGAGTTAGAAAGAGATACCAAGTAAGTTAACCACTGTGGCACAGTTAACAAAAATAAAAGGTTGGGCCAGTGGTGGGAAGATAGAGTTGGCACCAAGAACATCAGGGAACAGATGTGTGCAAAGCAGAGCAGGCCAGTGTCATATGGAAGGGAATCATCCTGAAGTGCACTGAGCCCAAAGGAACCTGGAGC
Organism: Anomaloglossus baeobatrachus; assembly: GCF_048569485.1. NCBI lineage: Eukaryota > Metazoa > Chordata > Amphibia > Anura > Aromobatidae > Anomaloglossus > Anomaloglossus baeobatrachus. The sequence goes on from NC_134353.1 coordinate 88,327,678, forward strand.
ATGCATACCACTGCCATAGTAACCTGAAGACCGAATACCATCAGCAGAGGAACCAGAAGACCGAATATCATCAAAAAAGAAACCCAAAGACAGAATACCATCACCAGAGGAACCTGAAGACTGAATATCATCAAAAGAGGAACCCAAAGACAGAATACCATCACTAGAGGAACCCGAAGACTGAATATCGTCATCAAAGGAACTCAAAGACCAAATACTGATGCCAGAGGTACCAAGACTAAATATCATTGTCAAAGAAACCCAAACACAGAATAAAATCATCAGAGGAACCCAAAGAGGATCTGAGACATTTTTTCTGGAGCAGTATCCAAGCGAGCTAGGCCGTTACTTCCCGTCTTGTATACGGTACTGAGAGAGAATAGCTTAATAGAGTTAACTGTTTGTGTAGTGCATTGCCATTCACCTGCGCTATATCTAATGAACCCCTGACATAAATGGGTCTATGAAAGCTTACATTTTCATGTATTTTGCTTATTGTGACCCTAGTGGGGTGATTGTGACATTCCCCTGACGGAAAGACCGGGGTTGGGTTATTACTAAGTGAGTGTACTTGAAATAATCTTCAGTGTTTGCATATTCTTGATCAGTCGAATGAAACGTGCCAACTGTTATTCAATTTCTTTTGCTTTCTATTTCTTCTTTGTCTGTTATTTACCCAACCCTCCTCCATCTCCCTGTTTTCACCTAATAAACTCCAGTTGAAGTCACCACTGAGTCATCCTTACTGCGTGTTGCATTCCTGGCTTCTGTGTAACAGCACAAGTATAGTGTATTATTTACAGCATGATAACTGGGAATATACTGCATATAAATTGTCAGAAGCCAGTTCCAATAATGGCACTTACTAAAGCAATGGCTGTTCATACAAAATCATACCACAAAGTAAATAATTTTATCAGGCAGGGGATACTTTTAATTCATTTTGAAGATATTGAGACTCATATCCTTTGGCTGGCAATTAATAATACGTAATAATAATAATAACAACGTAATAATTATAATAATTAATAAGAATTAATAATAGCAATTATGACCTCAATTGCTTTTTTTAAGTCACTTTTGTTATATTTGTTTTGTGGTGTTTATTGACTTTGTAGCACCAAATTCTTCAAAATGGCTCCAAAAGTTCATGAATTTTGTGCAAAATTAGAAATGCTCTTTACTTATATTTTGTCAAATTAAAGGGGGCCAACCACCAGGATTTTCCTATATAAACTAAAGCCAGTGCTATTCTGGCGCTATCATGCTTTTTCTATACATACCTTTAGTTGTGAGATCGGATGTACAGTTTCTGAAATATAGGCAAGTAAAGTTTGTGAGATGCACTGTTACTTTATTGATATGTGCAGCAGAATATCAAATGGGTGGGTCGGCTTTTGCTTGTTATTCCAGCCCCTGACTGTTGCCTATCCTTCATCCCCCTGTTTCTGTTATGACAAGGGGAGGAAGGAGGGGATAGGACAGGGGGAGGAGGTACGGGGGGAGGAAGGACAGGCAACAGATAGGGGCGGGAATAACTAGCAAAACCTGACCCACCTATTAGATATTCTGTAGCTGCTATCAATCAAATAACACTGCATTTCACAAACTTTACTTGCCTGTATTTCAGAAACTATACATCCGATCTCGCAACTAAAGGTATGTATAGAATCAGCATGATAGCGCCAGAATAGCACTGGCTTTAGTGTATATAGGAAAATTCTGGTGGTTGGTCCTCTTTAAAAGAAAATGTCGAAACGAAAAACAGGGAAAAAGCACTAAAACCTAAAATGAAAAAAAAAAGACACAAATGCAATAACGAATCTAATCCTATATCTTTCATTGTCATAGGGCCACCTATACTTGTCCTATTAATCTACATGTCATTCTGTGTCATAAAAGGGGTTCATCGCACAAAACATCTTTTTCCTGTACTTGTGTTTTTCATTAAAGTTTGCAGATGAGGAAATTGCTTACACAGCGTCTAAGACGTCTTCTTGATACTTGTAAGGACAAAGCCCATGGCTCGCGTTACTAAGCACCTTCAGTCTGTCTGATTTCATGGGAATTCCTGATGAACTAATATTGATTTTCACATATCATTCTTGTCAAAGGGATTTATTGATGTGTCATGTTTTCCAGAAGTCTTGGCAAGGTAGCTTGAAAGGAATTATTAGGAATCCACACTCTCGAATACAAGATGGTAAATAACTAACAGCAGCTCGTGACATTGATCCTTGTAGAATGGTCAATGAAATCTTTAGCCTACTAATTGTCAACATTGACAAACAGTTCATGATCTAAATGAACAGCTGGAAGTAATTTCAGAATGGAAATGTTCCAAGTAGGTTTAGAAAGCGAGCTTTGTGAAGCTGTTACTTTTTATTGTTAGGAACTGTGCCTCACAGCATGACTGGCGCACTGCCTAGACAGAGACTTTATACCATAGCAAGCGGCTTAATTTGCTTCTCTCGACAACACCATAATGACGAGACAAGGTAAATAAAGGTAAATGAATTACTGAGGTCATGTCAATTCGACAACGGCTTACAAGGAGATGCATCATAATCCCCTATTTACTTCAGTCACCATCTAAGTCAGTGCCGCGGTATATCCAAAAAGACAGGCGGCGTGTGAGAGTCAGAGTCAGGGCAGAAAGCTGATTACATCTATTAGTTATCCAGAAATGATCACACAGCAAGTTTTTTTGACATCAATAAATCACCCTTGTTATTGTGTTTCCGAAATTGTATTTATTGCTACTGCCCAGTCAGGAGCTGGGAAAAAAAATATTTAAATCTTTAGCTGATTCTTGCCTGATAATTATTTTCAGGTTTTAGCTCCTTTGCTGCTTCTTTAGCCCTACTTTATAATGGCAGAGCTGTGATCTGTGGCTACTAGTGATGAGCGGGCACTACCATGCTTGGGTGCTCGGTACTGATAACTAGTGATGAGCGGGCACTACCATGCTTGGGTGCTCGGTACTGATAACTAGTGATGAGCGGGCACTACCATGCTTGGGTGCTCGGTACTGATAATTAGTGATGAGCGGGCACTACCATGGTTGGGTGCTCGGTACTAATAGTGATGAGCGAGCACTACCATGCTCGGGTGCTCGGTACTGATAACTAGTGATGAGCGAGCACTACCATGCTTGGGTGCTCGGTACTGATAACTAGGGATGAGCGGGCACTACCATGCTTGGGTGCTCGGTACTGATAACTAGTGATGAGCAAGCACTACCATGCTCGGGTGCCTAATACTTGTAACGAGCAGTTGGATGCTCGGTTGGGCGCAACTCAAGGACCTGAGTAAAATGGAAGTCAATGGGGGACTCAATAATTTTTCCGAGTCCCCCATTGACTTCCATTATACTTAAGTGCTCAAGTTGCACCCATCTGAGCATCCGACTGCTCTTTACGAGTACCTAGCACCTGAGCATGCCAGTACTCACTCATCACTAGTCAGTACAGCTTAGCAACAGTGACTACAGGAGTCTTTGGTAGTCTGAGACACCTCTTGCCATTTTTCAGGCTCACCTGAATTCTCCTTCGTCTTCCAACTCTGACTTAGATTGGCTGCTGTTTGTAAAGGTAAGTCAGCACAGGCTGAGCGGGACTCAATTTTACCTAGAAAATAATTATAGATAAAAATGTATTGGCCCCAAATCATCAAGACTAACATTTTTTATACCAGTTTTAATGAGGAGTTGGATTCATGCTTCTTAAAGAGTCTGGCGCATATAAAAAGTGCTATGTGCCTTGGTGTGTACCTTGCCCAAAGCTTACTGTAGTCAGGAACTGGAGAAATATTTGTGCCTTAAGAAATATCTCTGCTCGTCATGAATTTGACAAACAGGGGTTGCTAGGCCCTCGTCCTGCCCCATCTCCATCCACATTTCCAAGGCTGGTCAAAAATGGCATAAGAATTCTATAAGTTGCAAAATTTAACCACAACCTTTGAGACGCGCCAACATTTTTTCACTTTCCAAAACTTTTTATGCCAGAGTTCTGGCCGAATAGCTTTGTTGAATTGGAACCATTATCTCACTCACACTTATGTCAGTTCATCCTTTTCAAGTGCAGCTCAGGGAACAAATGCTGAAAACATCAATTTCTAGATGGTCCCATTTCCCCGACATTGTATCCATGGAGAACAACCACGGCATTTCTGTTGTCATGCCCAAGTAGGATCCAATCCCTTGGTACAGTGAGAAAGAGAAACTTGGCCCTCATATTGCTGAACAAAAGCTGTCAGTTTTATTTTGGTATCTTCACAAGGTAATCAGACCACATTGAGTGGCATTCCATCCATAGCACAGTGTCTCATCCTTCCTATATAGCATTACCTCACCAGCCTTTGCTAGCTGTGTAGAGCAGACTGTGCAAACTTCTCATATTCATCAGATCCATCTCTGAAAGTGGAGCAAAACAACCTTTCCCTAGTTCTTCAATAAAATACAATTTATGAAGGATTTCTACTGGGACATGACTATCGAATCATGCAACATCTACAGCGGGTGATATAAGTATTGAACGCAACACCAAGTTTTTAAGTAAATATAGTTCTAAAGATGCTATTGACATGAAAGTCTCACCCGATGTTGGTAACAACCCATCCAATCCACACAAGCAAATAAATCCGACAACAGATATCCATAAAGTTAAAGATATGTAATAATGTGAAATGACAGGGAAAAAGTATTGAATATGCTTTCTGAACGCTATTTCATATTTCATACAAAGGGCTTTGTTGGTGACAACAGCTTCAAGACACCTCCTGTATGGAGAAACTATTCACATGCATTGCTCAGGTGTGATTTTGGCTCATTCTTCCACCAAACACTCTTTAAATCCTGAAGGTCCCGTGAGCTCCTTGTATGAGCTTTGAGCTTTAGTTCCTTTCATAAATTTTCTATTGGCCTCAAGTCAGGATTCTGGTTGGGCCATTATAGAAGCTTTATTTTCTTTATCTGAAACCAATTGAGAATTTTCTTGTATGTGTTAGGGATTATTGTCTTTCTGAAATGTCTACCCTCGTTTCATCTTCATCATCCTGGTAGATGGCAGATTTTTTATCAAGCATGTCTCAGCACATTTGTCCATTTATCCTTCCTTCAATTATATGACGTTTTCCAGTGCTGTAAAAAAATAGACCTTGGTGACAAGTGATTGGCTCCAAAGTCAACTCCAAATGACGTTGTCTTCTGCTAGAACTTTGAGATGCATTATTGTATCAGAAGCCTTGACACATCGGGAGATTATCTGTTACTCTGGTGATCTGACCCTGTTGTATCCATAAGGAAGTTTTCAGATCTATTATGGATCTTAAGACTTCAATGAGATAAACTTATAATCCTTTTATTGTACTTGTCCATGTAATATATAAATGACGATAACACTAAGTAAAGATACATTTTTATATTATATTTGTCTAAACTACTCACAAACACATTACATCATACCTCTACTAATACTACCAATAAACCTTTAATTTTTCATATTACCCTTCAAATTTTATATCATGGTATAAGGCCCAAATCTTTTCTTGGTTGCAAGCCACTAGAAATATTACAGACTAGCTGTAGTACCCGGGCGTTGCCAGGGATAGTAACTGTCTCTCTATTTCTCTTTGAGTTTCTGTCTGTCTCTGTCTGACTCTGTGTGTCTGTCTCTGTCTGTCTTTATCAGTCTCTCTCTCTCTGTCTCTTTCTATCTCTGTGTCTCTCTCTATCTCTGTCTGTCTCTCTCTATCTCTGTGTCTGTCTGTCTGTCTCTCTCTGTCTGTCAGTTTCTTTCCCCGTCTGTCTAGTTCCAGGTCTGTCTCGTTCCAGGTCTGTCTCTTTCCCCGTCTGTCTCTTTCCCCATCTGTCTCTTTCTCCATCTGTCTCATTCCCTGGTCTGTCTCTTTCCCCGTCTGTCTCTTTCCTTGTCTCTGTCTCTTTCCTTGTCTGCCTGTCACTTTGTCTGCCTGTCACTTTCCCTGTCTGCCTGTCACTTTCCCTGTCTGTCTGTGTGTCTGTCTCTCTGCCTGTCTCTTTCCCTGTATCCCTGTCTCTCTCCCTGTCTGCCTGTCTCTTTCCCTGTCTGTCTCTCTGCCGGTCTATTTCCCTGTCTGTCTGTGTCTGTCTGTCTGATTGACTGTCTGTCTCTCTCTCTGTCTCTTTCTATCCATCTCCCCACCGACATCATATTACCTCACACATAAGCTTCTTATACTAACAATGTCCTTTGTTCTTATAGCAACCAATCACAGCTCCTATTAATAACCTAATAGCTCGCAGTTCCATTGACTTTAATGGAAGCAGGTTTTTTGGAGAGTAACTGTAAAGTGTGGGCTTAAATTTTCCCATCCAAACATAGTCTATGACGTTCCCTGAGTCACATGGGGTGTCTGTGCAAAATTTCGTGATTGTAAATGCGACGGTGCGAATTCCTTTAGCGGACATACATACACACATACATACACACATATATACACACACATATACACTCAGCTTTATATATTAGATGGTGTTGTGCCACAGTGACTGTAAAGTGATATGACCTTTGATTAGTAGTCACTAATATGGCTTTGGTCCCGCAACCAAGTTCTAGTAGTAATGCTATAATATCCCTAGTGCATAATGGTTTCTAGACCTGTCACATCTGGAGAGCAAACATGCACAAGAGCCACATCTCCCTCACAGGCCACTGGTCGGTGACCACTAGTTTAGCCTAACTTTTATACTTCTCATCTTAAGTTGTTGTAAGATATCTCACTCTTCAAGACTGTGAAAGTGCATTCAGAGTGCAACGTATGAGACTTTGCAGTTTTGTGTCTTGCAGGAATCTAATTACATCATTAAGCATTCACAAGATGTAGAGCTTGAAAGTTTTACATCTTGCAATCTGGATGAAGTCCCAAGTGTGCACATAATGTAATACATGTTCTGAGATATTGTAGATGGTAAAGAGAGGAAAACAAACCCGAAAGAAAATTGGAAAATATTTTAAAAACTACCATACACAATAAATTACCACTGGTCTTACCAAACAGTGCCAGAATCAATTACTTACGAGTGACTGGCATATTTCTTCTATCAGTAATACTTTTCTTGTCCATACAAGCTCAATCAACCTCTTACACTTATGGTATATCCAACATATATGCTATAATTGTAAAGTAGATGTTAGTTCCCCAAATAAAACTTGTATTTATTTAGAGAACAGGGCCCCATTGTTGCTACTTTCATTGGATTAGCGGTCAGAATTCCCATGCAAATGACAGGAATTTTGACCACCTCTCTACTGACAATAATGCATTATAAATAATAATGGGCAGCCTCGGACTGTAAAAGTTCGGATCTGAGCAGTTTCAAAAGTATCCGGATGCCGGACCTTGGCATTGAGTTCTCAGGGAACTCTGGCTAATGATACTGATCCAGCAACTTGGGAAATAAAAAATAAAATAAAGGAAAAATAAAAATAAAGCAAGTGCGCTGTACTTACCGAGTCTCCGGCGCGGCTGTAACTGCTTCCGGGCTGCTCACTCTTCTCAGGAGCCGCTCATTTACCTTCATGCAGGCTGCTATTTTTAGGCTGGGGGGGCCAAATAAGCATGGATCTCCCCAGACTGAGAATACCAGCTACTAGCTGAAGGCTTTATTATAGCTGCATATCAAAATTGGGGGGACTGCACAACGTTTTTTAAAAATTATTTATTTTAATAATTAAAAAAAGGCACATGTGGTTCCTCCTATTTTGATATACAGCTAAGATAAGAGCACGGTTGTGGAGCTACAGCCTGTAGCCCTTTGCGTTACCTGTGCTGAGTATCATAATATGGGGGGACCCTACAATTTTTTTTTATTTTTACTCCAATCTACAGTGACCCACAGACAGGGTTTGTGATTTTAGGCAGTACAACACACTGTCACATAGGCTGTGGGCACTGTCTGACTGCAACCAATCACAGACGCCAGGACTGCCAGTGGGCGAGGGAAGCAGTGAATATGCATGAAGATAAGTGACCGACCCCGAGGAAGAGTGAGCAGCCTGGAAGCAGTAACAGCCGTGCTGGAGACTCGGCATGTATAGCGCACTTCCTCTAATCCCCCTATCCCTTTTATCACCCTTTTAAAGTGCCGGATTTTAGTCCCCATAGACTTATATGAGGACCGGTGTCTGGCCAGATATCCGGGATCCATTGCTGGCCTGGACCATTTTTTTTTTTATTAAATCCGGTTAGACCCGTTGATACAGGATATTTATAAAGTTCTGTTCTTGAGATAGAAACAAGTCCCATTGGCAGGACCTGAATTTATTATACAATTGTGACAAACACTGTTGACATGTCATAAATGTACAAGATAAGAATAGCACTCTTAAGTGCTAAGTTAAGTTAAACAAGATTATATATGATAATTATCAAGTAGCTTTTTAGGTCACTTGCTACTTATCTCCTTCTCACAGCACTGTGAGCACCATAGAAAAGCACAGTCCTTACATGTAAATACGACACATGCTACATAGGTACTTATACTCATGATTAATGATCATCAATATATTATCATCTAAGTTATTTGTGGTCACTTAGGGAAGAAGAAGGAAATGATAAACTGTACTTTATAGAAGAATGAGCCACGTAACATGATGACATAGACGAGTGAATTTTGATTTACTGTAGTTGTCCATTAATGACTAGAATCTTCTACTCATCCATGTGCATCTATTGGTAGAGCAGTGTAAACTTCACGAAGGAATTTAGGAAGAAAAATCTTTCTAAGTGCACACTGAAGCGTGTTAACATTACAAAATAACTATCAGGAGAGTTCCTGGCTAGATGTTTAGGAATATATCTCTTGTTAACTGAGGCGATAAAAGAGATTGAAAGGTAGGCAAGCTGTCAGGCTGAAGAGGGTTGGAAGTTGTGACAGAATAAAACATGTACTGGTCACTCGCTGCTGCATTGTCAGAGCTAGTCACTTTCCATCAATAATCACAACAAGCTCAGCTCTTGAAATAGAAAAGTGCCAGATTTCTGATTAGAGGACTAAAGTGACTAGACAGCTTGCTGCACTGGCCAACGTGTATCTTTAGGAAGCTTAAAAAATAAGTTGTTGCCTGTCCAAATAATCCCAGTTTATCGCAGGGGGTCTGACGATCTCTAGATGAATGGAGTAGATTTAAGACTGGACAGTAGAGTTCCATTCTTGGGGTTCTATAGCCCCTATGTAGGGATTGTCGAGGGTGCTGGAACTTTACAGATCCGCTGTAATGCCTGCCTGGATCCACAGACTCAGACGGGCTGTAAAGGACAGACTAGAGTGAAGACACTCACCAAGCAGGACCCCCAGAACCCTGAAACCCTTTAACCCCTATACAGGGATTTGGAATTACACAGGGCCCTGGAGTTCACTACCTGTGGAAGGCTGCAGTCTGAGAGAGTAGTCAACAGGCAGGGTCAAATGAGGAGTTGCAGAACAGGGATAGAATTGGTAGGCAAGGACGTAATTAGAAACAAGCAGAGGTCAAAACCGGATCGGGCAGCGAGGTACATAAACAGCAGGCAGGAGGGTAGTCAGAACACAAGCAAAAGTCAGAACACCAGAATTACAAAACAGAACAGGAGCCAGAATATCAGAACTATCTCTGGCAGAGGTCAGCAGACAGGAGGGGAATTACGAAGGGTGTGGTGTCTTCCCATTGGCTGTAGCTGAATGATGGCAACTTCAGCTGGAAGACACACGCCACCTATAGTCAGCCAGTGGTACTGCAGATCCCAAGATAACCCAGCCCAGTGGATGATCGGAGCCTGCGCCCACTGGTGCCGCTGGCATTGACTCCTCTCCCATCACCAGTATAGTCCATGGTAGGAATACGGTGTCGCCTGGTGATCGAAGTAGTAGTCGCTGGTGACGTAACATCCGCAAGTTATCCCCTATCTTATGGATAACTTTTTTTTTTATGCAAATAACCCTTTAATGTAGGTGAAGTTAGGTTTTCCTTTATCTGAAGGCAGAGTTTCAGTTTTGTGTCCTATTCCTATTACACCATGTTCCAAATTATTAGGCAAATGATAGTTTTCTCTGATTTTCCTACATGGTCGGTGCAAATGAAAGTCAGTCTAATAAAAGTCATCCCCCGTTAGGGTATACATCAAATTTTATTGAAGAAACCTCCCAATGATAACAGTATAATCTTCAAAATTAAAAAAAAAACCTCAAAATGCACTGTTCCAGATTATTAGGCACAGTAGAGTGTCTAAACATTTTATATCTTTTAATGAACTGAAAATGCTCATTTGTGGAATTTGCAGCATTAGGAGGTAACATTCCCTGAAACAAAAAGCTATTTAAATCCAAAACATCCTAACAGGCCAAGTTACATGCTAACATAGGAAACCTTTTTTGATATCACCTTCACAATTCTTGCATCCATTGAACATGTGAGTTTTTGGAGAGTTTCTGCTTGAATTTCTTTGCATGATGTCAGAATAGCCTCCCAGAGCTGCTGTTTTAATGTGAACTGCCTCCCATCCTCATAGATATTTTGCTTGATGATACTCCAAAGGTTCTCTATAGGATTGAGGTCAGGGGAAGATGGTAGCCACACCATGAGTTTATCTCCTTTTATGCCCATAGCAGCCAATGACACAGGTATTCTTTGCAGCATGAGATGGTGCATTGTCATGCATGAAGATGATTTTGCTTCTGAAGGCACATTTCTGCTTTTTGTACCAAGGAAGAAAGTTGTCAGTCAGAAACTCTAAATACTTAGCAGAGGTCATTTTTACACCTTCAGGAACCCTAAAGGGGCCTACCAGATGTCTCCCTATGATTCCAGCCCAAAACATGACTTCTCCACCTCCTTGCTGATGTCGCAGCCTTGGTGGGACATGGTGGCCATCCACCAACCATCCACTACTCCATCCATCTGGATCATCCATGGTTGCTCGATACTCATCAATAAGCAAGACTGTTTGAAAATTTGTCTTCATGTATGTCTGGGCCCACTGCAACCGTTTCTGCTTGTGAGCACTGGTGTGGCCAAATAATAGGTTTATGCACCACAGCAAGCCTTTGAAGGATCCTACACCTTGAGGTTCGAGGGACTCCAGAGGCACCAGCAGCTTCAAATATCTGTTTGCTGGTTTATAATGGCTATTTAGCAGCCGCTCTCTTAATCCAATGAACTTGCCTGGCAGAAACCTTCCTCATTCTGCCTTTATCAGCACGAACACATATGTGCTATGAATCAGCCACAAATCTCTTCACAGTACGATGATCACGCTTAAGTTTTTGTGAAATATCTATATTTTTGATCCCTTGTCCAAGGCATTGCCCTGTTTGATGCTTTTTGGCAGCAGAGAGATCCTTTTTCTTTCCCATGTTACTTGAAAACTGTGGCCTGCTTAATATTGTGGAACATCCAGTTTTCCTTTTATTTGGCTCACCTGGCAAACTAATTATCTGTTATTACAGGTATCGGAGATTGATTTCAGTGATCCAAAGAACCCTGAGACACAATACCATCAATGAGTTTCATTGAATAAAAAAAAAAATTATTCGCTATGACACTTATATCCAATTTGCATAATAATTTGGAACATGGTGTAGTATCCTGGCCAATATCAAATGCTTTCTCATCTAAGTAGGGCAAATAATACTAGGTACACCACTACTTAAAGCAAAGATATAGAGATATCTATGTATCTATGCTAATATGGCCTATTTATGTAGGAAAAGTGGTGAAACAGAAGGAATACCCTCATAATGCAGATATTTCTTATATTCCTGCAATTTCCCTATATTGTTTGATGCAATTTATTAACCCCTTCACGAATGGCCGATTTTGCGCTTTTTTTCGCTATTCTTCTTCTGAGAGAAGTAACTTTTTTATTTTTCAGTCAAAATGGTCATATGAGGGCTCGTTTTTTTGTGGTACCAGCTGTACTTTTAAATGAAACCATGAGTTTTACCATATAGTGTACAGGAAAATGGCAAAAAATTCCAAATGTGGAAAAATTGCAAATAAAAGTGCGATTGCACTATTGCTTTTGAGATATTTTATTCACTGTGTTCACTATATGGTAAAACTGATGTGTCGCTGTGATACTACAGGTCAGTTTGAGTTCGTAGACACTAAACATGAATAGGTTTACTTTTATCTAAGGGGTTAAAACAAATCTGAAGTTTGTCCGAAAAAAGTGGCATACGTTTTGTGCCATTTTCCGTAATTTTGGCGTTTAGAATTTTGTTGCAGCTACGTTGTTTACAGATCAGATTAATTGACTTCATATTTTGATAGATTGGGCGTTTCTGAATGCTGTGATACCAAATGGGTGTATATCTTTTATTTTAGTAACCCTTTAATTTTCAATGCGGCCAATAGGAGGTGATTTGAACTTTTAGGGTTTTTTTTATTTTTTTTGTTTTTCAAAACTTTTTTTAAACATTTTTTTAATTTTACTAGTCCCCCTAGGTGGCTATAATGATCAGCTGTCTGATCGCTCATTCATTTCTCCCGATCAGAGCAGCAGCACTCAGAGCGGGAAAAATGATCATCTCTTGTAACAAGCAGTACTCGGCTGTTTCTGACTGGACCTGAGTCATGTGAGTACAAGAATTATCAGATGACCCTGTGTTACCATGACAACCACCCGTGATCCAAACCTATTGTTACCCCTCTATAAATCACTTGTATTGCCACATCTAGAGTATGGGATCCAGTTTTGGGCTCCATAGTTTTTTAAAAAGAAGGAAGGAGAACTCAGCCACAGTGGATGTAGCCAGGAGCCAAAGTATGTTTACTTGTGGGTTGTTGGTAACAGCACAGGCAAAGTGGGGCTGAAGAGGCAATGTGTAGGCTGGACCTCACTGGTGCCAAGAGTTTCAACAGGACAACTTGGCCTATACAACCAGGTACGTGGTCCAGAGACGATGGGGCCCACTGACAATTTCAGCTGGATGTGTATCCAAAGGTGCACATTCAGCTGAAATGTACTGTTACACAAAAACCCGCCAGATGCAATACACGCCGCCAGCCATTCAGGTGCTAGCAGTCCACAGCAGACAAGCCAAAGTCAGCTGCCAGCCCCAGTACCGGCTGTAGAAGAGAACACCGCTCAGTGTGGGAGTGGAGGAAGGAGGTTTTTAAAAAAAAATGTGGTGAAGAGCAGTATAGGGAACATTATACCAGGAAGGGGACAAGAAAAGGGACATTATCCCAGGAAGGGGACTAGGATGGGGGGGCATTATACCAAGAAGGAGCCCAGGATGGGAGACATTTTTCCATAAAGGGGACCAGAATTGGGGACATTATATCAGGAAGGGGGCCAGGATAGGGGACATTATATGAGGAAGGGTCCCATGATAAAGGACATACCAGGAAGGGGTCCAGGATGTGGGTCATAAAACCAGGAAGGAGCCCAGGATGAAGAATATTATACCAGGAAGTGGTCCAGGATGGGAGACTTTATGCCAGTAATGAGGAGACTTATAGCTGTAATGCTCCTCTGGGAAATATGCAAATGTTCTCATCAGGGAGGATACAGATGAACTGTAGTGCCACCTATTGGAAGTAACAATCCTAAAAGTCAAAAGTGACCATTTAAAGAGCCTTGTCATATGACTTAGGATTTATGCCAGATCAGAATCTCAATTTGCAGACACAGTGTTTCTGGGTGATTGACCCTCGTCAGTGCAAAGTATGTGATCTGATCTGGATGTATTAGAGACTAAAGGGTACTTTACACGCTGCGACATCGCTAACGATATATTATCGGGGTCACGTCATTAGTGATGCACATCTGGCGCCGTTAGCGACTTCGCAGCGTGTGAGACCAAGGAGCGACGATCAACGAGCGCAAAAACGTGAAAAATCGTTGCTCGTTGACACGTCACTCCTTTTCGAAATATCGTTGCTGCTGCAGGTACAATGTTGTTCGTCGTTTCTGCGACAGCACACATTGCTATGAGTGACACCGCAGGAGCGACGAACATCTCATTACCTGCGTCCACCGGCAGTGAGGAAGGAAGGAGGTGGGCGGCATGTTCCGGCCGCTCATCTCCGCCCCTCCTCTGCTATTGGATGGCTGCCGTGTGACGTCGCTGTGATGCGGCACGAACAGCCCCCTTAGAAAGGAGGCGGATCGCCGGCCAGAACGACGTCGCAGGGAAGGTAAGTCTGTGTGACGGGTGTTAGCGATGTTGTGCGCCACGGGCAGCGATTTGCCCGTGACGCACAACCGACGGGGGTGGCTACGCTCGCTAGCGATATCAGTACCGATATCGCAGTGTGTAAAGTAGCCTTAAGTATGGCAGTGGTTCCTACCTTTAATGACAATTAATGACCATTGGATCTATTTAGTTTAATTTAAGGTAACAGCCAGAAATGAGCACCTGTCCTGTAATCAGTATTAAATCCTTAACATTATCATACAGATTCCAGAAGTCGTCTTATCAAATTCTGGTGGATAAATAAATATGAGTATCATCAGCAAACACACAGAGCGGAGGTGTGTTTACCAAGATCTGCGCTCCTATTCTTGTGTTCTTGTAATGAGCCTCCATTGATCCCTATGTGCACTGTACTTATCTTGTGTATACACAGCCATAAGCAGTTTCAATCTACCACATCTGCACAATTCTTCTGTTATGTCAGCTCCAGATGTTGATTTCTTGATAAATTTGTTCAATAATCCACCCAATATTGTTTGTATGTAAGTTTATGTTTGAGAATAAAACTGGTAGACGCTACCGAATCCCCCTACTTACCGTAGTCGTATCTGATGCAGAAATGTGACTTACAATCTAATCATGCATCACAACCAGTTAATGCTTTGTTTATGTACTTATTACATATCGATAACTAAATCGCAAATCAATGATCATTCACTGTTGGTCCCACCTCTGTTTCCCGCACCCAGGAGCTATGCTAAACATGACTCTCATTCGTGGTTATAACTGTCCAGCTTAAAATAGGACTAGTCACAAGGATATATTAGCTATGTAACATCATACAGTAAGCTTTTTCCAGCCTTACACACAGTATGTTAATAAAAAAATGCAAATAGCCTCTACAGAGAGAAGAGGATGTGATCTTTGGTGCCATCTATTGGATGTAACAATCGTAAAAGTCAATACTGATCTTTTAACGAGCCTTGTCACATGATTTCGGAAATGTGCATATTTAATTTCCCAGAGGAGCATTCCATGGCCTATAAGTCTCCTTATACCAGCATGTCACACAAGTCACTCTCCACAATGAGAAACATTACCCCTTAGACCCTTAAGGCCACTTTACACACAGAGATAAATCTTTGGCAGATCTGTGGTTGCAGTGAAATCATGGACATATTGTTACATTTGTACACAGCCACAAACCTGGCACTGATTGTCCACAATTTCACTGCAACCACAGATCTGCCGCAGATTTATCTCTGTGTGTAAAGTGGCCTTTAGAAATAAGATAAGCACACAATCAACTACTTAAAAGGGAATTTGTCAATGAGATCAAAACTCATAAGCCATTTATATGGGCAGGTAGGACATAGGAAGCGGAATAAAATGATGGCATGATATCTGCAATCTGATGTCTTAAGGCCCGGTTACACGCAACGACGTATCTAACGATATATCGCCAGGGTCACGGATTCCGTGATGCACATCCGGCATCGTTAGCGACGTTGTTGCATGTGACACCAATGAACGGCCATTATCAATAAAAAATACTCACCTTATCGTTGATCGTTGACACATCGTTCATTTTCTAAAAATCGTTGATTGTTGCAGGACGGAGGTTGTTCATCATTCCTGAGGCAGCACACATCGCTACGTGTGACATCTCGGGAACGACGAACTACAGCTTACCTGCGGCTGCTGGCAATGAGGAAGGAAGGAGGTGGGCGGGATGTTACGGCCGCTCATCTCCGCCCCTCCGCTTCTATTAGGCGGCCGCTTAGTGACGCTGCTGTGACACCGTACGAACCGCCCCCTTAGAAAGGAGGCGGTTCACTGACAACAGCGGCGTCGCTAGGCAGGTACGTCCGCGTGACGGCTCCTAATGATTTTGTGCACCACGGGCATCGATTTGCCCGTGACTGACAAACAACGGGGGCGGGTGCTTTCACCAGCGATATTGCTAGCGATATTGCTGCTTGTAAAGCCCCCTTTATTCCATTGAAATTTATTTTTTATGTCAATGAGTTGTTCCAGGCTATGGGCCAGACATAGATTTCCCTGAGAATCTACCTGCACAGTGTCATGCCCCATCCTGTGCCTTCCCCAAGCGCTGCGGTTTCAGGTCCCCGCTGGCCATGGAGACTGGGGGCGTTTCCGCAGCGTCACCAGGGGTGGAAGAGCTCCTGACCATCCTGTACTTACCGTTTCCAGCGAGCTTCCGCAGGGAACGCGTGGTCCCTGATCTCCGGTACTCATAGTAACATAGCAGAGTTCTGCATACACTAAGGATCATGTGATTGCTGACTCTTCCCCTCCTTTTGACATCATCGCAGGTCCTGTTAGTGCAGAGTTGTCCTGAGTGCATTTCCCTCCTAGCCTATTGCTGAGTAGCTCTGTGTATATAAAGCATCCTCCCTTTATGGGATGTGCTTGGGCAACTTTTCCTATCCTTAGATATGTTGTCAGTATAGGGGTCGTGCTGCGTACCCCTTCCTGTGCCTCTTACTAATGTGCCTTTTCCTATCCTTAGAATTACCCACGTTTACTGCATCTCCGGTGGGAAGAGCAGAGTGAAGCCCGCATTGAGTATGGTGGAGCTTACCACCTGTGCGAGTCTCCAGCGTAACACCTATTCTGTTGAGTTCACTTTTCAGTAGTCATCTCATTATCATCACAAACAGGATTACAAAATTTGTCCCTATGGAGAGCACCCAATTGGCATAGCAGACTTATAGACTTTGTAAGACTCGCCTGGGAATTTAAATATTCAAATAGTTAAATTGTTTCTTCAGAGAGAAAGCGAACAGGGATCAAAGTGACCTGTTATGATCCGGAACCATGGAAGACCACCATAAATCATTGGTAAATGGTGACAAGAGCATTGGCAACTAATCTGGCCGCCATCCCCTTACTAACCATCAACACTAGAAGTAGCCGAGGGGTGAACTAACATCCTGTGCACCGCGAATCCAGCCGGAGAACTAGCTATCCAAAGGAAGGAAAGATGAATAACTCTCTGCCTCAGAAAATAGATAAAGAATAGCAAGCCCCCCCACATTCAAAGACTGCGGTGATATAGGAAAACACAATACACAGATAGAGGATAGGATTAGCAAAAGGTGAGGCCCAACTGACTAAATAGGACAGGATAGGAAAGGGACTGATGGTGGCCAGAGAAAAACCCTGCAAAAATCCAACAACCTGACAGTACAAAAAGCCCTTAGATCGCTAGAACTGAACCCCGTCCTATACCAGGCGCTCTTGTCATACCAATGAACAGAAAGCAGGAATTATTACAAATTCAAGAAACAACAAAGACATGGACTAATAGGAGCAATACTCCAAACATAGCTGCAGGGAGCTTCCCAGCCAAGCAACTGAGAGGGAAGAACCCTGCATGCAAATAAACTGAAAACAACCACAGCAAATGACAAACTCAGATAAGAGCAAAAAGAACCAAACAACAAATAAAGAGCCAAGCGCTTATCTGTGGTAGATGTGGTCTGGAGCAGGATGAAGCAGGCTGGTGTACAAAAAACAACTGATATCCGGCGTAGCCTGCTATCAGACCAGGGTTTAAATAAGCAGAGAGTTAGCAATGAAAATGCCCATTGCTCAACACACCTGGTCTCTGACCAAACCATTCCTGGCCACAAGAGGGAGCCTCACAGCAGCAAAAGCATAACTGACATTCACAACAGTGACACCTATTGGAAGTAGCAATCCTAAAAGTCAATATCAACCCCTTAAAGGGCCTTGCCACATGATTTAGGAAGTGAAGTCCAACCAGATTATTTGTATTCTCTGCAAAATTTTTGCATAAGCTAGTTTTTAAATATACAAATAAATATATGAATAAAGTAAAGTTTTTAAAGTGCTGGATAATGATTTTTTGAATTTTGCAGAATCTCCACTACAGACATGTGTTTCAGGGTTTTTTGCCTTTGACCTGTGTTTTAGATCTAAAGAGGTCAAAGGAGGAGAACAGGGACTGTAGTGCCTAAAAATCAATGCTAACTTTACCTTTTAGACCATTTGTCAAAGGCCTTTCACTAGCCAACCACTTCTCCTGCTTTGCACTGATGTGGGGCGAAAACCGTGAAACGTGTTTTTGAAAATGGAGCTTCTGGGCTAAATTATTGGCAGGGCCTTTTAAAAAGACTAACTTGACTTTTAGTAAAGCAAACTACAATATGTGACACTAAAGTTCTGGTCCTCTACCTATGTTAAGAGACTACTTACATACATATATACATAATACATGATCCACAATAGGTCATGTCACACCTTACTTCATCCACTTCCCTGTAGATTGACCTCTACACAGATCATAGAGCATGTCCAAAACACTCTCCCATAGAAATCAATGACCATCTGCAGCCTTTTTTTTCTGTTGTCTGCATGGTTGCTGTACAGCATATGTCTCAGAATACTGATAATAGAAGCTCAGGTAAGATGTCTACTCACATAATCATTATCATTGCAAAAAATAAAATAAAAAACCACAATCCAGAGAGGACGGAGCAATGCCCCCCCCCTCCCCCCGGGGCATTTGCGGAGTCCGTCATGACACCTGATTGGTTGGGAGGTCAGGGTGTCATAGGTGGGGTGAGGGGGAGGGAGCCCGTTTTTGAATAGAAGTTTAGACAAGGGGGAGGAGCGGCATCTTTCCCGCTCCTGTGCCAAAAGTGACAGTCGCATCCATTTTACCTTAGGCCATGGAATCCGTGAAGCAGCTCCTGGAACGGCTCAGAGCGGCTGCAGGTGACCGTCCTCCTGGCTGGCTGCAGGCGACTGTAGCTGGGATCATCGGAGGGAGTATGGAGGCGGAGGGGACTTCCCCCCTGCGAGAGCGGCGCCTCCGGAGATCTAATCCGCCGAAGCAGTTTTCCCCTGATATGACTCCCCGGGCCCAGCGACACCCCAGAAGCCCCTCCAGAGACCCTCCAGGCCGGGCGCCACGTGCAAAGAGGTCCAGCAGGCCCCGGTCTGGGAGGAATTCTTCCGTGCGGCTGGGTCCAGCGGCGGTTAGCAGGCCTCTGCTGGAGTTGGGGGCGGGGCCTGCTAGCGCTAAGGCAGTGATGGACGCCGGCGCTGCGGCGGGGCGCTCTGGTGAGGAACCTGCCGAGCGCCCTGTGCCCTGTCAGCAGAGGAGTCCGGAGGAGCAGGCGGGCCCCAGCAGAGGGGGCGGAGCGAGAAAGCTGGGATCTGTAGTGCACCGGGCCTGGCGTGCAGGGCCCACGTCGGCTGAGCCCCAGTATATGGAGGGGGAGAGATGGAATGGCGCCGGGGAGCTGCATTGCCAGGGGGGGGAAGAAGGCAGGCAGCTCATTGGTGCAGCCGGCCGGCCGGGCAGACATCAGCGACAGGATCCTTGCCCGGAGGGATTTTCCGGCCCTGTGGTGGCAGGAGGCCAACAGCGGGGTGATGGTCGAGAGGAGTCCGGAAGCTACAGCGCAGCGGGATGGACGTCTGGAGTCTGGTGGTCTGGCTGGCGGGGTCTCTACCCTTGTGCAGCCTGGTGAGTATGCTTCCATGTCTTGTTTGTCTTCCCAGTCTTGTCAGGACCAGAATGCAAGGGGGGGGTAGGTCACCCGGGGATTAGTCAGGGGGTGCCTATGGGAGGTGGGGTGTATGCGGCGGGAAGTGGGGAATTGAGAGAGATGTTAGGGTGTGTTTGCACGTTGCTGGAGCGGTTTGGGGGGGCAAGGGAACCCCCAGCCCCTGTGGGGGCTTGGGTTAACCCACCTGCGCTGGGTGTGATTGAATCGGCGGGTGTGGGTGCCTCCTCCCCAGTGTCGGTGTCGGTTCAGACAGAAAAAAACAAGGAGGATAGGATTCATTTAGACGATCGGGCGCGTGGGGAAGTTTATGTTTGTTTTGAGGGCCCCTTAGGTGCTCATCTTAAGAAGGAGGTGAGGGAAAAGATCTGGAAAGATGAATATGTCGAGATCTTTTCCCTTCTTCCATTGGCAAAGTTTAATTTAGACAAAGAAAAAAAAGAGGATAGTAAGAAGGAGGATGAGGAGAACCGGCGGTGGTGGTTGATCCCTCAGACGTTTAATAATTGGCTGCAGGCCTTTGCAATCTTGGCGAGCGTGATTGGCGAAAAGGCGCCGGAGAACTGTTCGCATTTGTTTTGCTATATGGATTCAATTGGCAAGGCGTACAGGGTGTATGGGGGACAGACATGGCTCAGGTATGACGAGTAGTTTCGTCAGAGGAAGGCCGTGCGTCCTTCCATAAGATGGGATCAAAAGGACATAGGGTTATGGTTGCGGGTTATGGCGCCGTCCAGGTATGGCCAGCCCTTTCAAGGCGGGGCCGGGTCAGCCGGCCAGTCAGGGACACAGAGTACAGGTAGTCAGCAGGGTCAAGCGGGATCGCAGAAGCCCGGTTTGTGCTGGCAATTCAACGAGGGGCAATGTAAATTTGGGGCAACCTGCCGTTTAAACACCTCTGCAGCCACTGTAATGGGACATCCCATGGAGCGGCTAAATGTTTCAAGAAAGGAAAAGCTAAGCCCGGCACTTCTCATACCCAAGGGTCTGACGCCGGTGAGCTTAGTCGCGATGCTGCCGTACCTAAATAGGTACCCGAATAAGGACAAAGCTGAGGTTTTGCGGTTGGGTTTTGGGGAGGGCTTCAGGATTCCGGCCCCCGTTTTTGATGTTCCAGGGGCAAATAGGAATCTGCAGTCAGCTTATCAGCATTCCACGGTTGTGGCGGAAAAATTAGGTGAGGAGGTGGCTTTGGGGAGGATGGCGGGCCCGTTCTGGGCCCCTCCTTTTCCCAATTTGGTGATTTCGCCGCTGGGGGTGGTTCCGAAGAAGGAGCCCGGTAAATTTCGGCTGATTCATCATTTGTCTCACCCAAGAGGCAGGTTGGTGAATGATGGGATACCGGCTGAGCTGTGTTCAGTGGTGTACACGTCGTTCGACGAGGCCACAAAGATGTGGAAAGGGGGCGCTTATGGCTAAGACAGATATTGAATCAGCTTTTCGGCTCCTGCCAGTGCATCCAGATTGCGTTCGGTTATTGGGTTGTTGTTGGGAGGGGGGCTATTTTGTGGATCGCTGTTTACCCATGGGGTGTTCGATCTCGTGCGCATTTTTTGAAACTTTTAGTTTACTTTTTTAGAATGGGTAGTTCGGGATGTTTCAGGCCTGTCATCAGTGGTACATTACCTTGATGATTTTTTATTTGCAGGTCCTGCTGATTCGGCACAGTGTGCCGGGATTTTGGCAACCATGGAGTGGATTTCCAGTCGCTTTGGGGTGCCTTTAGCACCTGAGAAAACGGTGGGGCCAACCACTTGCATAGGTTTTCTGGGTATTGTGATCGATTCTTTGGCCTGGGAAGTTCGGCTTCCCGAGGACAAGGTCGCCGCGCTGAAGGTCGAGGTAGCAAGGGCTCGGCGGGTAAAAAAGTTGCAATTAAGGGAGGTTCAGTCCTTACTGGGAAAACTTAACTTTGCTTGTCGGGTGATGCCCATGGGTCGAATTTTTTCTCAACGACTTACTAGTTCTACGGCAGGGGTGCTCGCTCCGCACCACTATATTCGGTTATCGGCGGAACACAGAGCGGACTTAGCAGTTTGGGGACGGTTTTTGGAGGAATACAACGGTCATTCCCTGCTGATGGAGGATGCGGGGGACAATTTTGATTTGGAGTTGTTCACGGATGCGGCAGGCAGCTCAGGTTTTGGGGCCTTTTTCAAGGGTCAGTGGTGTGCAGAACGGTGACCGGAAAAGTGGACGGCTGAAGGCTTGACAAAAAATGTGGCCCTATTGGAAATCTTTCCGATACTGGTAGCGCTGCATCTTTGGAGAGAGGAGTTGGCGAACAAGAGGATTCGTTTTAACTGTGACAATATGGGGGTGGTGTTGGCGATTAATAAGTTTTCGGCGTCCTCTCCTCCGGTGGTTAGGGTCTTACGAGAGCTGGTGTTGGTTTGTTTGCAAATCAATGCGTGTGCTACTGCGGCCCACGTGCCCGGTGTGCAGAACCTAATAGCTGATTCCCTCTCTCGTTTCCAGTGGGATTGGTTCCGGGTTTGCGCGCCAGAGGCGGAGGGCAGCGGTTTGGAGTGCCCAGCACGGCTTTGGAACGTGGTCTTCAGGCAGCCGGACCACTGGTTCAGGCTTCTTTGTCTGGTAACACATGGACAGCCTACCAGGCGGCATGGGATCTTTGGGAGCAGTGGTTGCAGGGTGGCGTTTTTTCTGAAGAGGATCAGTTAGGGATATTGTTGGAAAAGTTGGGGGGGGCGGCGGTCACAAGGTGGTCCTTTGCAAAGGTAAATCGCTTTGTTGCAGGGTTAGCATTTGGTTTCCGGTTGCGGGGTTTACGGGATTTAACTAAGAGTTTTTTAGTAGTTCAGGCTTTGAAGGGTTTTCGTAGGGGACGGAAGCCACAGGATGGTAGACGGCCGGTGTCATTTGGCTTATTGGAACGGCTGGGTAGGGCATTGTGGGGGGTTTGTCTATCTCCGTTTGAGGTGAGTTTGTTTAAGTTAGCCTTTTCTTTGGCATTTTTTTGGAGCCCTGCGGGTGGGGGAGTTGGTATCACCCAGTAAGGCGTCCCCCGGGGGCTTGGATTGGGGTGACATTATGTCAGTGGAAAACGGAGTTAAATTTTGGATTGGAAAGTCGAAAACTGATCAGAGAGGTGTGGGTAGACTAGTCCGTTTGGGGATGGTTGTGGCATCTGATATGTGCCCGTTCAAGTGTCTCGGGAATTTTCAACAGATAAGTCCGAAGGTGGATGGCCCCTGATTATGTCACGAGGATGGGTCCTTTTTATCTACATACCAATTTGTGAGTGTTTTTAGGGCATGTTTGAAGTCGTTGGGGTTAGATCCGTAGTCTTTCGTGTCACATTCCTTTCGGATTGGGGCAGCGACGGAGGCCTCTATGTGCGGCCTACCGGAGGAGACAGTTAAGCAGATTGGTAGGTGGAAGTCGCAGAGCTTTAAGTCGTATGTCCGTCCCCAGGCGGTTGTTGGCAATTGAGCGGGGAAGGGGGGGTATTACGGTAGCAATGGGGGGGTGAGATTGTGTGTTTTTTCAATTTGGTTTGGCGATGCAATAAAATGGTGTCGTTTGTACATTTTGTATTGCAGGAGCACCCCCCCCTTCCTTGGTCTGGATCCTTGGCCATTCTTACGTGTATTGGGGAGCCCGATGAGCGGATGCGAGAAGGAATGGGAGACAGCTAGGTTTTGAGAGGGACCTGGCTCTCGTTAGATGGCTCGGTGTTCGGGTGTTAGGGTGGAACAGGGTGTTGCAGGAGGTGCATAGATACGCCTGGTTGGACAGAACTCCTGACATCTTGGTGTTGCATGCCGGGGGGAATGATTTGGGTGGGCGTCCTTTTCGAATCTTGATAAAGGACATCAAACATGATTTGTTACGGTTATGGGTGTCGTTTCCAGGTCTAACGATAGTCTGGTCGGAGATAGTAGCGAGAAAGAGTTGGCGAAAAGCGCGGTCAGTTGACAGGTTGAACAAGGCGCGGGCGAAGGTTAATAGGGCGATTTCGAAGTTTGTTAGTCGGAATGGGGGTATAGCAATACAGCATGTTGAGTTGGAAAGGACGGATGAGGAATTTTGGTTGGCTGACGGGGTACACCTGAATGCGGTGGGAATTGATTTATGGGCTCTTGGCTTGCAGGGAGGTATTGAGAGGGCCCTGTGGTTGCGGGGGGTCTCAGGCACTTGAAGGGTTTCAAGGTGCCTTCGTTGTGGCGTTGTTTATTGGTGGGTCCTTGAAGTTGGTTTAAAATTGGTTCGGGGAATTCATCCGGGTATGGATCCCCTCACTGACAGAATTGATGGTCACCTGGTGATTTTGGGGGGGAACCCCGACGGGGTATGTCGGGGCCCCTGGGCGTGTGGTTGGGGTTGATGGAGGATTAACCCTTACCGTTTGGTGCTCCTGAGCCAGTGTGGGTAACGGCTGGGAGCAAATTGGGGTTTTTATTGCTCGGTTATGGGAATCACCAGGGTTTTTTGTAGCTTCAAGGACCTTACCATATTGCAATTTTTATTGGTTATGTATTTTTGTTAATAAAATGGCTGCTATGGCCAAAATCATCCAAAGATAAATTGGTGTCTGTGTAGTTATTTTAAATAAGAAATGGGAATGGAGGTGTGGGGTATGAAAAGGAAGACCGGAGTCAACAATTCCAGGGTCAAGAGAGGACGGAGCAATGCCCCCCACCCCCTCCCCCCAGGGCATTTGCGGAGTCCGTCATGACACCTGATTGGTGAGGAGGTCAGGGTGTCATATGTGGGGTGAGGGGGAGGGAGCCCGTTTTTGAATAGAAGTTTAGACAAGGGGGAGGAGCGGCATCTTTCCCGCTCCTGTGCCAAAAGTGACAGTCCCGCCCGCCCTCCCGATTATATAGGCGTATGACGGAGATGTGAAGTCGGTGGGAGGGGTGGTACGGGGTTGTTTCTTGGGTCATAGTGGCTGGTTGGCGTTGTTTATTGGTGGGTCCTTGAAGTTGGTTTAAAATTGGTTCGGGGAATTAATCCGGGTTTGGATCCCCTCATTGACAGAATTGATGGTCACCTGGTGATTTTGGGGGGAACCCCGACGGGGTATGTCGGGGCCCCTGGGGGTGTGGTTGGGGTTGACGGAGGATTAACCCTTACCGTTTGGTGCTCCTGAGCCAGTGTGGGTAACGGCTGGGAGCAAGTTGGGGTTTTAATTGCTCGGTTATGGAAATCACCAGGGTTTTTTGTAGCTTCAAGGACCTTACCATATTGCAATTTTTATTGGTTATGTATTTTTGTTATTAAAATGGCTGCTATGGCCAAAATCATCCAAAGATAAATTGGTGTTTGTGTAGTTATTTTAAATAAGAAATGGGAATGGAGGTATGGGGTATGAAAGGAAGACCGGAGTCAACAATTCCAGGGTCAAGAAATGCCAGAAGATTAGAAGGAAAATATACAGTATATTAGTACCTGGTTCTATTTAGTAAGAAATATATACTGTAGGTGATATATTCTTGTATATATATGTATAATCTGAAGACATTAATGGGACGAAGGAATGTCATTTTTTGAAATATAGGAATAGCTAGAGATTGGTGAACTTTTGAAATTCAAATTCAAATTTGCCAACTGTGCTGAATTTTTTACACACATTTGATTTGTAGCATATAAGTTTGTGTTAATTTAATTACTGGAAAACTTAAATAGGCTCTAAAGTATATGTGGAGAAGAGGACACAGAGAGTGAAAGGGAACCCTGCTGACCATAAGATCTTACACTTTACAGACATGAAAGAGAGGACCCCACTGACCATAAGAGCTTACACTCAACAGAAGAGACAAAGCGGACTCTGATGACCATACAAGCTTACACTCCACAGGAGAGAGAGGACCCGCTGACCATAAGAGCTTACACTCTACAGGAGACAGTGAGGACCCTGCTGACCATAAGATCTTACACTCTACAGGAGAACTCTGCTGACCATAACAGCTTACACTATAAGAGATTATACTTTGTAGAAGAGATATAGAGGTCTCCACTGACCATAAAAGCTTACAGAAGAGACAGAGAGGGCCTTACTGACCTTAAGAGCTTACATAGGAAAGAGAGAGGTCCCTGCTGGCCATAACAGCTTACATTCTACAGGAGAGACAGAAGACTCTGCTGACCATAAGAGCTTACACTCTATAGGAGAGAGAGAGAGAGAGAGAGAGAGAGAGAGAGGTCCCTGCTGGCCATAAGAGCTTACATTCTACACGAGAGACAGAGGACTCTGCTGATCATAAGAGGTTAAACTCTATAGAAGAGACAGAGAGGACTCCGCTGGCCATAAGAGCTTTCACTCTAGAGAAGAGACAGTAAGGAGTCTGCTGACCGTAAAAACGTACACTCTACAGAAGAGGCAGAGAGGACCCACTGACTATAAAAGCTTACACTCTACAGAGAGACATAGAGGACCACAGTGACCATAAGAGCTTACATTTACAGAAAAACATATTGGACTCCGCTGGCCATAAGAGCTTACAGTGTACAAGAGAGAGACACTCAATGACTCTTGAGATGGAAAACTACTGCCGTACAAACTCTTCTCCATTAAGAGCTGCTGATCTGTGATGACCCAGGTCTTGACCATCACTATACAGGGTGTGATAATCCGCTAGATGTTATAGCTGAAGGACATTATGGGGAGGTCCGTGTAACAATGCAAAATGATCTAGCCAACTCTCTGATGCTTCCGCAGTGTTGGAAATGGTTCAGGGACAGGTTTTTTATTTTTTTTGTGAAACCACAAATCGAATCTTAAAATGTTTGAATTTTCATGAAACTGAATTTCATGAAATCTGAATCAAACTCAAACATTCATAAATTGACCAATGAAATGTGATTCACACAGAGTTTTTTAATTTAGGTGAAAAAAATTCAATGTGGTTTAAAATAAATCAGAAATACATGGGGATTCTCAATGCGGATTTCTATGCTGTGTGGGTTTTGAGATATTTTTTTAAGTGATTTTATTTTTTTTTTACGTTTTTGACCTCAATACTGAGTTTGGCCAATTTTAGAAGTAATTTGTATCAAAGAAGTGAGTGGAAATTACGTGTCATCAGTTCTTTTTTTTCTGTGGTGCAGTCTTGAAAAATCTCACCATATGAAAAGAAAAGTTAAGTTCTTATTGAAATCAATAGGAAGTCTATTCAAAGAGTATTTCACAAAACTGTACGTGTGTTTTAGAGCTGATTCACTTCCAAATCCTTCTAAAAAATATCCATGTGAGCATACTTTAAGTCATTGGTCCCTATCCTTCCTTACCGTGAGAGCCACATTCAGATCTTAGCAATAGTCACGAGCAACATTCATTGCCCTCTTCTCTCCCAAAAGTCACCATCTGCAGACCTTCTCTTTAGAGCTGGTTTTTAGACCTTATGCTGATGCACCAAACTGTCAGTTAGTAGTGAGCCACACATTTCAGGCTCACAAGTCACATGTGATCCCGAGCCACAGGTTGGGGCTCACTGCATTAAAAGAACATTAAAAGGGTTGTCCAGTACTGTTATATTGGTAGCCTATCCTTAGGATGGGTCATCAATATCAGATCGGTCATGGTGTTAGAGCTGACAGCTTTGCCAATCAGTTTTTACCGGTGCCAGTGGCAGCCAGATGTGACCAGTTGCGGAGCTGTCAGCTGTATAGTGTAAGTGTTTGGATACTGCACTTCCAGCCCTATACCATGATTAGGGGTAGGGCCACTATAGGGTTGACACAACTAAGCTGTTTCGCTCCATAGATGATCATATCCAGCAGCTGCTGGCCTGAGAAACCGTGGGTGCCTGATGTAGCAACCCCTCCAATATGATATTGATAAATGTAGCACCCCTGAAGGAGCTACAGGGAACTGCATCCCAACCAGGATGCAGGACCTACCCCCAGGGACCCAGAAGACCAGTGTCGGTAAACAGCTAAACATTCAATTGAATCCCTTTATTCCCCATTCCCAAAGACTGATGACAGACTAGGGTAGGAATCAGTGGATGGCCACCTAGGGGTGGAGCAGATCCAGTCCACTAGACGACAACCAGCGGGGAGGGGTCAGACAGTCAGTAAGTGGAAGTGAGAGGAGACGGACGTAACCGTACTGACAGGAGAGTGTAATGGTGACCTGAGGGCTCAGGCGTGTGGTTGCCGGTGAAGTACGGTGGAGTATTCCCGGAACCATAGCACCGACGGGGTATAGAGCCCTAGGTCAGGCAAATGCTCCAGGCAGACCTGATAAAATCTGCATAGTGAGGGGCCCATCCAGTACCTCACTGACCGTAAAGTTCGGGACACAGTAGCAATGGGAGAACTAAGGAACAGGACCAGAGGAACCAACCCCACAGGGTTCAAGCTACCTGTTATACGGACTGAGACTGAGGAACAACCAGGAAGGGACCCCCAGACACTCAAAGCCACAACCAGACAACAACCCAACAACCAGAGACAGGTGCAGGGGAAAGAAACCACCAGGTCACCACACCGGCACTGGAACTAAGAGGACCAGTGGTGAGGACCAGCCTTCTTCGGGTTGCTAACCTTTACAACAACGCGATTAAAGAGACCAATGGCACTGCAATCCCTTGTGTGACCTACATTCCTTCCGCGCCCAACAACATCATCTATCCCCTTGGGCCTGGCCCTACTTGCGGAGGGCCCAACATTCAGGCTACCACTAACACCAGCCACAGTAGTGAGAACTGTGCAGCGGCGGCTCCACTAACATAGCCGCAACCCGCAAGTGGTGTCATGACAAAAACTCTCTTATCAATCCCCTGTAAATAACCCCCTTTTAAAAGCTACCCCAGGGTCACGGAACCAGGCAACGGCCACCGAGTAAACTGTTGCAACGTAACCAGACCCGGGACCGAATACCCCGTAACCCTGGGCGACACATAACCTATCCTAAGGATAGGCCATGAATATAAAAGTACTGGAAATCCCTTTAAAACTGTCTCTGATCATCTAAAATCACTCATTGCGTCACAACTGCTGCAACCAGTAATCTAAGTAATACATCATTGGAATGAAGGTCTTTTTCCCTACAATATGTTGCTCTCAGATGAAGTAGCAAAAACTTGGTGACAAATTCCCTTCAAGGACTATTTTTTATCAATTTTTCTAAAGATATTTTCCCTGTGGACAGTTTTTAAAAAAGAATTGGTGCGCCTCAAAACTACATGTGTATAGACATTTTTCGTTTTATAACGTGTGGCGCCCCTGGCCTGGTCAGGCGCCACTGAGTACTGCACTCAGGCTGAGTGAGAACAAAACAGGTAATCCTGATGGCTGATTAGGGTGCGGACACACAGACACTTAGTAACCAAGACACACACACAGCTTAGAAGGGACCCCTGGGCAGACCCAAGGAGGGGGTGTGGCCCTTGCATCCCAGCTAGTGGTGGGTAGTGGGACTGGAGACAGAGGAGTGTGCAGTGGCAGCCAAAGGAGAAGGAGTGGAGGAGCCGCATCTGGAGGGTAGAGCAGAGGAGCAGGACCCTGCCAGACCCTGCACCTGTAGTGGCTGCTGGCGGGGGAGAGAGGCTACCCAGTGGTGCCGCCTGAAATCCACCTAGGGCAGTAGCAAGAGGTGGCTAAGTAAGGGGACTGCCGGTAGTCCAAGCCCGCACGGGGAAACAGGTTCCCAGAGCAGGAACCCATTTACTTGGCCTGCCAAACCTGCTGGTGACGGCACTGAATGTGCCTCATGAACTTACAGAGTCCACAGCATCAACAGCAACGAGGGGGCCCATAAGGAGTATCGAGCCTGGAGCCATCTTATCCTTGGTCCAAGCTATCAGCAAACGGACCAGAAAGGGGAGAACGGCAGTTACGACTTCCCTGGGTGATTCCAGTAATACTACAAGTCAGGAGTCACCGCAAACAAGAAGGGCTAGGAAGGCGAGTCAGCAGTCACCCCTACATCAGGCAGAGGGATACCTGGTTCTGCCTGGTTCATCACAGCATCGCCCGGGTTGACTCACAGCTACCATCTGAAAGTGAGTAAAAACCCTGAAAAACATTGTTGCTTGTGTGTGAGTTCTTCTGTGACCTGTGGTACTACACACTTACACTGGGCCCTGGGGCCAGCCTCACTCTCGGGAGGCCACAACAACTGACTGCATCTACCATCAGCCCCAGGCGCTCCCTAAACTGCAGTGGCGGTCACCCCCTGACCGCAATTACCGAGAGTGGCGTCACGATTCCCATTGAAGTTAACCTGACCTGCCTGTTGTCAGAAGATTCCCAGCACGTGAAGTCCCTGAAGACCCTGAGGTGATCTGAAGGTAATGGGGCTACACAAACGCACCGGATTATAAGAAGCACTCCAAATTTAGAGATAAAAAAAAGAAAAAAAACAAAATAAAGGGGTCTGTCTTCTAATCCGGTGGTGACTTACCAGGGGGGCAGCAGCGGTGGTGGAGCTGGGGTCACGGGAGGCAGTTGTGGTCGTGGAGCAGGGCAGTGTAGTGGCAGTGGTGGTGGAGCGGGGATCACAGGAGGCAGGGACGTTGTTGAGCATGGTGGTGTGACAGCAGTGGTGGAGCGCGGGTCACAGGAAACAGAGGTGGTTGTGGAGCAGTGCGGTTCGGCAGCGGTGGTGAAGTGGGGGTCACAGGAAACAGGGACGATCGTGGAGCAGGCCGGTATGGCAGTGGTAGTGGATCAGGGGTTACAGGAGGCAGGGGCGGTCGTGGAACAGGCCGGTGTGGTCGGTGTCCCAGATGCTCAGCGGCACTGTGAGGCAGAGAAAATATCCAGGGACTGTTAGTGGTGCGGGCTTCAAAGATATGGCACCCGGAGTCGGCGCGTACGCAGATTAAGTTATTGGCTCAATGAGAAGCTGAGATCTCATCTGCGCACACGCCATCTCCAGGCACTATTTTTCTTAAGTCCGCTACTGGGAGATCAAGGCCTGAAGTGGCGCGTACGCATATGAAATCTTGAGCCGAGAGCGCCATTATTTGAAGCCCGCACCGCCGATGTCTTCAGGATGGTCCCTGTCCCTGCCTCACCACCCTCCGCACAGAGCAGCGCCGCACAGAGCACAGAGTAGCGCCTCCCGCCGCACAGAGCAGCACCCGCCGCACAGCCACAGCGGCACAAAGCCCGCAGCATTACCCGGAAAAGTGCGTTGTATAAACCGAAAAATATTTTTTGTAGAGTCATACCTGACTTTGTCTAGAGATGTAATCCAGTTTGTGAAAATCAGCGTGTATCTTCTGCCGTATGTCATGGTCACTACCATGTTCTATAAATATGAAGGTTGTCCTACATATCAAGCAATATGAAACACAGGGACATCAGAGATTATATATAGTGCCCTATTATGTTACATGAAGAGCTACATTTTCTTAACAGAGGAATTAAAAACTTTGGGGAAACTGAATGAATGAATGATGTCTCGGTATAACCGTATATGTGTGTGACTATGGCGGAATCATACTTTAAAATTCAGTGATGTAAAAGAAATGGAAGCAGGAATGTTTAATTTCCCTTTTGTATATATAGTAAAAGCTCTTACACTTAAATCTATGAAAACAGCAAAACAAAAATATGAAAAGAAAAAAATAATTATAATGAAAGGACTGGCTGCAAAGCCTGGAAATACGCAAGGTCACTGAGCAGCACAAAGAATGGCAAAGAAAGCCATGGAACCCATAGGGTGGAGGGGCGACATGACTAGAGGGAAGGGAAGGAGTGATGGGGTTAATGGAAACAGGAATGGTTTGTTTATAAGGCAGAATAGAGGGATTGGTGGGTAGGAGGAGTTCCCTGGAGGAAGAGGTGGGACAGTTGAGGGGTGTAAGTAAAGGACTTTGACTTACCCCCTCTCTCTTGACTTCCGGATATGGAACGATCTGACTGGAGAGGTTCCTATAAGGTGTCAGGACGTCACCTTCTATTTCTCCATGGAGGAGTGGGAGTATTTAGAAGGACACAAAGATCTGTACAAGGACGTCATAATGGAGGTTCCCCAGCCCCTCACATCACCAGACTTCCGGATATGGAACGATCCGGACGTGCGACAGGATGGCTGCTACCCGGGACCAGCGAATTCATCATGGCAGTGCACGGGCCCCTGGCAGCGCGGTCCCACGCCTTGGCTGCTGGGGGTTAACCTGTTGGCACTTTCCCCTCGCTCCCCTGTCAGCTGCGGGCGGCGTCCCCCCTCCCTCATATCTCAGGTACTTGCCGTGTGCGGGGGGAGCGAGGAGGAGATGTGAGAGCCCCTTCGGGGACCCTCCGCGGTAGGACGTGGGCAGGGCAGTACTCAGCTGCTGCTCCGGCCGCGGGAGGAATCTCCGTCCGGGCCGCGGCAGCCGGGAGGGGGGCGTGGCTTGTCTGCGGCCTATTTCCGGTCCGAGCCGCGGCCTGGATTGCTGGATGCGGCGGCTCCCGGACGGGGAGAGTGCCCGGCGGTGACAGAGGCCAGCTTTACCCCTCGCGGACGGTGGGGGGGGCCGCGGAGCTGCAGCCAGTGGTGGGTCCGGCACCAGGGCAGGCGGGCCTGGGGCGACGGGTGCCCAGGAGGCGTCGGTGAGTGGGGGTGACGGCAGGGGCCCTGCGGTTTCTGCTTGGTCACCCAGATCAGGTTGCAGCTCCCGGCCGCGGCGGTCTCCCCCAGGAGGGGGAGGGCCCAGCGGACAGAGGCTTTCATGGGGCCCAGGAGGGCTGGATGCGGCGGCTCCTGGCCAGGAGAGCGCCCGGCGAGGACGGAGGCCAGCGTTACCCCCCTTCCCCCGTGGGTGGAGGGGGGGTGGCCGGGGGGCTGCAGCCAGCAAGGGGTCCGGCACCAGGGCAGGCGAGCCTGGTGCGACGGATGCCCGGGAGGCGTCGGTACGTGGGGGTGACGGCGGGGACCCTGCGGTCCCCGCCTGGTCACCCAGAGCAGGCGTGCAGCTCCCGGCAGCGGCGGTCTCCCCCAGGGGGGCGAGGACCCGGCGGACGGATGCCTTCTGGGCCCAGGTGGGCAGGAGGCTGGCGGCTCTGGATGGGAGTCTGCTGGCAGCAGGTCGGGCCACAGGTACCCCCTGTCCTTGCAGGCAGCAGGGGGGGTCGGGCCAGAAGATGAGGCCCGCGGTGGCAGCCCGTGGGTCAGGATGGTTTCCGGGGTTGTCGCCGCGGGACAGAAGATGGAGCTTGGAGGATGGTGCCCACGCGGCGTACCAGGAGGACGGCCGTGGTGGTGGCAGCGCTTCGGCGGCGTCTGCATTACATGAGCCAGAGGCGGTCGGCTCCAGCGAGGAGGAGGAGGAAGCAGCGACGGAAGAATCAGACGTCTGGATGGCGTGACTTTTATTCCGGGATACGCCGGGTCGCGGTCGGGTGAGACGGCCGTGGATTCGGCAGGGTTGGGGCGCAGTTGGTGGGGGGGGCGGCTGCGGACACGGCAGCGCCAAGTGGGTTTGTGTTTTGACAAGGTATGGGGTTTACTGCAGTGGTGTATACGGTTGTGGAGAGTGCGCATGCACCGCCGGCGGCATGGACGGGAACGGTGGGTAATAGGCGCAGGTGCGGCAGGCAGAGTGAGGGCGCATGAGGCGGCAGGGGAGCATTTTCGGGCAGAGGCGGCAAGGGCTGTGACAGAGTGAGTGGTGAGGAGCGAAGAGGGGGATGAGGTGGTGCATTGGGCTGACAGTGGTCAAGTGTGAGAGTTATGGGTGCTTCAAAGGCCCGCTGGGGGGGGGCTCACTTGCTGGAGGATGTGAGGGATAAGATTTGAATGGGGGAACGTGTAGCAATAGTTTCGCTGCTCCCCCTGGAACAGTTTCACCTGGATTAGGTTAAGCCAAGTGATTCCAGGAAGGATAAGTAGAGGGAGGGGAGCGCCGGTGGAGGCTCACCCCTCGTACATTTGCAACGTGGCTGCGGGCATTTGCGTTTTTGGCAAGGGTATCGGGGGAAGGAATTGGGTAATTGGTTCGGCATGGTTCGGTTATATGGATCCATTTGGGGTGGCTTGTTTAGGTCATATGGCGGTTTAGTCTGGCTTCAGTACGCCGTGTAATTTCAGCAAGGGAAGGTGTTGCGTGCCAGTATGCGGTAGGAGCATACGGGCACATCCTTATGGCTGCAGTGGATGGCGGCTCCTAGTCAGCCCCCCCCCTTTTGGGGGGTAGTTGGCTGTTCGGGGCGTGGAACCCCGGCGACACGGTCGATGAGGGTTTTTTGGGGGGAATAGAATGATGGGTGGTGCAGATTTGGCGCGGACGGTTGTCTTAAGCATACGTGTTGGGTTGTGGTAAGGAACATAGTAATTCTGCGTCTTTCTATTTATATTGGTGGATCTTTGCCTCCTTATTGGAAGTTTGTGCTGGGCGAGGGGACACCTGGTGGTTGTCAGTGGAAAGAGGGGTCAGGACGTGGCTTTGGGCAGGATGGGTGGGCCATTCGGGGCCCTCCTTGTCATGATTGGGTTTCTCTGTTGGTGGGTAGTGCCGGAAATGAGCTGTATATAGATGTATATA
Source organism: Anomaloglossus baeobatrachus (assembly GCF_048569485.1). Lineage (NCBI taxonomy): Eukaryota > Metazoa > Chordata > Amphibia > Anura > Aromobatidae > Anomaloglossus > Anomaloglossus baeobatrachus. The sequence continues at coordinate 88,361,850 of NC_134353.1, forward strand.
TTTCGGCTTGTTCAAAACGTATCTTATCTGGAGGAGTCATCGGTGTATGCCTGCTTGGCTCCAGAATTGTCGGCGGTTTATTATGTGTCGTTGGACAGAGGGTGGGATTTGGTAAAGGCGGTGAGCCGTGGAGCATTGATGGCAAAGGTGGATTTGGAGGCGGCATTTAGGTTGTTACTGGTCCACCCTGCTAGCTAGCAGTTCTGGTGCTGCGGTGGGGAGGGGAGTTATTATTATGCTGATCGGTGGGGGCTAATGGGTTTTGTCCCATTTTATGTTCCGTTGGGGGCGGTTATTTCTTTGTGGAGTGGTTTGTGCGTGGTGTGTCCCAGCTTACACCTCTTATTCATTATAGGTTCATTCTCTTTACATCGGGTTGGCGGGTTGATGATTCGTTGAGGTTGTTTGTTTCATTGCAGATGGTGGTGGATACTCTTTTGGGCCTGTTGGCGCAGGCGAAGACTGAGGGTCCAACGCCAGTGATACAGTTTGTGGGGGATAAAGTTTGATGTTATGGTCAGAGAGGTAGGATTCGTGGGTAATGGTGTGGTCCTATGGGCTGCGATAGAGGCAGTTAGGTCAGCTAAGACGGTGCGGTTTCAGGCGGTGCAGTCTTTGCAGGGGCGGTCGAACCACGGGTGCAGAGTTACGCCGCTGGGGGGCGTGTCTGCTGGACGGCTGGCGATGGCTGCGCCAAGGGTGCAGCCATCGGATCATTTGTGTGTGGTCACGAAGGAGATCAATGACGATCTGATGGTGTAGGAGGTTTTTTCTTACGGCGATTTAGTGGCCGCGGATTGTGGCTGGGTAAGGTAGTGCCTGATGGAACGTAGCTGCGGTACTCGGATGCAGCGGGTCCAGTTGGTTTTCTGGTTGGGCATTGTGGGGTAGCGCTTCCAATCGGTGGTAGTAGTCGGGTTGGGGAGGTTGGCAGTTTTTCCAAGAGGAAGGTGTGCTGTCATTCTGACTATCAGTTGGTGGAGAATTCGATTAATAGTTGGTTTGCTAATCCTGGGGCCAAGGGTGGCGTACTTGCGACAGTTGGTTTCGCAATTGTATGCGTTTAAAAAAAAAAAAAAAAAAAATGGTATGCGTGGCGCAACCAGTACTGGGGTTCGCCAAGGGAATAGCAGCTGCTTTGTTTCCTTCCAGTTCTGCAGGTCTCGGGAGTTGAGGCCGCGTAACAGACGAGGTGGGCACGGTGTGTCCTGAGGGCTTGTGGAGTCTGGTGTGGCTGTGTTGGGGAGCGGCTCGGTGCCCAGTGACTGAGGTTATTTGGGGCTGATATCCAGAAGTGTGGGTGGCGCGGATAACGTTGTTTGGGACAATGTGTGAGGAAGGCCCGGTGGAGTATTTGGTGGGGGTGTTGGCAGTGGTGATTAACGGTTTTCAGGCTGCTAGGCCGGCGTCAGCAGTGGAGCAGAGGGTGGCGGCTGTGGCTGTCTTGTTGAGGATTAGATGTGGAGAGATGTTTTCGCAGGATCTTAGTGCGCGGCAGGCCTTGAAGGGTTTGGTCGTAAGGGTGTGAGGCAGCGGGATACAAGGGTTCGTCTCCGTTGTTTTGTGGAAGCGTTTGGTGAGTGATTTGTGGTGGCTATGTTCATCTGAGCACGAGCAGGTTTTGTTTCCCTTGTCCAAAACGGTTTGTGTTAGCCTTTTGGGAGGCTTTGAGATTGTGGGGTTGGTCAGCCCATCTACGGTTAGGAGCGGAGGTTGGATGTTGGAGGATGTGTCCGAGGTGGTGCAGTGGGTTGAGCGCCGGCTTTGTCGCTCACCGAATCAGATTAGGCGGGTGGTGAAGGTTGGTGTTGTTATACGCGGTCCCGGGTGCGGAATTTATGTTGTGAGGACGCCCAGGATCATTATTGTGTCGCGTTTGTTAAGGTACCATTTTGTGGCAGCGCTGCAGACTGGATTGCAGGTGGCGGGGGTGGGCGCCCGGAATACTACGGGTCGTCTTCCTTCTGGATTGGGCTTCCACGGAGGCCCCTCGGTGGGCTCAGAAAAGGGGTGGTGAGAAGTATTGGGAGGTGGGAGTCCTCTTGTTTCGGTGTTACGTTGGCCTCAGTTGTTATCGGGTTAAGGCCAATGGGGGCGTTTGAGTCTTTTGGGAGTGGAATGGGTTGGCGTAACAGGTTGGGGTTATCTGTGGGTTTATAACCTCTGGGTTTTGTGGTGAGGGTGTGCCTCATTTGGATATTTGGGCATTCGTTGGTTCTCGGGGCCTCGACGGTCTGAGGCTCGCCCAAATTTTGCCAGTGGGGTCTGGACGGGTCGATGGTACTGGTCCAGTGAGTGGGAGGCAGCGATTAGGTATCTCGAGAAGTTATTTATGAATGTTTTAAAAAAAAAAAAAAAAAAAAAATTTGTTGGTTTGTTGCATTGTGGAAGACATACCCGGGCTTAATCGTGGGGTAGTTTTTGATAGTGTGACCGGTTTGGAATGGCGTGTGGCTTGTGCGGTAGGCAGTATCAATCGAGCCTTTATTGGGGGGCGGCGCCTAAAGTTGGTGGCGCTGAACTGGTGGTTTTGGTGATGCGATGGGGGTGCATCTTAACGTTCTTGGTGCTGTTTGTGGACGCTGGGATTGCGTGGAGGTGTGGTACAAGCTTTTGGTGTGTGGCGGGTCCAGGCCACGTAAGGAGTCACGTGCCCTGTCCTGTGGCGGGGGGTAGGTCTGGTCCAGAGGCGGTTGAAGGCAATGGTAACTGGACAGAGAGACACCATCTTGGTATGGTGGCTCCAGGTTCCGGGATGTTGCAGGCACGGGGTTCTGCAAAGTTGGAGGGTTAATCCGTAGGTGATTAATACCTCATCTCTGGGTCGGTGTGTTGCGGCCAGGGATACTGGGGTGAGAAGTGGTTCCTGGACTGGGCCTACTCAGGGTTGTATATTTACTGTATTGGTTACTGTGTTACCTATTGTTATTTGTTGGGGTCGCCCGTTGGACGGCGCCCCCTTGTGTTAGTATGTAAATAATAGGTAATAAAGGCTGCTGTGGCCAATTTTAAACCAAGTCACATGCAGTTCGTGTATTATTTACAGATGGTATTGGTGGGTAACACACATACAGCACGACTGGAGAATCCTTCCTCAATGGTCAAGAAAGCCATGGAACCCATAGGGTGGAGGGGCGACATGACTAGAGGGAAGGGAAGGAGTGATGGGGTTAATGGAAACAGGAATGGTTTGTTTATAAGGCAGAATAGAGGGATTGGTGGGTAGGAGGAGTTCCCTGGAGGAAGAGGTGGGACAGTTGAGGGGTGTAAGTAAAGGACTTTGACTTACCCCCTCTCTCTTGACTTCCGGATATGGAACGATCCCCGCCCACCCTCCCTTGTGTTTAATACCGAGGGGAATTTTGTCTGGGTTGTTTCTTTGTCACAGCAGCGGGGGGTAGGTCTGGTCCAGAGGCGGTTGAAGGCAATGGTAACTGGACAGAGAGACACCATCTTGGTATGGTGGCTCCAGGTTCCGGGATGTTGCAGGCACGGGGTTCTGCAAAGTTGGAGGGTTAATCCGTAGGTGATTAATACCTCATCTCTGGGTCGGTGTGTTGCGGCCAGGGATACTGGGGTGAGAAGTGGTTCCTGGACTGGGCCTACTCAGGGTTGTATATTTACTGTATTGGTTACTGTGTTACCTATTGTTATTTGTTGGGGTCGCCCGTTGGACGGCGCCCCCTTGTGTTAGTATGTAAATAATAGGTAATAAAGGCTGCTGTGGCCAATTTTAAACCAAGTCACATGCAGTTCGTGTATTATTTACAGATGGTATTGGTGGGTAACACACATACAGCACGACTGGAGAATCCTTCCTCAATGGTCATGAGTCATTCAGTAAATGGTATCAACGAAAATCATATCGTGACAAGTATTGTAATATTTTATTTTTTATAAAGCTGCAGTAAAAGGTGTATGTCTATCTAGCTGATCGGAGGCTTTAATTAAAAAGAAAAAAACAAACATTTTTTATTCTTTTACTTAAAGGGGTTGTCTAATACTGGACAACCCCTCCTTAATGGGAATCTGTCAGCAGGTTTTTACTAGGGAATCTGATAGCAGCATAAAGTAGAGACAGAGAGCCTGAATCCAGCAATGTGTCATTTACTGGTCTTTGCTGCAGTTTTGATAAAATCCTTGTTTTGTCTGATACAGATGTAGCATAGCAAATACTTCTGTGCTGTGTATAACCCCGCCCACACTGCTGATTGGCAGCATCCCGTGAATTCTCGGCAAACTGACAATCAGTGCTGGGGTGGGGATATACAGATTACCCTGGCTGGCCTGCATGAGACATAAAGTCCGGCAGTGATAAGCTCCTCCTGATAAAACACTAATTGTAGTGAAACTACGGCATACAGTAGTGATACATCCGTAAAATCAGACTCTCTTGCCCCATATCATGCTGCTCTCAGATTATATAGCAAAAAGCTGCTTATAAATTCCTTTTAATCACTCCAGTTGCCATTATAAAATTAAAAAACACTTGATTTTTACCTCCAAGAGTGACACCCTTCCTCCGATGCAGTTCAGTGACATTGTTATGACACTTGACTACCAGAAATCACAGGGCCATATGAAAAAGTTTGGGCACCCCTATTAATGTTAACCTCTTTTCTTTATAACAATTTGGGTTTTTGCAACAGCTATTTCAGTTTCATATATCTAATAACTGATGGACTGAGTAATATTTTGTCACGGCCGGGCGGTCGGGCAGACCCAGGAGGTGGATCCACTGGACCGAACTCTCTGAGATGGTGGTAGGGAGTCCGGCAGCTGAAGCACTGATGGGCAGTAGAACAGTCCGTGCAAGAGAAGGCAGCGGAGGAGTCCCAGGGACCACGGAGTCACAGAAGGTGGTCTTGGTGACGTAGCTCAGGTTCGGAGGCCGAGGTGATATCAGGCGGGGTCCGGAACCTCTGGAGCAAGATGACGGGTCACCGCAGGGATCCGGGATGGTACGGACTGTCAGATGGCAGACGGACAGCGTGCGGGGATCAGGACACGGCAGACTGGATGGCGAGGCAGGTACGGCTCTACAAAGACAGATAGGTGAGTACAGGCACATAAACACCAAGAGACCTGACTCCTAGCTCAGGGAACACGAAGATCAGGCCCCGCCCCCTTGGACAATGACCCCCTATATACCCTGTACCTGTGCAACCTCATTTCCTGTTAATGGACGCTGGCCCTTTAAGAAAGGGTCAGTGACCGCGCGCGCGCCCTAATGCGCATGCGCGCCGCCCGGGTGCCAGAAGCCAGGGAAGGAGGCTGCGAGGAGGACGCAGGGGAGCCGGCCAGGTCCAGGGAAGCTGTCGGGCGCCGGGATCGGGGGCCCGGAGCCCTGGGACGGACGGAATCCGGTGACTGGGGAGCGGAGAGCGTGGCAGGTGAGCCGGGGAACGGGGGTGAGGACCCGGGGAGCGTGACAGTACCCCCCCCCCCACGCCCCCCTCCCCGCAACCGGGACATGAAGGCACGGATAAGAGGAGTGCCCACGTTCTCCCTGGGCTCCCAAGACCTATCCTCAGGACCATACCCTTCCCAGTCCACCAGGAAGAACTGTCGACCTCGTACGGTCTTCATGGCCACGATATCCCTTACCGCATAGATGTCATCATCGGCAATAGGAGGAGGGGCCGGACTGGCAGCAGCGGAGAAGGGACCAAGGACAACCGGCTTGAGCAGAGAGACGTGGAAGGAGTTGGGTATCCTCATCGTGGCCGGGAGCTGTAGCTTGTAGGATACCTCATTGATCTTGCTGAGGACCTTAAACGGCCCGATGTAGCGAGGACCCAGCTTGTAGGAAGGTATCTTCAATCGGATGTACTGGGAAGCAAGCCAGACCAGGTCACCAGGAGAGAAACACGGAGGATCCAGACGTCTCTTGTCAGCGTGTTTCTTCATCCGCTGGGAAGCGCGCCCAAGGGACGCTTTGACAGAGTCCCAAATGGTAGCAAAGTCACGAACTGCAGTATCAGCAGCCGGAACATCCGATGAAGGGGATATAGGCAATGGGACGGCGGGCTGGAGTCCATAAACAACATGGAAGGGAGATTCGGAGGATGACTCACTGACGTGGTGGTTATGGGAGAATTCAGCCCAAGGCAGAAGCGAGGACCAGTCGTCGTGATGGGCGTTGACATAGTGACGTAGGTATGAGGTCACGATTTGATTGACCCTCTCCACTTGGCCGTTAGACTGAGGATGGTAAGAAGAAGAAAAGTCCAGAGTCACTCCCAGATGTTTGCATAGAGCCCTCCAGAAGCGGGAGGTGAACTGAGTTCCTCTGTCGGACACTATGTGGGATGGAAAGCCATGCAAGCGGAAGATGTGATGTATATAGGCTTCCGCGAGTTCCTGAGCAGAGGGCAGTCCGGCCATAGGAACGAAGTGGGCCATTTTGGAGAATCGATCAACCACGACCCATATGACTGTGTGCCCGGAGGATAATGGCAAGTCCGTAATAAAGTCCATTGCTATGTGTTGCCACGGGACTGAGGGTATCGGTAAAGGCAGAAGACGGCCATGGGGCAAGTGTTTGGGCGTCTTGTTCCTGGCACAGGAGGAGCAGGCAGAGACAAAAGCAGCGACGTCCGTGCGAAGGGATGGCCACCAGTAATGGCGTACAATCGCACCCCATGTTCTCTTCTGACCAGCATGCCCGGCTGTTTTTGAGGCATGACCCCAGTGTAACACTTTTTGCCTGTCGGTATCGGAGACATAGGTCTTCCCGGGCGGTATCTGGGCTAGGGTAACAGGGGCCACCGGAATGATGTTGCTAGGACAGATGATGGGTTGGGTAGTCTCTTCCTCCTGCTCCATGGGCATGAAAGACCTGGACAAGGCATCAGCGCGTACATTCTTGTCCGCGGGTCGGAAGTGAAGCTGAAAGTCGAACCTGGCAAAGAATAAGGACCACCTGGCTTGCCGTGGGTTCAGTCGCTGAGCGGACCGCAGGTATTCTAGGTTCTTGTGGTCCGTGTAGATGATCACGGGATACACTGCACCTTCCAGGAGGTAGCGCCATTCCTCCAGTGCCAGTTTGACTGCCAAGAGCTCTCGGTCCCCGATGGTATAGTTGCGTTCAGGCGCTGAGAAGCCCTTGGAGAAGAATCCGCAAGTCACCATCTTCCCGGAGGAGGACTTCTGCATGAGCACTGCTCCGGCTCCTGAGGAGGAGGCATCCACCTCCAAGGTGAACTGGCGGTTCAACTCCGGACGGTGAAGTACAGGCGAGGAAGCAAAAGCCCGCTTCAAAGAGCCAAACGCGGCGTCGGCCGCAGGCGACCAGTCCTTTGGATTTGCCTCTTTCTTAGTCAAAGCGGAAAGTGGAGCAGTCAGAGCAGAGAAGTGAGGGACGAATTGGCGGTAGTAGTTGGCGAATCCCAGGAAGCGTTGGATTGCCTTCAGTCCAGAAGGGGGAGGCCAGTTGAGAATGGCGGAGACCTTCTTGGGATCCATCTGCAGTCCAGTCTCAGAGATGATGTACCCCAGAAAGGGGAGAGAAGACTGCTCAAAGACACACTTCTCATACTTTGCGTACAGACGGTTCTCTCTTAGTCGTCGTAGAACCAGCTGTACGTGCTCTCTGTGGGTTGGGAGGTCCGGAGAGAAGACAAGGATGTCATCTAGATATACTACCACACAGGTGTAGAGGAGGTCTCGGAACACGTCGTTCACCAGTTCTTGGAAGACGGCAGGGGCGTTACACAGGCCGAAGGGCATCACGCAGTACTCATAATGTCCATCACGCGTATTAAACGCGGTCTTCCATTCGTCACCAGAGCGGATGCGCACCAGATTGTAAGCACCCCGAAGATCCAGCTTGGTGAACAGACGAGCTCCTCTAAGCCGGTCAAACAATTCGGGGATGAGCGGCAGAGGGTACTTGTTCTTAACAGTGATCTGATTCAGACCCCGGTAGTCGATGCAGGGACGTAAATCGCCCTCTTTTTTCTTGACAAAGAAGAAACCTGCTCCAGCAGGAGAGGAGGATCTCCGAATGAATCCCCTAGCCAGGCTCTCTGAGATGTAAGTCGACATAGCCCTTGTTTCGGCTGGAGATAAAGGATATATCCGTCCTCGTGGTGGCGTTGTTCCAGGGAGCAGGTCGATGGCACAATCGTAGGGGCGATGTGGCGGCAGTACCTCGGATTCTTTTTTATCAAAGACATCAGCAAAGGACCAATAAGCCGAGGGCAGCCCCGGTAGGTTCTCAGGAACCGGAGGTCGTCGGATGGGTTGTGTGGATTTTAGGCATCTCTCATGACACGAAGCACCCCAGCGGGTGATTTCGCCAGTGCCCCAGCTGACTGATGGTTCGTGAGTCCGTAACCATGGAAGGCCCAGCAGGATCTGATGGGACATGTGCGGTAGGACGTAGAAGGCGATGTTCTCGGTGTGAAGAGCACCGATGCGCAGTTCAACCGGCCTGGTGGTCCAGGAGATGGTGTCAGAAAGGGGTCTCCCATCCACAGAGGCAATCACCAGGGGCTTGTTGAGTGGGATAACAGGCACCTGGTATTTGTCCACGGTGGCTTGCTGGATGAAATTGCCTGCTGCCCCGGAATCAAGATAGGCCTCAGCCGTGAACCGCGTCTCTCCCGTTGTCACTTGCACGGTCCATGTGACCGGATCGGAGAGAGTCCCAGCACCTAGGGTGGCCTCTCCTACCAACCCTAGGCTTTGGAGTTTCCCGGCCTTTCCGGACAGGAACGGAGGAGGTGTGTGCCCTCACCGCAGTAAAAGCAGAGACCCTGGGCAAGCCGCTCTGCTCTACGTTGTGCAGACTGACGCACTCGGTCAATCTGCATGGGCTCGTGGACGGGACTCCCAGCTGTTGATGACTGAGGTACGGAGGGCTTCTGAGGAGGAGATGAATGCCGTAACGGGCGTCTCTCACGAGATAGCTCTTTGGAGCGCTCCTGAAAACGTATGTCCACACGAGTTGCTAGGGCAATCAGGGCATCTAGGGTGGAGGGCACGTCCCGACCCGCCAACTCATCCTTGATGCGACTCGAGAGTCCCTCCCAGAAGGCGGCTGTTAGGGCCTCATTATTCCACCCGAGTTCTGAAGCCAAAGTGCGAAAACGGATGGCGTATTGGCCCACCGTCAGTGTTCCTTGACGTAGGCGGAGGAGTGATGAAGCAGAGGCAGAAGCGCGTCCCGGCTCGTCAAAGGTGCTGCGGAATGCCTGCAGGAACTGTTGAAGATCCTTGGTCATGGGGTCCTCCTTCTCCCACAAGGGGTTCATCCACGCCAGCGCCTCGCCCTCTAGGTGGGACATTATAAAGGCGACCTTGGCTTGGTCGGAGGCGAACAGATGTGGCAGCTGCGTGAAATGAAGGGAACATTGATTTATGAAGCCCCTGCAGGTCTTGGGATCTCCAGCATAACGAGGAGGTGACGCCAAACGGAGTCGGGAAGCATCTGACGAGGTTGCCACTGGTGCGGGGGCCATGGCTTGCCTGGCGGGGGACCTGGGTGCCGCAGGCGTCATTGATGCTTGTAATGTGTACAGGCGGGTGTCCACGGAGGTCATGAATTGCAGCATGCGGGTCTGGACTTCACGCTGGCGTTGGAGTTCCTCTTGCAGAGCCATTAGTGCTGCAGCGGGATCCATGGCCTGATCTTACTGTCACGGCCGGGCGGTCGGGCAGACCCAGGAGGTGGATCCACTGGACCGAACTCTCTGAGATGGTGGTAGGGAGTCCGGCAGCTGAAGCACTGATGGGCAGTAGAACAGTCCGTGCAAGAGAAGGCAGCGGAGGAGTCCCAGGGACCACGGAGTCACAGAAGGTGGTCTTGGTGACGTAGCTCAGGTTCGGAGGCCGAGGTGATATCAGGCGGGGTCCGGAACCTCTGGAGCAAGATGACGGGTCACCGCAGGGATCCGGGATGGTACGGACTGTCAGATGGCAGACGGACAGCGTGCGGGGATCAGGACACGGCAGACTGGATGGCGAGGCAGGTACGGCTCTACAAAGACAGATAGGTGAGTACAGGCACATAAACACCAAGAGACCTGACTCCTAGCTCAGGGAACACGAAGATCAGGCCCCGCCCCCTTGGACAATGACCCCCTATATACCCTGTACCTGTGCAACCTCATTTCCTGTTAATGGACGCTGGCCCTTTAAGAAAGGGTCAGTGACCGCGCGCGCGCCCTAATGCGCATGCGCGCCGCCCGGGTGCCAGAAGCCAGGGAAGGAGGCTGCGAGGAGGACGCAGGGGAGCCGGCCAGGTCCAGGGAAGCTGTCGGGCGCCGGGATCGGGGGCCCGGAGCCCTGGGACGGACGGAATCCGGTGACTGGGGAGCGGAGAGCGTGGCAGGTGAGCCGGGGAACGGGGGTGAGGACCCGGGGAGCGTGACATATTTCTGGATTGAAATGAGGTTTATTGTACTAACAGAAAATGTGCAATCCGCATTTAAACAAAATTTGACCAGTGCAAAAGTATGGGCACCTCAACATAAAAATGACATTAATATTTTGTAGATCCTCCTTTTGCAGAAATAACAGCCTCTAGTCGCTTCCTGTAGCTTTTAATGAGTTCCTGGATCCTGGATGAAGGTATATTTGACCATTCCTGTTTACAAAACAATTCCAGTTCAGTTAAGTTTGATGGTCGCCGAGCATGGACAGCCGCTTCAAATCATCCCACAGATGTTCAATGATATTCAGGTCTGGGGACTGGGATGGCCATTCCAGAACATTGTAATTGTTCCTCTGCATGAATGCCTGAGTAGATTTGGAGCGGTGTTTTGGATCATTGTCTTGCTGAAATATCCATCCCCTGCGTAACTTCAACTTCGTCACTGATTCTTGCACATTATTGTCAAGAATCTTCTGATACTGAGTTGAATTCATGCGACCCTCAACTTTAACAAGATTCCCGGTGCCGGCATTGGCCACACAGCCCCAAAGCATGATGAAACCTCCACCAAATTTTACTGTGGGTAGCAAGTGCTTTTCTTGGAATGCCGTGTTTTTTTGCCTTGTCGCCTTTTTGTATGACCAAACAACTCAATCTTTGTTTCATCAGTCCACAGGACCTTCTTCCAAAATGTAACTGGCTTGTCCAAATGTGCTTTGCATACCTCAGGCGACTCTGTTTGTGGCGTGCTTGCAGAACGGCTTCTTTCGCATCACTCTCCCATACAGCTTCTCCTTGTAGAGAAGTAAAGTAAATGACACTCCTGAAGTCACATGGACCCGTTATTTATTCTCTCCTTGTAAATTTGGGGAAGATTTCAATCTTCAGCATGTCAATTCTTTCAGCTTTTTTATGCAGATTTCACCCAGTCTAATGAGTAGTAAAAAATTTGCACCAAAACCTCCCCCCATAAAAAAACTTTGTAAAAATGTATACATTTTACACTGCGTTTTTCCTGCCAACAGATGCAGAAATGGAGCAGAAAGTTCTGCACCAAATACTTAAAATGAATCTGTCGGCAGATTTTTGCTCCCCCATCTGAGAGCACCATAATGTAGAGACAGAGACCCTGATTCCAGTGATGTGTCAATTACTGAGCTGTTTGCTGTCATTTTGATAAAATCAATGTTTTCTCTGCTGCAGATCTAGCATTTATACAGAGCTCATGAATATACTGCACTACCTGTCCTGTAGCACACCAAGTAGTCTTGTAATGATAATCTACTGCTGATTAATCAGTGGTTTTAACACGAATACACTAAGCAGCCCAGTAAGTGACACATAATTGGAATCAGGGTCTCTGCCCCAACGTTATGTTGCACTCAGATTAGGTGGCAAAAACCTGGTGACAAATTCCTTTTAATGGGTGCACATACTCATATAGTGCCTTATAATTGTATGCACCCTGTAAGTTTTGAGAAAAGTTAAAAGCACTCTCTTTTGGCTTTTGTGGAATGAATGCAGCCATATGTACAAGATTGGTGTGTAAGTCAGGTGAGTTTCCTGGCGTATGTGCTACACATATCTTCTAAACACATTTGACCTGATTCATGTTTTTGTCAGTATTCTGATTAATAGGAGCTTTACATTTTTGGAAAATCTTTTCTACACATTAAAGTTGTGTAAAAATTTGTCAACTTTTGCCATTTTTAGACCAGTCCTGCATAAGCCAAAGTAGGCAATGATAGGGTGGACTGGTTGTGGCAAAGCCCACCTGACAAATTTAGCAAAATTTAAAAGTCGGCAGAAACGTACTCCAGTCAGGAATGGAGTAACTGGTGGAGGCATGTGCCAGTATTAAAAGACGTACACCTCATAAGGAATTAGGCACATCTGTGGCACCCCTGAGGCTTCAGTCGCCCTAGGGTACTGCATCTCCCTTAAGATGTAGTACTCATCCTGAGAGGTAAAGAGAGGTTAATCGCTGGTGTTTCTCACATTCAAAAACCACAAACAGTAAGGTGCCTTCCCACTGGGGGGATGGCCTGGGGTAGATAGGGGTGTGGCCATCAGGAAGCATGTGACTTTCCCGGTCATTGAGCCAGCCACCTGGGGGGTGGGCATCGTATGGGGAAGAGGAAGGAGCATCTCCACACATAGTCAGTTAGCCCCGGGCACAGCTTGGGGTGAGGAGCACAGTCGGGACTTCGGTCTAGGCACATTCTCTCTACTTTCACACTTCTGGAAGCTCCATAGGACCCGTAGCTTAGAGCAGACAGCTCAGCCCGGGTTCTCTACAGCTACATGGGATTCCAGGGTATGCGGTGAATGCAGGAAACACCCGCGACCCGTTCCATATTCCACCTACACCGGGATTAGGAGGGACCTCGACCAGAAAGGACTCCCAGTGGGAACACCAGCGTTGACCTCAAATTGCTCGGGATCGACTGGGGCCCATCACGGCAGTGCCCGGCATCTCCAGGGTAAACCAGGGCTGTGAGTAAAGAAACCTTAAACCCGCAGAGACTGTGTCCGCCTGTCCTTGCCGGCACCTTATGCTTCGGCGCCCGCCATTACTACTCCCCTCATTATCCTCCCCGGGGCCCGCTTCACCTGTGGGGAGCAGAAACATCTTAGCTGCTATAACCATCCACCCCGGAGGACAATGACAGCAGTGGCGGCTATTCCCTGCCCGCATACTGCAGGTGGCATCACGACGAGACAAATCATCTCCACCATCATCACCCCACCTTCTTTATTGTACACCTCGTGGCCACAAAACCGGGCAAGGGCCACCCTGACATCCCCAGACATGACATCACCGAGCCCGGCAATGAGTAAACAGTTAACCCCTTGCCCCGTGGGTGCTACAACTCTCACTCCAGCAGGCCAATTCATTAAAATTGCTGTGCAAAATGCCAGTCTTCATGAATCAGGTACACTATGAACAAAATTGACCTCTAGTCTGGAGAACCATATGGAAGAGTCAACTTTTTGGATTCAAATTCGACAAAATAGATTTTAAAAAGTGTTTACCTGGAACACAGAACGCCTCCCAATAAGAATTCATTTGAACAATAATCACAATTTAGAAAGATGGATGAGCTGTCCCATTCCCCCCTAAAGACACCAATCATATTTATGTAGTGATTGTATTTCTGCAATGCTTTCCTGTGCTAACAAGTGTTAATTTCCCTGTGGGCTGCAGTACTAACCACCAGCCACAAGAGGTCACTGTCTTCCTTTTTACTCTTATGTCTTATTTGGAGAGGACAGGGTTAATACCTAGTCAGTAGGCAGAGGTAGGAGTGATAGAGACTAGTGTGAGTTAAGTGGGCTTTACACGCTGCGATATCGGTACCGATATCGCTAGCGTGGGTACCTGCCCCCATCTGTTGTGCGACACGGGCAAATAGCTGCCCGTGCCGCACAACATCGCCCAGACCCGTCACATGTACGTACCTGCTCGGCGACGTCGCTGTGACCAGCGAACCGCCTCCTTTGTAAGGGGGCGGTTCGTTCAGCGTCACAGCGACGTCACAGCTGCCTCACTGAACTGCCGCCCAATAGAAGCGGAGGGGCGGAGATGAGCGGGACGTAGCATCACGCCCACCTCCTTCCTTCCACATAGCGGCCGGGAGGCAGGTAAGGAGAGCTTCCTCGTTCCTGCGGTGTCACACGGAGCGATGTGTGCTGCCGCAGGAACGAGGAACAACTTCGTTACTGCTGCAGTAACGATATTTGAGAATGGACCCCCATGTCACCGATGAGCTTTTTTGCACGTTTTTGCGACGATGCAAAATCGCTCATAGGTGTCACACGCAACGGCATCGCTAATGCGGCCGGATGTGCGTCACCAATTCCGTGACCCCAACGACTTTGCATTAGCGATGTCGTAGCATGTAAAACCCCCTTTAGTCTTTGGCTCAAGGTCAGTAAGAGAGACACCTTCTGTGGAGAAGTCAAGTGTGGGGTGTGTGTGTTTGGAAAAGGGAGCAAGTTCTACAATTAACCTATAGTGGCGACAGAGTCCTACTACACAGGCAAGTGGTGATACCTGCCAGGGAAAGACTTAGGAAGGAAAACGATCTGCCCAGCTGAGAACACAAGAAGAGGGCAACGGCTCTTGTAAGAGATCACAGCAAGTAGTATGGGTACAGAATTCACAGTGTAAGATATTGACCTGTGTGGCCCTGTATCACGAAGATGGAGGTTTACCTTGACTGTACTGTCTTTCTATGATCCTTAAGTAAAGTGCCCTCACCCTAAACCACAATGTTTGTGTATCTGTATTTTGCAGAAGAAACCTAAAGTGCTACCCATTGTACCCATGCTTATCCTTGGGTAAAGAGAACTTTGTTTTCACTAACTTGTCTGATTTTTTCAACCTGGAGACAAAGGGGATTGGTGCCACACAAAGTGCAGCCGGTCTGAACCTGAGGGTGTCCACAGCAGCCACAACATCTTCATACACAGACACCAAATTCCAATTTTCTGTAGCATGCCGGGGTGTTTATGGAGCAGAACTTGTCCATGGCTACTGCCCTGAGGCACATTACAACATGACTAGGGACAATTTAGTCACAAGAGTCTCGTGCCTGTGGATGGCCCCTTAAGAAAGAATAGGAAATGGTAAAACCCATATGGACACTACTCACAAAAGGTTAGGGATATTTGGCTTTCGGGGGAAATTTCAGGATGATCCTACAATGCTATCTAACCTGTTCAGATGAACATACTGTGACCTTCTCTAAACACTTGAATTCACACGTCCAACTCTTCAATGTTTCAGTATTTTTTGAACAACTTGCTGTTCTTTGAGAAGGAGCTTAAAGGTACAATTCACAACAGGTGTTTGATCCAGGAATCGCCCAATGAATTTCAGGGTTCAATTAGAATTGTTATTAATTAGTCGTCTTCATCATGCTGTTCACATTTTGACATCATGAGACCAAGACAACACCTAACAATTGAACAACAGTACCCCACCATTAGGAGGCTTCAAGCAGGATGTTCTCAGACGGAAGTGGCCACTGAGCTTCGAGCGTCATAGAGTGTCATCAGCAGGTTGCAATAGAGATAGAGAGATTGGGAGAGTCACAGAAAGGCAGAGATGTGGACATCCTTTGGCCATGTCCAACACTGATGGCCACTTTATTGTGAACAATGCCCTTCGGAACCGGAAGATGAATACCACACTACTCCGAGCATATTTAAGGGAGGTGAGAAGCACCCAAATGTCATGTCAGACCATTCGAAACCATTTACAACAGCATGGTCTGCGTGGTGGAAAATCTGCAACGGTACCTGCCCACACCACTAAGGACAGGTGTCATCATCTTGCTGGACGAGGGACCAGTGGGCCGAAGTGCTTTTCACTGTTGAAAGTCGATTCACACTGTGTAGAAATAATGGCCGCAAATTATGTTGGAGACGTCAAGGAAAGCGCTATGCATCAGCCACTATTTACAACAGATGATCCTTTGGTGGTGGTGGTGTTACAGTGTTGGCAGGTGTGTCTAGTCACACCATAAAACTACCCTATACTTTGTGAATGGTACAGTTTAAAGGCGCCTATTACTTGACCAACATAATCTAGTCATTGTGCCGAACAAAACAGGCCCAATTCCATCTTAATGGATGACAATGCTGCTGCTCATCGAGGTTGCGTCATTAGGGAATGGCTGATGAAGATGGGTGTACCTCAAATGGCGTGGCCTGCACTTTGTCCAGACATGAATCCCATAGAAAACCTATGAGATCAGCTGAGTCGCCGTGTAGAGGCTCGTAACACTGTGCCAGAGCCTCAATGACCTGTGGGCTGCTCTTCAAGAAGCCGCTCTTCAAGATGCCATGCCTCCGTAGACAAAAACTCCACTTGTGAACAACAGGAGACAGCATTCTCAAGGCAACATAAGTTATTGAGACATTGACATTTTGGAGGGTTTACCCACCACTGTTGTTGACTTTTTTTTCAATAAATTGTTTGAAATGAGGAACTCACCATTGCATGCTTCTATTTAAATACCTGATGTTCATGCTACATGCTAAAATATCACTGTAGTGTGAACTTTCTATGTTTTCCATAAATTTCACCCGAAAGCTAACTATCCCTAAATATTTGTGAGAAGCGTATATTTTATATGTATGCAGGGGCGGACTTATCATTGGTGCAGCCAATGCAGAGGCCCAAGAGTTAAGTAGACCCATTTCTACCTTTAGAGCAGGTGGTATTGGGCATTTTGATGAGCTCTTGGGCGGAAAAGGTCCCATATATCTTCTTACATAGGGGCCTTTTCTGTCTGTGTCTGCCAGTGTGTGTATATATAAAATTATTATTTACCATAGAGCCATTTAATTCCATGATGCTTTACAAGTTAAGAGGGTATACATAGTAAACAAGTACAATAATCATGCACAATACAAAAACAGATTGTTTCAGGGGGAGAGAGAACCAAGCCCGCGAGGGTTCACAATCTACAGGGTGTAGATTAGTAGGTGAGGGTAGCGGTGGACAGGCAGCAGTATAGTGGACTGAGGGTTACCGCAGATTGTAGGCTTGTCAGACGAGGTGGGTCTTCAGGTTCTTTTTGAAGCTTTCCACAGTAGGTGAGACTTTGAGGTGTTCAGGTAGAGTGATCCAAAGTATGGGGGAGACGCGGGAGAAATCTTGAATGCGATTGAGGGAAATGGAGATAAGAGGAGAGGTAAGGATTGGTGGTTACATGCAGGTAAGTACTGGGAGACTAGGTAACAGATGTATGGAGGAGACAGGTGGTGGATGGCTTTGTATGTCATGGTTAGGGTTTTGAACTGGAGTCTGTGGGCAATGGGAAGGCAGTGAAGGGATTGACAAAGTGGTGAGGTCGGGGAATCGCAAAGGGAGAAGTGTATTAATTGGGCCGCAGAGTTTAGGATATATTGGAGGGGTACAACAGTGTTAGAAAAGAGGCAGAGCAGGACGCTGCAGTAGTCGAGGCGGGGGATGGTGAGGACATGCACTAGTGTTTTTGCTCATTTTTGTTTAAGGAATGCACAAATCCAGGAGATATTTTTGAGTTGCAGTCGGCAGGAGGTGAAGAGGGCTTGGATTTGTGGCTTGAAGGATAGAGTAGAGTCGAGGGTTACTCTGAGGCAAAGAGCTTGCAAGAGTGGAGAGAGTGGGCAGCCATCAACTTTGATGGATAGGCGTGTTGGAGGGGGTTCAGAGAGGAGGAGGAAAGAGGAGGAGGAAAGATAATGTATTTTTCGCTTTATAAGACGCACTTTTGTTCCCCCAAATTTTGGGGGAAAGTAGGGGGTGCGTCTTATAAACTGAATATACGGGGGGGTGTACATTTTATTTATATACATATATATATATATATATATACTGCAGGGTCCGCTTTGGAGCGGTGCTGAGGGCAGGTGAAAGTTGCGGGCGGCAGCGTTAGATCTCCTGCTCCCGCTTATATAATATGCACAGCCGCTGTCCATCAGCGTGGTGCTGAAACCGCATCGCGCTGATGGGCTGGGGCAGCGGGGCATATTATATCTGCCTGTGCTCCCTTTGATCGCACATGATCCCCCCTGTGTTAGATATGGCCCCCATACTGCTGCCCATAGTAAAATAAAAAAAGCTTTACTCACCTCCAGCACTGATCTCCCGGTCTCCTTCTGCTGCTGTCTGTGATAAGGCACGCAGAGATGATATCACTCTGCCGTGCCGATCACATGACCGGCAGCAAGAACTAGGAAGTGGAGGAGGAGCTCAACCCCACAGAGGGAGACACAGGGATTATAGCGCTGAGAAGGTAGGGAAAGAGTGTTTTATTTTATTATGGGCAGCAGTATGGGGGGCATATCTAACACAGTGGAGATGTGCCATCTATAGTGGCCATGGGCAGCAGTATGGGGGCCATATCAAACACGGGGAGATGTGCCATCTATAGCGGCCATGGGCAGCAGTATGGGGGCCATATCAAACACAGGGGAGATGAGCCATCTATAGTGGCCATGGGCAGCAGTATGGGGGCCATATCAAACACAGGGAAGGTGTGCCATCTATAGGGGCCATGGGCAGCAGTATGGGGGCCATATCAAACACAGGGGAGGTGTGCCATCTATAGGGGCCATGGGCAGCACAGGGGGACGTGTCCCAGCACAAGGGGGCTATATTCAATATAAGGGGGCCATATCCAGATTAAGGGGGGCTAATTTTAGGATGGGGGGCTATGAGGGACATATACCCTATATGATTTGTTAGACGGACACTGGCATTATAAGATGGACCCCATTTAACATTAAAAAAAAAAAAAATCTCTTTTCCTTCACCAAATTTGGGGGTGCGTCTTATAATCAGGTGCGTCTTATAAAGTGAAAAATACGGTGTATTGTACAAAACAAAAGTTATTTGAAAAGATTATCTAAAATTGCTGCAATACTTATAAATAATATATACTGTATGTCAGGAGAGGTGACAAATCCTCTTTAAGATACATTTTTTTGGTGTCTGAAAACCTTTTTATTCTTCTTTTTCTACCTATTAAATACTCTACATTATGAGACAATATTCGTGCACACGGCTTTATATTAAAGCCAAATAACTGCAGCCCGTGGGGAATGATTAGTCCAGGAGCTGTAAATCTTGTGTGTTTTTCAATAAGTTATTGCATAAGGTTTATTTAATATGATTAAGATTCATGGGCATCATTTCGGAGATAAATTACGCTCTGCAGTAAATGATGAGCGGTGATACAGCTCGTGTGTGGAGTTCAGCCTCTTTTATTGAACTAGGCATCAAAACGGTTCATCGGCGGGGCTTTGTGTAATGAATGTGCAGCTTGTCGGTATAATTAATGTATGCAACGCTGCTGCATGAAGACCGTTTTGCGGAAGCAACCATTAAATAAAATGCAACGTAAGTAAATATTATGGAACAGTGAGTATCAAGTGTTTCCCACCGCAGCAAACTGTGGCCACGTGGGACAAAAGGTTTACTGCAAATTTATCATAGTTAATACAGGCCATTATGTTTTTCTAAACTTTCATCAGTCTGGACTTTTTTTTTTTAATTAAACCCACAGTTATCAATTATACACCAAAAGAAAGTAATAAAAAAAATGAGAAACCCATTTTTATAATAACTGGATCTGTTAAAATCAAAATATGGAATCAGCCAATCAGAAAATAGCTTGTGGAACCCAAACTGATAGAACAAAAGTTCAGCATTCCATCTGGAACTGCTCTAGACTAGTACATAGCTACAAAGTGATTGGGGCAATAGCCCCAAATGCTGGGTAAAAGGGATGGCAACTACTATGCCCGACTTGGGTATTTAGATATAGGACTAAAGAGTCAAATGCCACAGGTGAAAAATCCTAAATGATAAGGATCAGCAGTCCGACATCTTGCAGGATTCGTATGGGCCTGGATGGGGTTAAAGAACAATAAAAATTCATGCTCACCTAGTCCTTCACCAGTTCCTGCCACTCCAACTCTCTGTTGGCTCTATGATTGCTTCTTAGGCTTAGGCCAGTGCTTAAAGGGGTTGTCCACTAATAGGATAATAGGATGCAAACATACAGTTAGGTCGAGAAATATTTGGACAGTGACACAATTTTCGCGAGTTGGGCTCTGCATGCCACCACATTGGATTTGAAATGAAACCTCTACAACAGAATTCAAGTGCAGATTGTAACGTTTAATTTGAAGGTTTGAACAAAAATATCTGATAGAAATTGTAGGAATTGTACATATTTCTTTCCAAACACTCCACATTTTAGGAGGTCAAAAGTAATTGGACAAATAAACCAAACCCAAACAAAATATTTTTATTTTCAATATTTTGTTGCGAATCCTTTGGAGGCAATCACTGCCTTAAGTCTGGAACCCATGGACATCACCAAACGCTGGGTTTCCCATTTCTTAATGCTTTGCCAGGCCTTTACAGCCGCAGCCTTCAGGTCTTGCTTGTTTGTTGGTCTTTCCGTCTTAAGTCTGGATTTGAGCAAGTGAAATGCATGCTCAATTGGGTTAAGATCTGGTGATTGACTTGGCCATTGCAGAATGTTCCACTTTTTTGCACTCATGAACTCCTGGGTAGCTTTGGCTGTATGCTTGGGGTCATTGTCCATCTGTACTATGAAGCGCCGTCCGATCAACTTTGCGGCATTTGGCTGAATCTGGGCTGAAAGTATATCCCTGTACACTTCAGAATTCATCCGGCTACTCTTGTCTGCTGTTATGTCATCAATAAACACAAGTGACCCAGTGCCATTGAAAGCCATGCATGCCCATGCCATCACGTTGCCTCCACCATGTTTTACAGAGGATGTGGTGTACCTTGGATCATGTGCCGTTCCCTTTCTTCTCCAAACTTTTTTCTTCCCATCATTCTGGTACAGGTTGATCTTTGTCTCATCTGTCCATAGAATACTTTTCCAGAACTGAGCTGGCTTCATGAGGTGTTTTTCAGCAAATTTAACTCTGGCCAGTCTATTTTTGGAATTGATGAATGGTTTGCATCTAGATGTGAACCCTTTGTATTTACTTTCATGGAGTCTTCTCTTTACTATTGACTTAGAGACAGATACACCTACTTCACTGAGAGTGTTCTGGACTTCAGTTGATGTTGTGAACGGGTTCTTCTTCACCAAAGAAAGTATGCGGCGATCATCCACCACTGTTGTCATCCATGGACGCCCAGGCCTTTTTGAGTTCCCAAGCTCACCAGTCAATTCCTTTTTTCTCAGAATGTTCCCGACTGTTGATTTTGCTACTCCAAGCATGTCTGCTATCTCTCTGATGGATTTTTTCTTTTTTTCAGCCTCAGGATGTTCTGCTTCACCTCAATTGAGAGTTCCTTAGACCGCATGTTGTCTGGTCACAGCAACAGCTTCCAAATGCAAAACCACACACCTGTAATCAACCCCAGACCTTTTAACTACTTCATTGATTACAGGTTAACGAGGGAGACGCCTTCAGAGTTAATTGCAGCCCTTAGAGTCCCTTGTCCAATTACTTTTGGTCCCTTGAAAAAGAGGAGGCTATGCATTACAGAGCTATGATTCCTAAACCCTTTCTCCGATATGGATGTGAAAACTCTCATATTGCAGCTGGGAGTGTGCACTTTCAGCCCATATTATATATATAATTGTATTTCTGAACATGTTTTTGTAAACAGCTAAAATAAAACTTGTGTCACTGTCCAAATATTTCTGGCCCTGACTGTAACACCATCTGTAAAAAAGTTGAAGTGCAAAAAAGGATGGCTTTTACAAATGAATAATTATTAGGGATGATCGAATACCTCAATTATTCGGCTTCGCGAATATTTTCCGAATAGGTCGCCACTACGCAAATATTCGATGTGCAATGTAAGTCTATGGGAAGCCTGAATAGTTCCGAATAGTTGTTATTCGGGGGTTCCCATAGACTTACATTGCACATCGAATATTCGCAAATAGTCAAATAGCGGCAACCTATTCGGAAAATATTCGTGAAGCCGAATATTTGAGGTATTTGATCCTCCCTAATAATTATCCTAACCACACGTCAAAATTGACAACCTCAAAAGGCGCAAGCTGAAGGTTTTACAATGGTCTCACAGTCCCCTGATCTGGACATCATTGAAAATCTGTGGCTAGACCTCATAAGTGCAGTTCATGCAAGATGGGCCAGAAATCTCACAGAACTGGAAGACTTTTCCGAGCAAGAATAGATCAGAATCCCTCAGACAAGAATTAAGAGACACTTGATTGGCTACAAAAAGCATTTACAAGCTGTGATATTTGCCAAAAGGGGTAGCTACTAGTTACTAACCATGTAGGGTGTCCAAACTTTTGCATTTGCCCACTTTCCTTTGTCGTTAATTTAAAAATGTAAAAGATAAAAAAATTTAGTTTTATTAAAATACGTAACAGTACAAAGAAAATGGGTCAACTTTAACTTTATGCCTTTTAGAGATCATTTCAGCTTAACTTGCTTAACTGTTCACAATAACAGTAATTTTGACCAGGAGTGTCCAAATTTTTGCCTGACACTGTGTATAAATGAGTATTTTCTACTGTTAAAACTATGCACAGTAAGAAGGGGGACTAATGAGTCTTTATATAAACAGGGCACAATGGTCAAAAAAAGGAGCTTTAGGGGTCCCATATATAATTAGACATCTACAGTTAAGCACATAGCAAAAATATTTTATTATTATTATTCTTTGTAAAAATGTAAACATGCATTAACTGAGTATATTCAAACAACCTAGTTTAGATGGATATAGAATGATGTCTATAGGTAAGTATGGTAGGTACGGTATGCAAGATAGGAGGAAGACAGCATATGCCCTTACATATAATGAACACAATGGTCACAGCAATCAAAAACGGAATTGAATCTCCCAAATACCTACATAAAATACATATGAGCATAATCCCCAACGTGCGTTTCGCATGGGATATTTGTGGCTTCCTCAGTGGGACAGATTAACTTCCTATTATACAGGCCGTTAAGTATGCTAAAGCAAGTGATCATGTATCAGCAAATATGGCCAAAGGGATTGCGATTTGTTGGCACATGTATACTGCGCCGTGCACGTCACCCCCACAAACTGCAGCTGTAAAATTGAATCACGCATGTAAAGGAAGAAAGGACTTGTTGCCATGACTTAGAAAACATGCATAGACACCATGGAGATGTCAAGGCCCATGCGGGTACATGGGGCAATCAGCAAGTATCTAGATATTTGGTGAGTTTAGGACAAAAATAATTGAGAAAAAGTGAAACCTATTGAATTTTCCCATCATTGTGATGATGATGCTCATATGAAGCCCAGAGACAGGCTGCTCTTCATTGGAAGATAACACACAAAAATACTCCAGTAAATATTAATCAATAATTATACCAATTATATAATTAATTATGTTTATTTGTGATGCAAAATGAAAGTTAAAAACAACATATAACAAAGAAATATGGAAGTAGGCTGGAGGCAATGTAAGAAATAAATATATTACAAAAATTAGGAGATTGTTTACTGGATTATTTTTCTGTGTTATCTTTTAAATTGGTATATTTGGTAGCTTTCTTAAATTTTTAGTAATTTTATTTTGGTATTACCTTCTTTTGTTAGGGTTATACAGTTGTCTTCATTGGAGTTCAGTAATTTTTCTATATACTACAATATCGGATTATTGCAGTATATATTGTACAAATAATAATAATAATAATCTTTATTTCTATAGCGCCAACATATTCCGCAGCGCTTTACAATTCAGGACGATCATATACAAACAAGTAACAGTTATAGAAAATACAATATTTAAAGGGAAAAAAGACAACCCTGCTCGTGAGAGCTTACAATCTACAATGAGATGGGGGAGGGGGGGGGACAAGGTACAAGTGCTTATTTACAATGACAATCAAGCCATCTCAAGAAAATGGGGGATAGATAATGGCTTCCTGGATCAGTTGGCCAGAGCCTTGAGATGCATTTGGGTGCCATGGAGTTTGACGTGGGGTACATTTCTGAGAAGTTGGAGGGATTAGGTGAAATTAGTTTGGCTAGGGATTGTGATAGGCCCCCCTAAAAAGATGCGTGTGTCTGAAGCTGAGTATGTTGTGATTCGTCCAAAAATCTTGGGGTAGAGCGTTGCAGAGGTTTGGTGCAGCTCGGAAGAAGTCTTGGATTCGGGAGTGGGAGGTTCGAATTAGTGTGGATGTTAGTCGAAAGCCATTTGCAGAGCGTAGAGAACGGGTGGGATGATAGACAGAGAGGAGGGTGGAGATGTAGGGGGGTGCCGCATTATGGAGAGCTTTGTGGGTGAGAACAAGCAGTTTGAATTGGGTCCTGTGATATTTGGGCAGCCAATACAATGACTGGCACAGAGCAGAGGCATCCGAGTAGCGATTGGCCAGATAGGTGACCCTGGCTGCTGCATTAAGGATGGACTGGGGGAGACCAATTAATAGAGAGTTACAGTAGTCAAGGCGAGAGTGGATCAGGAACATGGTGAGGGTTTTTGTCGTTTCCATTGTGAGAAAGGGGCAGATTCTAGAGCTGCAAGCGGCAGGAGCGGGCAAGAGATTGTATGTGGGAGGTGAAGGATAGATCAGTGTCAAGTATAACACCCAGACAGCGGGCTTGCTGCCTAGGACTTATCGTTGTGCTACACACAGAGAGGGAGATGTCAGGTTTAGGAAGGTTGGAAGATGGAGGGAAAAGAAGAAGTTCAGTTTTGGAATGGTTAAGTTTCAGATAGAGAGCAGACATGGCATTGCAAACTGCAGTCAGGCAATCACTGGTGTTCTGTAGTACAGCGGGGGTGAGCTCAGGGGATGAGGTGTATAGCTGTGTGTCATCAGCATAACAATGGTACTGAAAGCCAAATCTGCTGATGGTCATTCCAATTGGGGTAGTGTAGAGGGAGAAAAGAAGAGGGCCAAGGACTGAACCTTGAGGGACCCCAACAGTGAGAGGAAGAGGAGAAGATGTGGAGTCAGCAAATGATACACTGAATGAGCGGCCAGAAAGATAGGAAGAGAACCAGGAAAGAACAGTGTCCTTTAGGCCGATAGAATGGAGCATAGAGAGAAGGAGATGGTGGTCAACAGTGTCGAAGGCAGCAATGATCAAAGAATCACAAGATCGAACCACTTAGGAAGGTTAAAAAAGTAAAAATGAATAAACAAAAAGTTTAAAGAATATACAGAAAGTAACAAAACTCATAATAAATCAACCCTATTTTATAATGAAAATATAAAAAATAAATATATTTGGTATTGTAAGAGTTTGTAAATGTCCAATTTATTAAAATCTAAAACTATTTATTTATTTTTGCAACAAATACTAAAAAAAAATGTAAAAAAAAGAAAATCGATGAACCAGAAATGCAGTTTTGGTCACCTCACTTTTACCGAAAATTAGATAAAAAATAAACACAACATAATGTACCTCAAAATACTATCAGTGTTACAGCTATGTTCTCAAAAAAATGTTTTCATATAGGTCTATCGAAAGAAGAATTAAAAAATTACGAGTCAACATAAAAAGGCAACACAAAAATTAATTTTTTGGAACTTATTTACAATAAAAAAAAACAACAACACATCTTACCATATCATTTTTACAGCATCAAAGATATCAAAGTAAAATATAAAAAAGAAAAACCTAGTACAATTATAAGATAAAGTGAATGGTGTTATACAAACGTACAACTAGTACGACAATAAAATAAGCCCAAAGATGGATATATCAATGCAAACATAAAAAGTTATGTATCTTGTAAGAAGGGAAGGAGTCAATAAAAGTGGAAAAACTAAAATTGCCCAGCAGTGAAGGGTTAATTAAAATATAAGAGCACTTTTTACCATTTAAACCCCCCACCCTTTTAACTTTATCCCGTTGGTCTTTGAGGGACTGAAAGTGATAATATCCCCTCCATAGTTTCACTTGATTTTTGAGGATGCTAATTGACCCTAACTTGCAGGTAACCCTTCTTCATTTTTAAAAAAATCTCTTCCCTTTGGGCAGTTTTTAATAGAGGGGTGGACAATCATTTTCATTTTTTGTTCTTATATTGACATTGATGTAGATCTACGTCTGTGAGATCATTAAAGTGTACCGATAATGAAGACACCAGAGGCTTAGAAGCTGCGCTTATCGAACTTGTGATTTCAATCGATATCTCAGCAGAGGAATAAAGAAGAAAAAAAAGAGGCTTTTTATTTTTTATCTTTTTATTTTCATAATAAAAACTATATTCATTTATGCAACTGTTCTTTTAGTCGTTTGATACATGTAGAATAAAAAATAAGCAACTTTGCAAATAAACTTGCTTACAGAGAATCAGGTCAAAAGTTTTTTGCTTTTATTTAATTCCCACTGCTCTCCAAAGTATTCAGGGGTTTTTTTCTGTTTTTTTTTTTTTAATTTTATTTGCCAAATGATTCCAGAGATATGGATCTTTTTATATAGTGGTAATTTAAAACTCTCAAATCCAACAAAGTAAATTTTAAAAAATCGTCAGCTTCTTGAGTGGCAGTTGCAATGGAGCAGATAATATCTGGGTCGGGTATTCATTTGGATTCCTGCCCCCTGCCTGTTGTTCCTCCCTCTCTCTGTTCTCTATGCTAATGTTACCATTCATCTTTTTTGTCACTAAGATGGCGTCGGAGTTGGCGCCTGCACATAGCGCTTATCTCTGGCGCAATCTTTGTGAAGATTGTGTTACCCCCTGTTATTCTAGTCTTGGGGCTGAGAGGGCGGCACATGCACCCTCGCTTCTTCAGCTCTCGCTGTGACCGCGGGAGTGCATGCGGTCACAACACGAGTGGAGAACAGCTGATCGTAGCGATTAGCTGCAGAAGAGGACACCAGGCTGCCGATGGACACCAGGACATCGTGCCGCCTCAGGACACCAGTATCTTCACAAAGATGGTACCGGAGATAAGCTATATGCGCAGGCACCAACTCTGACACCATCTTATTGACGAAAAAGATGAATAGTAACATTAGCATAGAGAACAGAGAGAGGGAGGAACAACACGCAGGGGGGCAGGAATCCATATGAATACCCACCCAGATATTATCTGCTCCGTTGCAACTGCCACTCAAGAAGCTGACAAGTTTACTTTCTTGGATCTAAAAGCCTAAACATCCGAGCTGACCACTAATGGTATGTAGATAATCTGCCTGATAGTGCCAGTATAGCACTGGCTTTAGCTTATATACGAAAATCTTGATAATTGGTTCCCTTTAATATTACTACACCCTATGTAGCCTAATCCTGTAGTTATACTCCCTTCGACAATATAGCCCCTTAATAACACAAGGATCAGACTACACTGGGTTTGTTTGTGGTCTGTAACCAAGGAGACACATAAGTCTGCCCAGGAGTTCTATACAAAACAATGTTTAATTGACATCTAAATGTGTTTTTTTATTTTTAGATTTATTGAAGCAAAATGTGCATGGTTATCCTTTAAGAACAATGAATTTTATACCAATATTTTATTTTTCCATTTTCTCTTCTCCCTGAAACTCTTAGTTTGCTTTAAAACAAAAAAAAAGTTGAACTCATAAATATCCAACACCGTTCTAATTTTCTATTGCATGTTTACTTTTCAATGCTACATTCTCGGAATGAAGAAATCATTTAGTGGGAAAATCCATCTGCTGAAATCTAAACCACAATTTTCATTTCAAGAGAATAAGGAATGTGGCTGCTGTCGAGGACCACACTGAACTTCTGATATTTTAAAATAACAGCAAAAATAAAATACCAGATGATTCATTCACCTTTCCGAAATGCTAGAGGGCTCAATTGTCATCTCGGGTTTTTTTTTATTTTTTTCAGAAAAATGTAAATATAGAAAGCTTTATTATGCTAATATGAATATTCAGAAGGAATGAAGGCAGCTGATTTGTTATTCTAGGTACATCGGCAATTACATGATTCTGAATATCTATTGCCTCCCTGGAGTCCAACTAAATTAAAAAGTAGCCGCTTCAGAGGAAAAGTTCCGGCCTCGCGTGTTCCTTACTTGTAGCTACTTATAGTACTGCAGTGAGGCATCATATTTTCCCCTCTTCTATATTCTATCAAGCTAGAATTATTTTCTCATGGATTCTCCAAACAACTGTCAACTGAACATTTTTAACTAAAATCCATAGGTCAAGGAACTACACATAAGGGCACAGTTCCACTTGCATTTTGCACAGACGAGTGCAATGCGATAAAACATCAGATTGCACTCGCACCAGTGCAAAACTATGGGGCAGTGTCCATCTACGATTGATTTCTCATGCCACATCGGCCTGAAAAAGTATCACAGCATGCTACGTTTGGCAGCAAGTCTCGGCTCACACACCCCCATACAAGTCTATGGGTGCATGTGCAACGAAGAGACAGACATGGGGAGAAAGTGTTCCCTCCCTCTTCTCCGTGGCTGTGATCCGATATCAAGATCACATCACAGTCGCATGACCCTCGGCAGCAGAGAGTCATTAGTATATCGCTTCCGATGCTCTTGCATCAGAAGCTATACGCAAGTGGGGCTGAGGCCTATGGGTCTATATCAAGGCACTGGTGCCAAAAATATAATATTGCATCAGGGAGCCCCAAAAGTCATTTTGGCCTATATTAAAAGGCCATTGTCATTGAAGTTCTGCAATAATTAGGGGCCCTGTTGTAGGTTTTGCACTGGGCCCCATTAGCTTCAAGTTATGCCACTGTGCATATCTGTCGAGCAACTTGAAAACTGTTAATGAGGATGCATCAGTATGGGAAAAAATAGTATTTGATGGCCAATTAATTTAGACCAACATTGAGCATGCCTGTCTAAATGAAGGGGCTTGTGGGAATAAAGAGCATTTAAAGTGAACCTGTCAAGTGCAATACGCACCCAGAACCACGAACAATAATGGATGCATATTGCTAACTGTAACTGTATCTAATTACATATATAAAGAGATCTTTAGAAAAAGTATTTCTAAAGATCCTTTATGATATGCTAATGAGGCCAGAGACTAGTTGCAAGGGTATTAGTTCTCTTGGCTAGTCAGCCCCCTTAGCATGTAAGCAAGCCCCTGTGGGTGTTCGAACATGCTAATGAATGTGCAGCCTCAGAGACTTGGTTGCTCTCACCTCTCTGCTGCTACCATTGCCGACGCTGATTTTCTTCCTCAGTACACATGATCAGAAGTCCCTGGACTTCTAGTCATGCATACTATGAAGCCGAGTGTACGCGTCCTGGCTTCAGAGAGGTCTAGTGTGCACTGATCATAAGCCTGGCGTCTGAAGAGGTGACAGCGGACACAGATACACGCATCACCGCTGATGACGCTAGGCAATGGGTGTGCTAACATGCTCAGATGGCAGAATGAGAGCAGGAAGTAACACCCTTGTGACTAGTCCCCTCGCTTATTAGCATATCATAAAGGATCTTTAGAAATGCTTTTTCTAAAGATCTCTTTATCTATGCTACTAGATACAGGGACGGTTAGGCAGAGATTAGCAGTATGCACCCAGAACTGCTTGTGGTTCTGGGTGCATATTGGACCTGATAGGTTCCCTTTGATTCTTTAAGCACTTCTGCTAGAAATGGCGACCAGTCAAGGACGAGAGTACATTTTGGGACAAACTTACAAAGTGGGGTAATGTATCATGAATTGGACAGGTGGGCGTAATTATGAGCTATCCGGCCCATGTCACACCCATGCAGTACCTACACTGGTGTATAAATGGCAAATGTCTCGAATTTTTTTGCACCACTTCCGAATTGCACAGAAATATTGCAAATTATTAAGTTGTTTTACTCCTGAATCTGGGTTAAACACCTTAATGAATTGCCCCCTTTGTTTTTATTTCCAACAGATGTGTCACCCCAGACTATGGCCGAGCAGTAATATGAGACACAAACTGTAGGAAAGAGTCCAATGTGGAAGTATACGTATACGCTGGGATCATTGAAGAGAGGTGAACAGATGGCTGTAGAGGATGCTCCAACAACCACTTTATAAAAGACATTAACAAGTCAGAAAAATACATAATCGGTCAGAAATACTGCTATAAACCAAGTAGCTTATAGATTAGTGTGTCAGAGCGAAGAGCAGGATCCATGGTATATTATGGGGCCTCTGCTGATAAAGCATTGCCGAGTTTCTCCCAAAATGAAGGGGAGATTTACTGTCCAAGTTAAAAAATATTGTTTTAGCCTGACATAGAAAAGCATAAAAAATGCAAATATAGTAGTAAAAGAACAAAACGTTGAAGGGGATTTATCATTGATTTTGTCTCTTTTTTTACGGGAGAAAGAAAAACCACAAATTTTTATTTTTGTGCCAAAACAAATGTAACTTTTTTGCACGGCCCACACCACTTTTTAAAAGTGTGTGTGATCACGTTAAGCAAACTTAAGCAAATATGTTAAATTTCAGATTTATGAATGACAGAAATCTATGGGTTAAATATAGTAAGTTGATTCCAGACAGAAGAGTCAAAGTGTGACGGTGGCATCTAAATGGAGCGGTTACCAGTGCCGACTGGTTTCCATGGTCATCTTGGTGCACCCTTAAAGCCCAACTCCAAGGTCATCTTGATAGGAGACACAGATTTAGACCTGGAGTCTCAAACTTGGCTGCGTATATGGGCTGCACATAGAAAAATAATAAGATTCGTTTGGGGGCCACATTCTTTGTAGGGCAAAATGAGTTTTTAGTGATACTATATTTTTTTTTTTCTATACGCCTTTTGAACACTTTTTTTTAATATTTTTCACTCTTATTTATTTATTTTTTTAAAACAGCATTCATCGTATGGTTTATGGTACAGTTTTATAGCTTGGGCTGTTACGGATGTGACAATAACAAATGTGCACTTTTTTGTTTATTTTAGTTGATATATATAAAACAGTATTTTTAATGGTAAAACAAAGTCATGCTTTATTTTTAATTTTTTTAATTTAACTTTTTTACATTTTATTCCTTTTTGTAAGTAATATTGTCTTACAATTAGCACCATATAGTAATTTTGGATAACATCTTGTAGTAAAGTGCCCATCCTCATCCCTATCTTGTAGTAATGCCCCCCATCATGGACCCCTTCTGTAGTAATGTGCCCCAACCAGGTCACCATTTTGTAGTAATGTCCTCCTTCTGGTTCAATTCTTTGAACAATATTCTCCATCATGGTCCCCTTCTTGTATTAATGTGCTATATTCTGGTCTTTATTTTGTAGTAATTTGCCCGACCCTGGTCCTCTTTTTTTTCAGAGAAACCCCATCCTGGTCATCATCTTGTAGTAATGCCCTATCCTGGTCCTATTCTAGTAATGTCCCCATCCTGGTCTCCTTCTTTTGACAATGTGTCTCATCCTGGTCTTCTTCTTGTAGTAATATCCCCAATCCTGGTCTTCATCTTGTAGTAATGATAGTAATGTGCCTCATCCTGGTCCCCATCTTGTAGTAATGTGCCCCATTCTGATCCTCTGCTTCTAGTAATGTACCCGATCCTGGTCCTCATCTTGTAGTAATGTCCTCATATTTGTCCCTATTTTGTAGTAATGTGCCCTATCCTGGTCCTCATCTTGTAGTAATGTTCCCATCCTTGTCCCTGTCTTGTAGTAATGTGCACCATCTTGGTCCACATCTTGTAGTAATGTCGCCATCCTGGTCCCTATCTTGTAGTAATGCGCCCCATGCTGGTCCCCTTGCAGTAAAGCCCTATGCTGTACCTCTTGTAGTAATGTACCCCATCCTGGTTCCCTTCTTGTAGCATTGTCCTCCATCCTGATCTCCTTCTACTAGCAGTGTCCCAATCCTGTAGTAATGTCCCCTATTGTCCCCTATTGTGCCATTCTTCCCATACAAATAAAAGATTATTCTCACCTGTTCTCTGTTCCCTCAGTATCCTCTTTTCTGCGCATGCGGCACACAGGCACC
Source organism: Anomaloglossus baeobatrachus (assembly GCF_048569485.1). Classification (NCBI taxonomy): domain Eukaryota; kingdom Metazoa; phylum Chordata; class Amphibia; order Anura; family Aromobatidae; genus Anomaloglossus; species Anomaloglossus baeobatrachus. The sequence goes on from NC_134353.1 coordinate 88,393,648, forward strand.
GTAGACCGCTTGATGATCACGGCAGGTCTAGGGGGCCACCAACGTTATGCTTTATTTCAGTTCAATTGAAATGTATTGCTGGCGCCATGCAGAGTCAAGCTGTTTGCACAGCTATACCAATGCTAGCTGCTGGCCAATCAGAGGCCAACACCTAATGTTGGTGTATGATGACAGCTACTGGGCTTTGATTGGTTGGCAGCTGGCAGTGGTATAGCTGCACGACACCAGCAATACCTTTCAATTGAACATTAGTCCAAGGATACACATTCAACACATTCAACTGAAATAAAGCGCTGACATTGGCGGCTCCCTGGACTGGGCTGTGATTTTCAAGGGGTCTATAGTGCCTGCGGGCAGCATCAAACAGCCTCAGAGGCCACATGCAGCCCAAATAAAAGAAATATAATAAAGAAATAAATAATAAACATAAAAAATAAACATAAAAGTTTGTTCTCTCAAAATCTAAAGTTAATTACCCTATATGCTAAACATCATAAAGGAAAAAAATCAAAAAACAAAAGTTGCAGTTTTTTGGTCACTACATCACCCTAAAAAAAGGGTATGAATAAAAACGTCAGTGCACATTGCAAAAAATCAGGCCCAAATACAGGAAAGTAAAAACGTTATGGGTCTCAAAAAATTTACTGCACTTTGTACACTGTAACAACAACACCCCAAAATACTGGCAGAATAGCATTTTTTCCTCTATTTCTTCCCACTTGCATGGTAAAATGAATTGTCTCATTCAAAACTACTGATTCATCCGGCAAAAATACAAGCCCTAATAAGTTGATGGAGAAATAAGTAAAAAAAGATTATGGCTCTTGGAAAAAAAGGGGGGAAAAAAATAAAAAATGAAAAAGAGAATGAAAAACAAAATAAAAAATGAAAAATGGAAAAAGAAAAATGAAAAATTGCCTGGTCTTTAAAGAGTTAAAACCTGATCAAAAATGTGATATCCCTAATCATAACATGATTTATCTCACAGGGCTCAAATGATACAAGTTACAGAGGGAATAGAGAACAAAAACAGTTTACGGGGAAGATGATCCCTCCAATCGGACTTTTCTGTCACATTATATGACAACATCCTATAGTAGGAGAATTTTTATATTTGCGTTCAAACTAATATGAAGGGAAGATAAAAAATACAATGACTCATTAAAAATATAAAATCTCACAATGAGCATAGCACTGAGTGTTGCAGTGATTAGCGGAGAGATTACTGCCGGCGGTGTTCTGTGCCGGTGACTGTGTGTGACTCACTTATGAACTTCCAGCCCGCAGTTCTAATTTCTCCGGGCAACAACTGTTCAGCACATAGGACATAACCGATGACTTTAATCTCCTGCAAGGAAATTTTTTTTCTAATTACAGAAGATCGTCCACCTACAAAGAAACCAGCACTGAACAAAATGTTTTAACACTTTGCCCGGCATATACAGCAGATAGAATAATGATATATCATATTTTCAAGAGGCATAATACACCGGGATGTGTACATCAATGTGACACTATGCAAAATGTAGTACTTCTGTAAACGTAAGGTCCAATGTAGCAGGTCAAATTAAACACTTCCCAGACTAAGCCCCGGTATAGTTTGGCCAAGGTTAGAGTATACCACGAAGATTAACTGTCCTAGGCTAAACTATACCCCATACAGGCCAGAATATACCCATCTAATGTGCAACCCGGGAGTAGTCTGGCCCAGGCCACAGTATACCCTGGGGTATAAACTCTATACACAGGGGTGTAAAATAGTACAGTGCTTACATTGAACTGACAGTAGATGGTCCCATCAGTGCATAGTTAAAGGGAGCTTGTCAGATGTGGCCCTTATAAGCTGCGACCTCCACCAGTCAGCTCTTTTATACAGCTTTGTAGAACACTGTATATAAGTGTCCAGTAACATAAAAATATCTTTTATTATACTCACCTGCAGTGCCGTCTGGTCCGATGAGCGTCACTGGTCCTGGTCCAGTGCCTCCTATCTTCTTGCTATCACCATTCTCCTTCTCTGCTCTGTGTGGATGACACATCCTACATCATCCACACAGATGCCTCCATTGTGCTCCTCAGCAACCGCACTTCTCTCTGCCCTGCTGCGGGCAGAGCAAAGTACTTTAATGTGCAGGAGCAGGTAAAGACTGCCCGTGCATGCAAACTACAGTGTTTTTGTGACGCCCTGGACAAGCCAGGTAGTCACAGATAGGCCCTGCATAGCAGCAGTCCCTCACTAGGTAACACCAGCCAACCACATAACACCCTAGTCACCTCCCTCAGGGCTGGATGGACACACCAGCGGGCGGAGCCAGGTGGTTGGCCACACCCACCGAGGAGTTCAGAGAGCCTGAGGCAGGAAAACACGGCAGTTCAAAAAGTCAGTCCAGTCAGTGAAGTGCAGTTTGAGAGTGGAGTGGAGGAGGTCAGGCCTGTAGGTCAGGCCTGTGACAGACTGACAGGTGCCAGAGTTGGAGCCCGGGCACCTTTGGCTAGGAGACATACGGATGCCTCTGTCTGCAGGAGCCGGGAAGACGGCTCGGTGGAACCGTAGTGGCCCACCGGTACCGACCCGGGGAACCAACTCGGAAACCGGAGCACACAGGGGGGTACTCAGACCCTGAAACGAGGTCCTGAAACTACTGGACTGAGTTAATTAACTGATTGCGGTCTGGACTTTAGATACTTTCCCACCCAAAGTCCCTCATAGAAGACAATAACCCAACGAGGGGAATAGAAAGCCACCGCCAAGGCTCAGAGATCCCACGGGCCAGCGTCTGTGGGCAAACGGGCTCTTCCGACATCCACAAGCCGGGGAGCGGACTCCTGACACTGCAAGCGCAGGTAGTCCAACAAATCAAACAGGTGCAGGAGAAAGGCAGAGACCACCAACCGGGTGGGGGAACCCGACTGCAGCTGGCTGCGGGCACCGACCACCATCATCTTGGTTTACCAGAGACTCGAGTGTTTCATTTTAATAGTGAGTACACCAGTGGCCTCCGGCCGCCCATCTCCCTTGCACCGCCAAAGCACCCCCAACGGGTCCCGGGGCCACCATCCCTACCCACGGATGGGTTAACAACTTGCTGCATACCATCTCCCCCGGGTGCCCCGTAACTGAAGCGGTGGTGTCCACCTTTCACCACATCCCGTGGGTGGCGTCATGAACTTAAAACACGGCTCCAGCCGTACACCTACGTCCCCCAAACCGCCAACCCCTTTTTGGTCGGAGCGACCGCAGGACCCCTGGGTCCGGAGACCCTCGAGCCACCCACTGAAGGTCCGGACTCGAGCGGCTCGGTTGCAGCCGAGCACGGGGCGGCACATTTTCATCTGCACTCAGCAGGGCAGAGAGAAGTGCGCTTGCTCAGGAGCACAATGGAGGACACTGTGTAGATGACATAGGAATGTATATATACCTTATTTCTAGTTATGCTGCTGTATCAGTTTCCTTTTATTAAGAAGTGTAGCAGTACCTCATTTTGCCGTGGGGATCTTTGACATCCAGTAATGCTCCTAAGGGTTCATAACAGTGCCACACACCGGCAGACACAGTGCACCCATAACACTGTTGGCACCTAGTGCTCCCATAAAGGGCACTTGACAAAACCTCCAAACACAAGCACCAGCTTCCTTACTTATGTTATATTGCCGTCCGTGTCTTTATAAAAGAGCCAGCAGGAATACCTTCCTAGAGGTGGCAGCCAGTCTACATAACAATGCCAGCCTGTCACTATATCCATACCAGCGTGAGACAGTGCCAACAACGCAGTTCCTACCTCAGTGTTCCCATAAATCTTCCAACCCCAAAACCTTAATACCCATGTTAGCAAAAGTGAGTACTTAATAGTGCGAACCTTAGGTGTGTGTTGCATTTTTGCAGTGTTTTTCCTGCATTTTTTTCCTTGAAAAACTTGGCAAGTACACGCCAAACAACATGTAGTCTGTCATTGTCATGTTAAAAACTTGCCCCTGGACATCTTCCCATTCTCTCATGAATGACTTTTCATGACTATGGCCTCATAGAAACAAGACTAATCTCTAGCTATCCAAGACAAAAACAGGAGACATCGCTGAAGAAGACAGACCTCCTTTGTTATCTTGCTTTGCACCATGATAGCCTTTGAGAGCGTTGACGTGATGTCCCTGTTACACTTATAGTTGGACATCTAGCTCGTAGCTCAATGTGGTATGAGACATCTAAAGTCACTTGCAGTACAGCATAGGTACCTACATGCCCTTCCTTCGAATCTGATAAGACCACATGGACTATGGTATGAAGAAGTCTTCACGAGGGAAAATCACAATTGATCTAGTCCCAGGATTATTGTGTAGTCTGGCATAATGTATGGTAGTCAGACCCCTCTTGCATTTAACACTAACAGATCAGTAAACATTGATTTGGTGGTGGAACCAGGGGTCACGGCTAGAGATGAGTTGACCCATGGAAGTTTGGTTCAGTGGGTTCAGCCAGAATTTAGATAAAGTTCAGTTCAAGACCTGGACTTGTCCTGGACCCAAATGGCAGTCACTTATTGGGCAGTTTGGGTTTCCGCTAACATGCAGTCAGCCATAAACAGATCACTTCTGGGGGCCTGAGGGCAGGGTTTTTACTTTTTTTTGTTTGGCGCACATGTGGCGCCCCAGAGGCTCAGTCGCCACAGGGAATTGCAACTGGTTTAAGTTGTAATTCTCTCTCGGTGGAGAAGTTAATCACTGGTTTCTGCCATACACTTACAAACATCTAGCATGAGTCTCCACATACAGGAAGCCAGGCTGGAAATCCCCCAGCCATGCTGAGACATTACTGAGGGGGGGGAACCGCTCTCAAAGAGCAGTTTCACTTTTAGACACAGAACAGAACAGCTCAGGACAGAGAAGGGAGCAGACAGCCTGAGCAGAGCTAAAGCAGCTCTGGCCCTGGGACAGGAGATAAATGGAGATAGTCCTAGGGCCAGGGGCCCCAACACCGCACTGAGTCTGCAGGAGTGAGACAGAGAGGGCGAGAGACAGAGGCAGCTGATGGAGATGTTGGGACAAGAGGAGACGGCAGCTGAGGTCGAGCCTAACGGTCCCCACAGTGCCAGCGCAAGTCAGGGTGCAGAGCCCTAGTTTAAGAAGACACTTCATGCTCACCTGATAAATCTGCCCAGTGAGGGAATCATCAAGGCTCCTCACCAACGTTAGTGTCCGGGGCACAGCAGCAAAGAGGGAACCCGGGAATGGGGACAGAGGTTCAAGCTTCCTGCCATATGGGCCAGGACTGTGACAACAAGAGGGGGCCTTAGAACGCTTCAGGCTACGGGGATCCATGTGTCAGCGCAAGGAGGAAGGTCTCACACATTTCCACAGACACCAGTGATAGTCTCTGATTCACCCGGGACAGGCTGGAGTACATCCATGGCGGTGGAGAGCGGCACCTCCGGGGCACCTTAAGAACTGTGAGTAAATGGAACTTTGAACCGCAGCCCCTGTGTCGCCTTGTCATTGCCGGCGCCACCGCCCTGCGCTTCAGCACCATCAGCCGTCTTCATCGCCCTCATCCTCCCTGGGGCTTGCTCCACCTATGGGGAGCTGGATTATCTGGGCTACGTTAACATCAGCCCCAGAGGATAGTAACAACTGGCAGTGGCGGCTAATTCCTGGCCGCACACCATGGGTAGCACTGCAGAGCATCCCCCATCTCCATCCAACATCACTCCTGGGAGAGGAAAAGTCGCCGGAAGGGTCTGCGGTGGAGGAGGCTGAGACCCCAGTCATCACTGCAACTGGTGACACGCTCCCCAGGGGCCCTTTGCCCTCCTTCCAACCCCCTCTGCACCGGACAACACCTACACCCGCTTGTTTGTCTTTTACATGTAGCCAACGGGGTCACGGAGCCGAGTCAGGCCAGTCATAGCAACCCCACAAAACCACTGACGAGTAACCCCTAATGCCCCGTGGGGCACTACACACACTACATCCAATCATATTGTTCTTACCCCCAGTGCGAGCCATTCAAACACTGCAAGTGGCTCGCACTGGGCTGAGCACCAAGTTTACCCGAACACAGAGATACTTGCGTGAGTGGATTGCATACGTAAAGTACCAGAACTCTGAACGCATATTGTTTTTTTTTTTTGTAAAGTCTGTGCTTTGGTACGAACACCAAACACTGAACCTCAGGTTCGAACATCTCTAGTCACAACTAGAGTTGAGCGCGGTTCGCGGTTCGTGGTTCTCCAGTTCTAGGCTCGAGTGATTTTGGGGGCTGTTCTAGATCGAACTAGAACTCGAGCTTTTTGCTAAAGCTCGATAGTTCTAGATACGTTCGAGAACGGTTCTAGCAACAAAAAAAAACAGCTAATTCCTAGCTGGCTTTCCGCTGTAATAGTGTAAGTCACTCTGTGACTCACACTATTATGACATTTCAGTGTATAGTGTGCGGGAACAGCGCATTCAGATCACTGCTGTATGTATCGGCATTTTTTTTTTTTTTTTCCTTGTCTTCCTTCCCTAAGCGCGCGCGTGTAGTGGGGCGGGCCAGCATGTCAGCCAATCCCAGACACACACACAGCTAAGTGGACTTTTAGCCAGAGAAACAATGGCATGTGTGATAGGATGTCCACGTCACATGTCCCTGCATTATAAAACCGGACATTTTCCTCCAGCACGCTATTATCTGCCTTCTGCGTCCTTGGTGTCAGACATCACTGGCGCAGCTCCTATCGCCGATATTGCTATATACGCTCCATACACAGCGCTGTACAGCATAGGGATAGCACTTTCTATCAGTCCTTTTGAGGGCTCATACCGGCAGGGTCAGAGCCATAGGTGACAGGTCCGTGAAAACAGAGTTTAACAGCTACACAAGATGACAGCGTCTGTGTAGCTAAGGTCAGGGATTTCCTCGCTGCATTTCCCCATTAGGAGGGATAGAAAGGCAGGCTTCCTTTCCTCTACCCAGAGACCCACAACCCTGCCACTGTACCCTCCTGCCCTTTGCACACTCAAACTCATTGTTACTAAGCCATTATACTAGCAAACACTGAGTGAACTTAGTGGCATCCTAAACGTGGCTATTGGACTTCTGTATAGTCCCACTAGTGCAAAGATATTTGCAGCACCTCTGCCTGCATTGCACACTCCAACTCATTGTTACTAAGCCATTATACTAGCAAACACTGAGTGAACCTAGTGGCATCCTAAAAGTGGCTATTGGACTTTTGTATAGTCCCACTAGTGCAAAGATATTTGCAGCACGTCTGCCTGCATTGCACACTCAAACTCATTGTTACTTACTAAGACATTATAATACCAAAAATTGAGTAAACTTAGTGGCATACAAGAAGTGTCTGTTGTACTCCATTAGTGCCCCACTGGTGCAAATCTATGTGCAGCACCTCTGCATGACACCCACCTGCCCTGTTTTTAATAAGCTATAATGATAGCAAAAAATACTGCCATTTAGTGGCATCATAGAACTGGCTGTTGTATTTCATTAGTGCCCCACTGGTGCCAAGCTATTTCTAGCACCTGTGCAGGACACCCTCCTGGTCTGTTTTTAATAAGCTATAATGATAGCAAAAAATACTGCTATTTAGTGGCATCATAGAACTGGCTGTTGTATTTCATTAGTGCCCCACTGGTGCCAAGCTATTTCTAGCACCTGTGCAGGACACCCTCCTGCTCTGTTTTTAATAAGCTATTGTCGCGGGCGGAGGAGGGGACGCCGCGCTCTCCCACTGCTCGGGTCCGGCTGCCGCTGCGGCTGCTGCGGCCTGCTGCTGCTGCTCGGTGGCTCCAGCGATGGGCCGGATCCCGGGGACTCGAGCGGCGCTCCTCGCCCGTGAGTGAAAAGGGGAATTGGTGTTTTTGGGATAGTTTATTGTCCGTGACGCCACCCACGGTTGTGGTGATTGTGTGGACACCACCGCTGCTCTGTATGGGGATCCCGGGAGCGGTGACAGGGAGCAGCAAAGTTGTCAGTTCTCCCCTCCGTGGGTAGGGGGTGGTTGTCCCGGGGCCCAGTGATGGGGTGGGTGATGCAGGGCTTGGTGGGGTGCAGGGACGCGAGGGCAGCTCTGTGCCTTGTGGCACTGTAGTACTCACTCAGCCTGAGACGATGACACAGATCTCGGTAAAACACACGGCTGGAAAGACGGTTCCCACGGACGGCTGCACTTGCTTTCCCCAGTAGTTGACGGTGATGGTCCCTGTTTCCTGCACCTAAGATGATGATGGTTGCGATGGGTTCCCACCGGTAATCCGCTCCCCGGCTTGGATATGGGCCGGAGGAGCCCTACTTTGCCCGCAGGCGCTGGCCCTGAGAAACTGGTGTCTCTCTGTTACGGTTGGACTGTTGCCTTCAATCGGGACTTGGTTGTTGGGAGACAGTCGTCCCCTTCACTGACGGATTTGGCAAATTATGGCGACTCCTAGCCTTGCCGGGATCCGAAAGGCCCCTGCCCTGGTGCTGACTGCTCTTCGTATACCGTTCCAAACCGCCGGGCCACCACCCGTCCGCGGTCCTTCCAGCAACCTCCAAGCAGTCACCCCTGCGGACTATCACCGCCGTCTGCTGACCTTGCTGTCTCTCAGTCCGGGGCACACACCCGGACCAGCTTCAGGCTTTACAACTGTCACTTTTACTCCTTCACTCAAGCTCTGCCTGAGCTCAACTTCACCTCCTTCTACTTCCTCCTCCTAAACTCATCTTGCTTCCTCTCACTTTCACTTCCCTCACTTGACTCCGTTCTTCTTCCTGTCCAAACTCTATCTGCCTGGTTCTCCCGTCTCCAGGGCTGTGAACTCCTCGGTGGGCGGAGCCAACCGCCTGGCCCACCCCCTGGTGTGGACATCAGCCCCTGGAGGAAGGCAACAAGGATTTTTGGTAGCCTAGGTGTTCCTAACTGGGGTGTAGGGTGTGGTGGTGTTGTGACCTGTGACCCCTGGCTGGCCACACTATAATGATAGCAAAAAATACTGCCATTTAGTGGCATCATAGAACTGGCTGTTGTATTTCATTAGTGCCCCACTGGTGCCAAGCTATTTCTAGCACCTGTGCATGACACCTTCCTGCTCTGTTTTAATAAGCTATAATGATAGCAAAAAATGCTGCCATTTAGTGGCATACAAGAAGTGGCTGTTGTACTCCATTAGTGCCCCACTGGTGCAAATCTATGTGCAGCACCTCTGCATGACACCCTCCTGCTCTGTTTTTAATAAGCTATAATGATAGCAAAAAATACTGCCATTTAGTGGCATCATAGAACTGGCTGTTGTATTTCATTATTGGCCCACTGGTGCCAAGCTATTTCTAGCACCTGTGCAGGACACCCTCCTGCTCTGTTTTTAATAAGTTATAATGATAGCAAAAAATGCTGCCATTTAGTGGATCCTAAAAGTGGCTGTTGGACTTCATTATTGTCCCACTAGTGCAAAAATATTTGCAGCACGTCTGCCTGCATTGCACACTCAAACTCATTGTTACTAAGCCATTATACTAGCAAACACTGAGTGAACTTAGTGGCATCCTAAACGTGGATGTTGGACATCTGTATTGTCCCACTGGTGCCAAGCTATTTCTAGCACCTGTGCAGGACACCCTCCTGCTCTGTTTTTAATTAGCTATAATGATAGCAAAAAATACTGCCATTTAGTGGCATAAAAGAAGTGACTGTTGGACTTCCATTAGTGTCCCACTGGTGCAAATCTATTTGTAGCACCTCTGCATGACACCCTCATGCACATTTTGCTACGCTAATTTTATAGCAAACTCAGGGAATTCCTTGCTGCATTTGATAATTCGGAGGGATAGAAAGTCAGGCTTCCTTTAGCTTTTCCTTCTGTTCATAGACAGCATCTCCAAGTCCACACCCGAAGAGCAATTTCCCCTCCACGTCTAAGTGTGGAGAGGCAGCTAGTGCGCATGCGTGTGCCGATTTACCCCAGCTGCAGCCTAACTACAGTGTTTCGCCTAGTGAGTATGCTCAGCCTGACTGTGCCATTCCTGAGGCTAAGTCTTCATTTCGGGATACAGCGCATGCTCCCACACTTAGTGCGAAAAGCCTCTTTGCACAGGTACTTGCACTCCGTGCCGGGTCTAAGTCCTGAACCAAAGAAGAGAAACCGAACAATATGGTCACTTCATATATCTTTATTAATGTAAAAATACACACAATTAAATAAAATAAATATTAAAAGACACAAAGCTGTGAACTGGAAAAACGGCGTCAAAACCTGCATATCATGTGATAACAATATTAATTAATCATAATTTCTCAGACAAGTACAATAGGACAAAGGGGCAGGCGTCGCATAACAGGAGGTGGTTGTGCTCCGTGGCCATTGGTAATTATATTAGTACTTTATATCAGTTCTTAATATTCCTATTGACCTTTACTGTGCCGATTCTGATACCTGCTTAATGTTATACAGACTTAAGTATACCTTTTTCTCCTCTGGCCATTACTATCTGAGCCGCCCTCCTCTTCCTATATCTCACCTGCTTTTTTAGGCCATTGGCTTAGTATTTTGTGGAATTCATGCACAATATGTTTATAGGGTGTCAGCAGCTGTAACGTTTCTGATTATAAACTGTAAATATTTTGCAAATTTTGCTGATGATGGTTTCATTGTGATATTATTGCTGCTATAACCCCTTAGCACTTGACACTTTATTCCATACTTATATATATGTATGTGTATATATATATATGTGTATGTATATATATGCATATGTAATTTTCTACGTTTTAATTATTATTTATTACGCACATATAGCCTCTGAATTCCCATATACTACCCTTTGTCCTATTGTACTTGTCTGAGAAATTATGATTAATTAATATTGTTATCACATGATATGCAGGTTTTGACGCCGTTTTTCCAGTTCACAGCTTTGTGTCTTTTAATATTTATTTTATTTAATTGTGTGTATTTTTACATTAATAAAGATATATGAAGTGACCATATTGTTCGGTTTCTCTTCTTTGGTTCAGTAATTAATCCGAATGGTCCCATTGATCCAATATCCCCACGTTTTGGTTATATATCATTGACCTTATATCTATAATATACTGTGAATATAAATGTGGTACGGATTCTATTCTTCTATTTTTGGTGTTCGGGTCTAAGTCCTGTTTTGTGCCTAGACACCATGCTAAAGCTGATAGTCTTTTTTCAGAGACTGTATTTCATGCAACTGAGCATGCTCAGGCACTTACTGCATCAGAGACTAGGTCCGGTAATGAACTCTTTGGCCCTGCCCCTGATGTGGGGGGCCCATATAGACCACAGGGCATCAGGTGTCCTGACGATGTGGCCAGGCCACTCCCAAATGGCTTGCAGAGGCCCGCCCCTATGACTTGTCACCTCATTATTGATGGCCAGACGATGACTGGTGAGGTGTTTGTGTCGTGGCAGCCATGAGGTCATTATTGAAGTTGCGGTTCCAAATAGGACGCTAGTTATGCCACTCATGACGTGTCACTCTGCTTTTGTCTCCAGGAGGTGCATTGTGGTCCACCCTGGTTTGGCGCGGACCCAGGTTATAAAATGGGCTGGAGCCAACAAGGAGGTGCGCAGTCTTCTATTATGCTCCGAAAGAGCACACCTCCATTGTTGAACCCATTGCGGCTTTAGGCCAGAGGTAGGCAGGGATAGGGCGTCGATGCAGGCCGCCACCACAGTTGGTAACGCAGAACGGTTAAGACCAGCTCCTGTCCTACAAGTCCTGCTTGTGCAGCCCAGTGGCATTAACAGGCCTGCTGCTGATGCGCCTGCTGTCCACAGGTGTGGCCCCAATGCACACGGTCAGCGTACTCAATGGCCCCTGTGATGTTAACAGGGAGCTCCTGGGCTGGGTGGGCGTGTGGACCCTGTGACGCTAACAGGGCTCCCAGTCTCCAGATCCGAGTGGCGTCTAACTCGGTTCAGGCTACTATTAGTTTCATAGCCACACAGCTCTGTATCCTCCACCGAACCTTCCAGTTGCCAACCTCTCCTTTTCCATCTGGGAGCACGGTGGACACTGACTGCTGATGGGGATATATACCTTTCTCTTTCTTTTCTTATTAATTTTCGTTATATAGCGGTAACATAGTATATACCACCTTATCCAAATCTGCCAGTCCCACCGTAACAGATGGTGTTTCTTCATCAAATGTTACTTTTGCTTAACCAACAAACCCACGGACAAAAACTTTTTTCCCCTTTCCAACACACCTGTTCCCCTTTCCACCAGCATTTGTCCTTTTTCAACTCATTTGGTATATGACCAAAAGTGCAACTCTGCAGGGACACCGTACTCAATGCCATCTCAGCACAGCAGCCAGCCCTCGGTCCCTCAGATGTGGACAAGTAAAAGACCATTTCCTCCTATCCATGACAAAGCATTGAGATTCACTCTGTGCAGCACTGGTGTTTACTGGAAAAGCAGATCTAAGAATCCGTACCACCTTCTGCTGATACTCCTGTATACGTGCGTCCCTTTATATGGCAGGAATTATTTCGCCAAATTTTGTCTTGTACCGGGGATCTAACAGTGTGGCAACCCAGTAGTTAGCATTACTTCGAATTCGTACAATCCGAGGGTCATGTTGTAGGTAGTGCAGCAAGAAGGCGCTCATGTGTCTTGTGCATCCAGGAGGACCAAGTCCTTGGTGTGTTGGTGGCAGAGAGGTGAGAATCGTGCCTCCTTCCTCTGCCCTCTCCCCACAACCTCGCACAACTGAAATGTGAGCAAGCTCTCACTCATCAGCTGAGTCTTCCATGCCCATCGCAAGTTCGTCCTCCATTTCTTCATGGGCTCCTGCACCTTCCTCAACAAGTTTTGCTGATACTATGCGCCCTTGTTAATCCCTATCCCCCACCATGACTGCCGCCTAGGTACCGCTCACTGTATGGACCTTGTAGATCTTATTATCCCTTCTGCATATGACTCCTCCTGTACTTCCTCCCCTTCCTCTTGGACCAACACGTGACTCCAATAATGCTTACAGTGTGCTCCATCTTGTAGATGACCAGAATTGTCACGCTGAGAATGGCATCGCCAGTGCTAAACATCTTCGTCGACATTTGTAAACTGTGTAGAAGGGTGCACAGGTCCTTGATCTGACACCACTCCAGCAGCGTGATCTGCACCACCTCTGGATCAAGTTAGCCCAGGGTATACGTCATACCGTATTTCAGCAGGGCTCTACGGTGCTGCCACACATGCTGCAACATGTGCAGATTCCAATTCCTGCGTGTCGGAACATCGCATTTCCGGCGTTTAACCGCCAGACCCTAAAGCGGGCTTTACACGCTACGACATCGCTAATGCGGAGTCGTTGGGGTCACGGATTTTGTGACGCACATCCGGCCGCATTAGCGATGCCGTTGCGTGTGACACCGATAAGCGATTTTGCATCGTTGCAAAACCGTGCAAAATCGCTAATCGGCGACACGGGGGTCCATTCCCAATTATCGTTACTGCAGCAGTAACGAGGTTGTTCCTCGTTCCTGCGGCAGCACACATCGCTGCGTGTGATGCCGCAGGAGCGAGGAAGCTCTCCCTACCAGCCTCCCGGCCGCTATGCGGAAGGAAGGAGGTGGGCAGGATGTTACGTCCCGCTCATCTCCGCCCCTCCGCTGCTATTGGGCGGCGGTTCAGTGACGTTTCAGTGACGTCGCTGTGACGCCGCACGGACCGCCCCCTTAGAAAGGAGGCGGTTCGCCGGTCACAGCGATGTCGCCGGACAGGTAAGTATGTGTGACGGCTCTGGGCGATGTTGTGCGGCACGGGCAGCGATATGCCCGTGTCGCGCAACAGATGGGGGCGGGTACACACACTAGCGATATCGGGACCGATATCGCAGTGTGTAAAGTAGCCTTAAGACTTCAGGAGCGATGAAAGTTGTTGAGCTGCTGGGTGCGAAGGATGAAAGTGAGCACATAGCAGCGTGCCCGCTGCACAAGGCCATGTAGGCCGGGATGGTATTTTAAAAATTGCTGGAGAATCAGATTCAACACGTGAGCCATACAAGGCACGTGTGTCACATTGCCCTGACGAAGGGCCGCAGACAGGTTTGCATCATTGCCGCACACGGCTGTTAAGTCACCAACGTAGTCCACTCAATCAATTTGTACTCCGGTCGCCAGGTGACAACGTGTTCCTTTCGTGCATAGTGCTGATGATGGGAAAGGAGTCGATCCCTGCGGCGCAGGTGGATGCAGGTTATGGTCACCCACTGGATTGCGTTACCTTGACAGATACAGAACCACAGGCTGAATGTAAGTGGTGGGTATCTCACAGATGAAGTACCATCATTCAGCTACAACCAATGGGAAGACACCGCATCCTTTTTTAGGCCCCTCCTGTCTGCAGACCACTGCCAGACAAAGCTATGAACCTCTTGTTACTGTTACCCCCAGTTCAGTTTTATGATTTTGTGTGCTTGTTACCTGACTACTTTTCCTGCTTGCTGTTTATGTACCTCGTTGGCCGATCCGCATTTCACCTCTGCTTGTTTTCTGATTAAGTCCTGGCCATCCCATTCTGTTCCTCTTCCTCAATTAATGTTTTTGACCCTGCATGACTACTATTCTCTGGAACTGCAGCCTTCCACAGGTATTGATCAACTTGGGCCCTGTGTAATTCCAAATCACTGTATAGGGGTTAAAGGGTTTCAGGGTTCTGGGTGTCCAGCTTGGTGAGTGGCTTGCCTCTAGGCTATCCTTTACAGCCCATCTGAGTGTGTCGATCCAGGCAGGCGTTACACCGTGCCCTCTGCAGAAGGCCATGTAGGCCGGGATAGTGTTTTAAAAATTGCTGGACAACTAGGTTCAACACGTGAGCCATACAAGGCACGTGTGTCACATTGCCCTGAAGAAGGGTCGCAGACTGGTTTGCATCATTGTCGCACCCGACCTTCCATGACTGCTGGTTGAGTGTAGACAACCATTGATGAAACTCGGTCTCACTCTCCAGAGCTAACCGTCCACAATTCCTCAGCGGTGTCTCACATTTCCCCTACATTTCAAAGTAAACATTTGACCGCCTGATGGCCTTGAGCTCTGCTGCCAGCATAATAAGGAGGTGTGTGGGATTACTTGGGCGCAGTTACAAGGAAGGGTGGCCTGACCACACAGGGTTTGGGCCGAGGTGGAGGACCCACACGAGGTTGAGGAGGCAGAAGCAGTGGAGGAACTTGTACATACAGAGGAAGGATTGACACACAAGTCGTGGGGACGGTAAGACTTGTACAGCAAACCCTTCTCCATCTCTCACCATAGTTACCCAGTGCCCAGTCAGCAACATGTAACTCCCCTGTCCATGCTTACTGGTCCAAGTATCTGTGGTGAAATGCACCCTGTCACACACAGAGTTTCTCAAGGAATCGGTGAGGTTGTGTGCGACCTGCTGTGGTAGCGCGGGCACGCTTTTATTGGAGGAGTGACGACTGGCCATCGGCTCTTGGGGCGCTGCAATGGGCATAAGGTCTCGAAAATCCTCGGTCTCAAAAGGGTGTAAAGGCAGCCTTTTCTGTTGCCAACAAGTTGCAGATGATGAAACTCAACCTCTTAGGCATGTCATGCCCTTCGAAAATCATGTAAAACATAGCGAGGGGACTCCAACCACAGTCTCCCTCGTTTCCACTAATTGGGCCACACACACCCCACTTGACTGGCATCACTTGACCCCCTTTTCAAAATGAAACAGATGCTTTGCATGAAGCACTCTCAAAAATACGCGTGCCTTTCGCCTCCCCTGGATGAGCCAGGGGAAGAAAAGTCCTCTGAGAGCCATGACTTGTTCATCTTGGTTCTTTTTTCAAAAGCGAGGGGACTCCAACCACAGTCTCCCTCGTTTCCACTAATTGGGCCACACACACCCCACTTGACTGGCATCACTTGATCCCCCTTTTCAAAATGAAACAGATGCTTTGCATGAAGCACTCTCAAAAATACGCGTGCCTTTCGCCTCCCCTGGATGACCCAGGGGAAGAAAAGTCCTCTGAGAGCCATGACTTGTTTATCTTGGTTCTTTTTTCAAAAGCGAGGGGACTCCAACCACAGTCTCCCTCGTTTCCACTAATTGGGCCACACACACCCCACTTGACTGGCATCACTTGATCCCCCTTTTCAAAATGAAACAGATGCTTTGCATGAAGCACTCTCAAAAATACGTGTGCCTTTCGCCTCCCCTGGATGACCCAGGGGAAGAAAAGTCCTCTGAGAGCCATGTCCACATTGTCAGTGGACAGACACGTGTGCTTATCTGCCAGCAGACCCCCAGCAGCACTGAAGACAGGTTCCGAGAGAAGGCTGGCTGCAGGACACGACAAGATCCCCAAGGCGTACGTGGCAATCTCAGGCAATTTATCCAGATTGGAAGCCTAAAATGAGCAGGGCTCAAGTTGCACAATAATGGCATCGAGGTTTCCTTGCATATACTCATATATCTGTGTGTCCTCCTCTTTTTCCTTGTCCAGCTCTTTTGTTTTCGCATGAGTATATGTCCGTGTCACTTTCCCATGTGTTTCTGTTGTGAGTTGTTTGTCACCTTTTGGACACCTTTGAGGGTGTTTTCTAGGTGTTTTTATGTGTTTGTAAATGCCTGCCATTGTTTCCTATGCGGTTCGAGTTCGGTTCGTCGAACGTTCGACGAACCGAACTCGAACGGGACCTCCGTTCGGCGAACCGAACTTGAGCCGAACCACGACCGGTTCGCTCATCTCTAGTCACAACCATTTCTCCAAGGTTTCCCTGGAGCCATTTTTCAACATGACAACACCAAAGTCGAATGCTGCTTATGCTAAGTCAACAGCCTGCATGACTTACACATGCTATTATGGCTGGTAATATCTCCAGACTTGATTTCCATCAATATCTGGGTCGTCACCGACTGTGAATTACAAAAGGAGCTGCCAGCAGCAGATTTTGATGATTTGCCCAAGTGTATTCAGCGTGGCAGAACATTCTTCAAACAACCATTAATGACTTAATTTATATCAGCCAAAGCTGTAAATGTGGAAATTAGTGCTCATACGCCATACTTTATAAATCAAGAAAAAGTTGAAAATTTTGTTTCCATTTTTCATCATAGATCATGTGATTACTATACTGCTCAAAAAAATAAAGGGAACACCAAAATAGAAAATCCTTGTTTAAGTGCTCCCTTTATATTTTTGAGCAGTATATAATTTCAAGACTTTTCTTTTTTGAATTTTACAATTTCAACTTTTAAAAGTGTAATAGATCAAGAATCCAAAACAAAGAATATCTGCAAGTGATGAGCTGGGACCATTGCACAGATTTTAATTGTACCCGTCGAGAGTTTGCCCTTTCCCTAATGGTCGTGCATACTATACGTGGGGAAATACTACCCGCGGGCAGGACACAGTGCAGAAATATTATCACTAATGACTCAGTACTTGTTGCAGACCTTTGTCTATTTAATAGAATGTAAAGCTGCGAAACTTCTGCTAATCAGTTAAGTATCATTATTAATCACAGTTCATTGTTCACCTCTTGTCTTCGGCGGTTACCACCTCCTCCATTATTCTTATTATCTGTTGGCCTTCAGAAGTAATGGAGGTTACTGACATCCTACTTACTGCCTTTTTCTTCTATTTAATCAGCCACTTTCCTTATACTTGATAATTTACATTACATCCAATGCAAATATTATGACATAATAGGAAATATTTACGTTCATATTTATAATGCTTATGTACTTCAGACTTTACACCATTCATTCTGTGCATTGTGCTGTCACGTTCCCTTGATTGTTTCTCATGCCTGACTGCACTTTTTAAGAATATATGAAACTACATGCATTTCACTTCCATTGTGATCTCTTTTGTTTTATGTATGCACATATCATGTTCATCCAAGATTCTTTAATTGAGCTACAGCAGTAAAGAGACATTTATCCTGCGCAAATAATGTGAATGAGTTTTCCTAGGAGCGCTCCTGTCGCAATAATCGTGTAGTCTAAACTGGAAGCCCATTATCCGCCGAACATGCAAAAGGCTCGCTAGTTCAGTAAAATAATCTTTTGATTTGATCAAGTAGCTGATTGTTTAGTGCCGCCGGTCGGCTAGAATAATAGACCTTAAAGGGGTTGTCCATAATTCCTATTCCTAAGGATTTGTGATGAGTGATCTACTATGGCAGCTCATATTTATGAATAGATTGACTTGGTGACCAAGAGTTTGGAAGCCTTGTCTGGTCATGCAGTGGCCACTACAGGTCAACTGTTGTATTACATG
Source organism: Anomaloglossus baeobatrachus (assembly GCF_048569485.1). Classification (NCBI taxonomy): domain Eukaryota; kingdom Metazoa; phylum Chordata; class Amphibia; order Anura; family Aromobatidae; genus Anomaloglossus; species Anomaloglossus baeobatrachus. Next base: position 88,411,887 of record NC_134353.1, read on the forward strand.
CCAGGCAATGCCTGACTATTAGTGATGAGCGAGCCCTACCATGCTCAGGTGCTCGGTACTCGTATAGAGCAGTTGGATGCTCGGATGGGCGTGACTCGAGTACCCAGGTTTAATGGAAGTCAACCGGAAATTCAAGTATTTTTCCGGGAAATTTTCCGGAAAAAGGTTCATATTCCCCACAAACTTTCATTACACTCAATCCTCAAGCCGCGCCAATCCGTGCATCCAAATGCTCGTCACGAGCACCTGAGCATGGTAGGGCTCACTCGTCACTAATGGTCAGGCATTACTTGGCATGTAATACTACAGTTGACCTGTAGTGGCCACTGTAGAAGAAATGCACGACCAGACAAGGCTTCCAAAACTCTTGGTCACCAAGTCAATCTAATCATAAATATGAGCTGCCATAGTGAATCAACCCTTTTAAATTTATTTTACATACTTAAAATGTATCAAATAAAATTATAATATTGTATTTAGTTTAGAGATTGAAAACAATTTGCAGCTGAAATACTATTTTTTCATGTTCCCTCTGCCGGGATCAATTCTACCTCCTGTAGTGAGAATAATCCTCGACTGGCTATAATAATCAATCATTTTATTAAAGAATGCACACTGCATAGAAAATTGTATAGAATGTGAGGCAGTCAATAGGACTTAAAGGGAACCTGTCACTAGATTTGGGGCCTATAAGCTGCGGCCACCACCGCATTCTAACATGCTGTATATAAGAGCGCAGGCCGGGACCGGGTAAAACAGGTAGGTAGCTGCTAATTGAGGTTGTTCCTAACAGAGTTTTTAGGGACATAGTAAAAAAATAGCACTGGACAACCCTTTTTAAGGAGTTTTTACAGGATTAGGAAAATATATGCTTATCTTAACCCCTTAACAACATCGGGTCGTACTGTACGTCCTAAGCCATATAGTTGTAATCACCTGCAGTTGCTGTGGGCAGTGATTCCTGAACATTTCAGCTGATTTGAACAGCTGACATGTGTGCCTCGCAGGCACAGGTGGATCTGCGATCCACCCACGCCTGTTAATCCCTTAAATTGCGCTGTCAAAATGTGACAGCGCAATTTAAATACCTGCCAAGGTAAATCTTTACTTACCCAACTCTATTGGTGGCGAAGTGGCGTGATCACTGTAAGCCAATGGTTTTGTCATGGTAGCAAAGGGTCATGTGATGTCTCCTGTAGCTCACATGACTCACTTCCTGTAACAGGAGGCCAAGTGCTGCCTGTTTCAAGACATGAGCATGTCAGCTGATCTCAGCTATGCAACTGTGATCAACAGAAATGAATGAGTGATCAGGCTGCTGATCCTTATAGTCCCTTGAGAGGACTCATAAAATAAAAAAAGAAGTAAAATAAAAGTTTTAAAAAGATGAAAAAAAATAAAAAAAACCCCTAAAAGTTCAAATCACCCCCCTTTCGCCCCACTGAAAATTAAAGGGTTAAAAAAATAACAAATATACACATGTCTGGTATCGCCACGTTCAGAAATGCCCGATCTATCAAAATATAAAATCAATTAATCTGATCGATAAGTGGCGTAATGGCAAAAAAATTCTGCCAAAATTATGATTTTTGGTTGCTGCAAATTTTGCGCGAAATGCAATAACAGGTTATAAAACCATAGCATCTGCACAAAAATGGTACCATTAAAAACGTCAGCTCAAGATGTAAAAAATAAGTCATCACTGAGCCATAGATCCCGAAAAATGAGAACGCTATGGATTGCAGAATATGGCACAAAAATTGCGCCACTTTTTTGGACAAACTTCTGATTTTTTTTAACCCCTTAGATAAAAGTAAACCTCTACATGTTGTGTACATGTGGTGTCTATGAACTCGTACCGACCTGAGGCATCACACCGACACATCAATTTTACCATATGGTGAACATGGTGAATAAAATATCCCAAAAACAACCATGAAATCACACTTGTTTGCAGTTTTTCCGCACTTGGAATTTTTTTGCAGTTTTCCAGTACAATATATGGTAAAACATATAGTTTCATTTAAAAGTGCAACTCGTTTCGCAAAAAACACCCTTATTTGGCAAGATTGACAGAAAAATAAAAAAGTTACAGCTCTCGGAAGAAGGAGAGCAAAAAAAAAAAAAATAGAAAATTGTCCAGGAATCAAGGAGTTAAAAATAAAGAAGTAAATCAGTGCCTAAACTTTCCATAGGTTGTATACGATATTGCACCTCAGCCTTATTCATTTCATTGGAGTAGATCAACAATGACAGACACTTGTCATGGTCATCTCTCTTGGACATTAGTGACAGGCTCAGGTTCAGAGTCCCTGATATACCATCTGAGACTGTACAAATGGTGATTTTTCCTTTTGGCATACACAGGGTTAATGTCAGTTTTATTGCTAGCAGCAAGCTCATTACCCCTGCTCAGGTGTTTCCAATGATAACCACTCCCACCTGGATAAATACCCTATGCTCCCAGCAGAGGGTGCTGGTTATTCAGGATTCATTCTAGAGCAGGAAGGAGGTTTTTGCTGCTACTGTATTTTGTGGTTTGGTGTGGAAGTTACCCCATTCTTTAGTTACCTTTCCTTACCTTATTTACCCCCTATACACCTTCTTGTAGTCCCCCTGGTGTTTGTTTTTGGCATGCATGAGTTTTGTTGCCCCCCCTCCCCAGTCTGTGTTTGTCAGTGGGGTTTGTGACTACTGCCCCGGCCCGACCCTTGGGTGGTGGGTGTGGAGGGTGTTACATCAGGGTCTTGGCCTGGAGATAAGGACACGCTGGGTGCCCAGACCTCACTACCATCGAGTGTACCTCTGGGTTGAGGGTCAGCTCAGGGTGTTACCTAGTCTGAGGGGTCCTATACAGTCACATCCTAGTCACCAGCGTGACAACATCACTTATGTGGAGCACCTGGGTGCCATGTTGTAGCCCATGCCACAAGCCAAACCCAATGTGAACGCTTTTATTACAGTTTTATTCCTTTATCCATAGCGATACAAACTTTCTCAAGACTCAATAAGACATTTCCCTGACAAGGCACTGTTGTTATTACTGTAGAGTGCCCAGGCTTCATAAAGGAGTCTCTAAGAAATGGAAATTGATTGCATTAGCCGGCAATTAATGCGCTGTCCTGAGGAATGGAGACCCGCAGAGAGGTCATCTAGTGCCCACTCTCAAAGTAATTAACCGTAATCTAAAATTGTTTATCCGCCTTTCCCTAAATATTTCATCATCCATACCACATGTTTAGGACGGCAGAGCTCCCCCCATAATGGATACTTACTGGCAGTAAATAGTGATTAGGAAAACAATCCATTGCGCATCTATAATTTACCTTGACAGCTTTATATTCGCATGTTCTCCATTGACTGCAGTCGTAAAGTACATTACATTTCCATATCCATTAAAAAGGCAGTGAATTGTCAGATGCATGTTATCCAGAAGAACGCAGTTACCTCCTTGTATCTTTCACATTATACGTTTAACAGGACTTCTAGAGACAAACAAGCAATATATTTATGGGATGCGCCTATAAATTACTACAATTTATATGGGTCTAATATTATACAGTAATTTGCCCGTTGATCGCTCATAAAATAAAATTTCCACAAGTTCAAGCATGTTCCTCATATCTATCTGCTTCATATATTACATTTTGAAGGTTGTGCCTTGTGCTGCTATTTACTACTGTATGTGAGGAAGCTGTAATGATAGGCACTGGCAGCCATATTGGAGGATACAGAGAGCTGACTGTAGTCACCTGGTCACAGGTCTATAACCAAATCTTTAGAGGTATGGTCTCACGTAATATGTGCCTAAGCATTAACAGGCAGGTAGTTGCTACCTACATGCCTGTTTTGGCCGGTGCCATTTTCTGTCAGCACAGAAACAGACCACTTCTGCCTGCGATATAATGGTTTCCTCAACACTGCGGAGGCTTTTTTTCTGGTCGTCCCCCTGACGAAGGCTATCACCGAAACGTGCGTTGGTTGGTACCTGGCGCCATTCTAGGGGTGAGTAAGTTTTCCTAGGTTTGTTTATACTATTTCCACTTTTGCCACTTTAGATTATCTCCTTATCACAGGGATTTTTATATACAAGTCACATAGTGGACTGACAGATTGCAATATTTAACCTGTGATTAGGCTTTATTCTATTGTTGGCATTATCATGGATTATTCTAACCTGACCTCTCTGCTGCTCTGGTACGCCACCTTGTGCACCTCCCATGTTACTGCACCTCATCTTGTATTTTAATAAATTTTGTCACAATAAAGATTATTCATTTTACGCTTGATCTCTGCTTCTTTTTCGTAAATTGGTTTGTGTATTTAATTTGAATCAGCATATCCATAGGTATTTATGATTAGTGGGTGATGGTAAATTTTCTCACATTGAGAGACCACTTTATACAAATTGACCTCTCTAGTCAATAACTTAGGCTGAAGTTTTGTTTTCTTTTCTGGTCTGCAGACAGGCAGGACAGCCAACATCATGCTGATTGACAGCTGAGTCTCCATTGCCTAAAGCGGGCTTTACACACTGCGATATCGGTCCCGATATCGCTAGTGTGGGTACCCGCCCCCATCTGTTGCGCGACACGGGCAAATCGCTGCCCGTGCCGCACAACATCGCCCAGACCCGTCACACATACTTACCTGCCCGGCGACGTCTCTGTGACCGGCGAACTGCCTCCTTTCTAAGGGGGCGGTCCGTGCGGCGTCACAGCGATGTCACTGAGCGGCCGCCCAATAGCAGCAGAGGGGCGGAGCTGAGCGGGACGTAACATCCCGCCCACCTCCTTCCTTCCGCATAGCGGCCGGGAGGCAGGTAAGGAGAGTTTCTTCGTTCCTGCGGTGTCACACGGAGCGATGTGTGCTGCCGCAGGAACGAGAAACAACCTCATTACTGCTGCAGTAACGATTTTTGAGAATGGACCCCCATGTCACCGATGAGCGATTTTGCACGTTTTTGCGACGATGCAAAATCGCTCATCGGTGTCACACGCAACGGCATCGCTAATGCAGCCGGATGTGCGTCACCAATTCCGTGACCCCAACGAGTTTGCATTAGCGATGTCGTAGCGTGTAAAGCCCCCTTAACTGGGTGAGCCCGCTATCAATCAGTGTGACGTCAGTTGTCCCACTGATAGAGCAGCATAGAGTAATTTGTGGCATGTGCCGTGGCCAAAGATTCTATGTAGCCCTAAAATTAATTGAATTTGGTATGAGCCATAAATAAACGTAATTAGGTATTATTAGACTTTTAAGAATAAGGAGGAAGGGGCATCCAAAAAGCACCATCAACCTATGATTTTATGGGCACAAGGATGCTTAATGCAATGGAATAAACTGTCACATCTGTTCCCTTGGACCCCAGGTTGGAGTGTGGTGCCATGCTCCGGGAAAGTACACATGAGAAAGACAGCTGAGCTGATACATTTGAAATTGCTAACTTTACATGGTGCCCGTCCGGAAGCAGTGTTAAGCTTTTTTTCTTTTTCGTCTCGTTATCCCCCTTCATGACTCAATACTTCCTTAGAATGCGATAAGGGACTGTGCCAAATCTTCCCAAAACCTGATCCTTGGGTGGAAATAGGAGGCTTCAGACGTTTGCTAATTTCTTTGTGAGTCTCTCCTTTTCTGGGAGCCTCCCAAATGTTTGGGAGAGTTGGCAAGTATATTTTCATGTAGGAATAGGTAAAGTATAATTGTATATTCTGGGTAAAATGTGTTGCCTGCCCTCTTGCCAAGTATATAAGAGCAAGCTGCCAAAGTAGGTTTGCCTTCTCTACTGTAGAAGTTACAAGTTATCAATATCAGGTAGCAGAAACACTGCAGGAATGAAAAGAAATATGTTACTAAGATCAACATCCCCCTTAAAACATGCATGATAATGCAGGACTTAAGAAAGCTAAGTTTATTAACACCTTTAAATCTTCAATCTGTTGCTGCAGTCTCGACGAAAAAGTATTTTAAGTAATATGCAAATTCAGTATTAAGTGCTTTGGGTGTGACCAAGGACTTCCAGTCTCTGCCTCCTGAGGTTGTTTTTTTGCCTAGTACCAGCCTAATTGATAGCTCAAGTTCTGATCTCCTTATCTGGCGCCTTGTGCCACACAGTGAGCTATCAACAAGGCTGATACTGAGGAAAAAAATCTCAGGAAGGAGAAGCTCGAAAAGTGCCTTGTCACGCCCAGAGTGCTTAACAAATTCATTTGTATATTAATTAATATGCAAAAATAAAGGTGGCAATGTATTACAAAGACCTATGTGCCCATATTTCTCAAATTCCCTCATCTCACTTTTAATATTATTTACAAAACTACTGTTGTAGTATCAAACTTTATTTTAAAAAAGTTCTCTCCACTGAAGATGAGGATTTGTCCTACTATATCTTATGGTATTCTAGTAGATATGTGTTGTTACATACTTTTCCTCTTGGTTCAATATGTCCAGAGAAAATTGAATGGCAATGTATAGCTTTGAAAAAAAGCCATGACTTTGCGGCACTCTGTCGGGAGTAGATTATGCTACATGTGCATACATGTTGCAAACTAGTTTCTGTGATCTAAAATACAGCCTATTAAGATCTCTGCTTCCCAATGCTTCCAATGACTGGCTGTCCATAGTCGGAACACAGTCACACTCTGCCATTATTTAGACTGAAGTCCGTTCTGACCCATGGTAAGGTTGTAACATTACAGAGTATAGATACCATCCCGATTTGGGTACACCTTGTCGCGGTGGATAGTCACATTCTGCTCTTATTCAGATTGAAGTCTATTCTGACTCATGGTAAGGCTTTAACATTACAGTGTACCATCCCGATTTGGGTACACCTTGTCGCGGTGGACAATCACACTCTGCTCTTTTTCAGACTAAAGTCTTTTCTGACCCATGGTAAGCTTGTAACATTACAGAGTGTAGGCACTGTCCCTATTTAGGTACACCTTGTCACAGTGGACAGTCACACTCTTCTCTTATTCAAACTGAAGTTTATTCTGACCCATGGTAAGGCTTTAACATTACAGAGTGTAGAACCAATCCGATTTGGGTACACCTTGTCGCGGTGGACAGTCACACTCTACTCTTATTGAGATTGAAGTCTGTTCTGACTCATGGTAAGGTTGTAACATTACAGAGTGTAGGTACCATCCCGATTTGGGTACACCTTGTCGCGTTGGACAATCACACTCTGCTCTTTTTCAGACTAAAGTCTTTTCTGACCCATGGTAAGGTTGTAACATTACAGAGTGTAGGTACTGTCCCTATTTAGGTACACCTTGTCATGGTGGACAGTCACACTCTGCTCTTATTCAGATTGAAGTTTATTCTGACCCATGGTAAGGCTTTAACATTACAGAGTGTAGATACCATTCCGATTTGGGTATATCTTGTCGCGGTGGACAGTGTTATGATCCGGAACCATGGAAGACCACCACAAATCATTGGCAAAAGGTGACAAGAGCATTGGCAACTAATCTGGCCGCCATCCCCTTACTAACCATCACAACTAGAAGTAGCCGAGGGGTGAACTAACATCCTGTGCACCGCGAACCCAGCCGGAGAACTAACTATCCTAAAGATAGGAAAGATGAATAACTCTGCCTCAGAAAATAGACAAGAATAGCAAGCCCCCCACATTCAAAGACTGCGGTGATATAGGAAAAACACAATACACAGGTAGATGACAGGATTAGCAAAAGGAGAGGCCCCCGCTGACTAAAATAGGAAAGGACAGGAAAGGGACTGATGGTGGCCAGAGAAAAACCCTGCAAAATACCAACTTCCTGATAGTACAAAAAGGCCCTCAGATCGCACGATCTGAGCTCCGTCCTATACCAGGTGCCCTTGTAATACCAATGAACAGAAAACAAGAATCACAACAAAGTCAACAAGCCACAAACACATGGACCCAAAGGAGCTATACTCCACACAGAACTGCAGGGAGTTCCTCAACAATCCACTGAGGGGGAAAATCCCTGCAAGCAAATAAACTGAAACCAACCACAGCAAATGACAAACCGAGATAAACAAAAGAACCAGGCAATAAATAAAGAGCAAGCACTTATCTGGGGAAGATGTGGTGTAGAGCAGGATTAAGCAGGCTGGAGATACAAAGAACAACTGACATCCGGCAACAGCCTGCAATCAGACCAGGATTTAAATAAGCAGAGAGTTAGCAAAGGAAACACCCACTGCACAACCCACCTGGTCCAAGTCCAAACCATTCCTGGCCACCAGAGGGAGCCTCCCAGCAGCCAAAACATAACTAACATTCACAACAGGACAGTCACACTCTACTCTTATTGAGATTGAAGTCTGTTCCGACTCATGGTAAGGTTGTAACATTACAGAGTGTAGGTACCATTCCGATTTTGGTACACCTTGTTGCGGTGGGATGACTTTATGCTTTTTTTTAATCAAAATAGTGTTTACTAAGTACCCTATCTTATTTATTTATTTATAAAAACTCATACTCCAACTCATTCTTTTGGATTTGCAGTTATGATCTCTGTTGGCATGTCTCCATAGAGTTTGGAATTTGTATTGTGAAAAATTAGGAGTCCTTTGTGAAATTTCCAGAAAGTAAGAATAGACACATCTGTCGGTCAGTCCCTATTAGAGAAGTTTTGTGTTTTTCTCTGTTTTGTATAGAACATTGTGTGCTGGCAACCACCGCAGATCTATCATCATTGATCTTAGGTTCAGAAATTACTTTCTTGGGAACACGTTGTCAGGTCATCTTGTAAATCTGGATGATAACTACACATATGATCCGACTTATACGGCTTTAGTGACCATGAGTCTAACAAGCTCCGGACAATAATCATAATTCAATTAACTTGTTAATGGTCTGGATCAGATCTACTGTTATTCATGTTTTTCAGGTTTGCTTTTGACAATTCTTTCCATGAGAACGATCCCATAAGAATGATATAATCACAGGATGTCCCCCTCTGGGACCACAAACTATCGGCTGTAATATCTGGGGAACTCAACTGCGAATATATTGTTTACTGGGTGCCTGGCACAGAGGAATTGAAATGTTACATCATTCATTAAGTTGATTGATAGGTTTGGTCCTCTAGAGCCCCGCTCTAAGAGATGAGGGTCCTACCTCAGGAACTATCCATGCTATTAACTTACACATCCTTAACCAGACAACCCCTTTAAAACATCATAGGAAAAGTGAAAACCTCTTATTGTTTTGACATTTAATCCTCGGTGTACCCGAGCAGCCGCTATAAGCTATAATCAGGGGTCCATCAGGAGGTCTACCGGCCACATACTAATTATACTGTTTCACTTTCTAAAGGTGACAGCTATTACATTACTCACACTTTCTCACAGTGTATATTTTCTTACCTTAAATGTATAGTAAAATGCCCAGACTAAATTTTTACTGTGATAATGTATGGATACATATTTTCCTTAATTTATATACTGGACAGAGCTGCTCACAGAATGCAGTGATCATTACTTGCTGCTCCACGGTGGCCAAAAGTCATTGACACCAGGGGCGGACATATCATTGGCTCAGCCGCAAAGGAGCCCAAGAGGTTAGGTGGCGACTACCACTTCCAAATCAGCACTAAGGAGGCCACCACCACCTCCAAATCAGCACTAAGGAGGCCACTACCACCTCCAAATTAGCACTAAGGAGGCCACTACCACCTCCAAATCAGCACTAAGGAGGCCACCACCACCTCCAAATCAGCACTAAGGAGGCCACTACCACCTCCAAATCAGCACCAAGGAGGCCACTACCTCCTCCAAATCAGGACTAAGAAGGACACTACCACCTCCAAATAAGCACTAAGGAGGCCACTACCACCTCCAAATCAGCACTAAGTAGGCCACTACCCCCTCCAAATAAGCAATAAGGAGGTCCTACCACCTCCAAATAAGCACAAAGGAGACCACTACCTCCTCCAAATCAGGACTAAGAAGGACACTACCACCTCCAAATAAGCACTAAGGAGGCCACCTCTACCTCCAAATCAGCACTAAGTAGGCCACTACCCCCTCCAAATAAGCAATAAGGAGGTCCTACCACCTCCAAATAAGCACAAAGGAGACCACTAACACCTCCAAAACAGCACTAAGGAGGCCACTACTACCTCCAACTCAGCACTAAGGGGGCCATTACCACCTCCAAATCAGCACTAAGGAGGCCACTACCACCTCCAAATCAGCACTAAGGAGGCCACTACCACCTCTAAAATCGGCACCAAGGAGGCCACTACCCCCTCCAAATCAGCACTAAGGGGGCCACTACCACCTCCAAATCAGCACTAAGGAGGCCACTACCCCCTCCAAATCAGCACCAAGGAGGCCACTACCCCCTCCAAATCAGCACTAAGGAGGCCACTACCACCTCCAAAGCAGGAGAAATTGTGCATTATGATGAGCTGTTGGATTTAACACTAGAAGTCCCACAGAGGGGTCATTTAACATTTCTACCATTGGAACCCTACGGAGCTCAAAATTCCTTGGACTTCTAGTGTTAAAAGGGCCTATATATTGGTTTTGCACAGTGGTCCTTTTATGCCTGTGTCCGCCAGTAATAGACAGCATGGCCAAATTGATTGGAGAACCCACGCATTTAGTAATATCTGTATACACATAACATACTAATATCAGCACCAGGTTATTATAAGGAGGAGAGCGATGCTACATAGGCACCGCTTATCTCTATTTGCAGACGCAGTTGGTCATAATTGCTTTTGTATGACGTTCTATTTTGCCACCTCTGATTTAATGACATGTAGTGTTCTATCTCTCTTTGAAAAAGAGGTTCTTCAGCAGCTACACTGTTTATTAATAGTGATGAGCGAGCGTCAGAGTTTAAAAATGTTGACGTTTCCCATTGAATTCCATTATACTTGATACTCAAGTCGCACTCCAGCACCCTGCTGCTTGATCAGTGACGCTCGTTCATCACTATGTATTATACATTGCTGTGTCCGAGCATCTTTAGAGCAGATCTTCTTTATGAAAATGGTAAATTAATTATTGGCATACGGGAATCTGCCTTTTACTGTTTAAAAAGAGGTTGTGCAGCAGCTGAGATGTGTATTACAAGCAATTTTAGCTTCTCTTTAATTGTAATAAGAATATAAAAAGTGATCATTAGACTTCAAATATTCTTATAGTTTACAGCATACCTCCTGGAGATGTCCCCCTTTTGCATAGACAGCCCCCACTTTTCATCACTGTCCTATACTATGCTTCTTAAAGTGAATCTGTCACCAAGTTTTGGCTACCTTATCTGAGAACAGCATGATGTAGAGACAGAGACCCTGATTAGAGCAGTGTGTCACTTACTAGGCTGCTTGCTGTAGTTTTCATAAATCATTATTTTATGTTCTTTAGATCTCTGGATACAGAGCTCTGTGTAACCCCACACACAGCACTGATTGGCAACTTTCAGTATACACTGTGCATAGGCAGAAAGCTGCCAATCAGTGGTGAATGTGTAGTTACATAGAGCTCATGAATATGGAGGACTACATGGCTCTAGTGATAGAACAGTGATTTTATGAAAGCTACAGCAAGCAGCCTAGTAAGTGATATATCACTGGAATCAGGATCTCTGTCTCTACATTATGCTGCTCTCAGATTAGGTGGTAAAAACCTGGTGACAGATTCTCTTTAAAATGGTTATCCAGCCAGGCAAAATGTCATATTTCCATATCTGGGAGGTGAACATTGGGGGCAAGGAAATGCCAGAGCTGGAGTGGCGGAGGATTGGTAAGGAAGGTGTGGATGTAAGCCAGCTTTCGTTTTTTTTTTTTGTAATTTCTTAAGTTGTTTTAAAGAAAATGTTGATAGGCTGGATATCTTTAAATATCCCTCTTTGTGATTAAGAAATTAGATGTATATTAATAAATTTGCTAGTTCCTACAACTATTTACCTGTTTCCAGACTGTCTAGTTAGCCTTTATTTTAAATATATAGTAATATAGCAATATAATAATAATAATAATAATAATAATAATAATAATATATACTAAATAATAATAATAATAATAATAATAATAATAATAAAAATAAGTATATAATAACACAAATACAAATACAAATAATAATAATAATATATAAGTATATAATAATACTAATACAAATAATAATAATACTAATAAAAATAATAATGATATAAAATAAGTACAATAATACTAATAATAATTCTAAAAATAATACTAATAAAAATAAAATATATAAGTAAATAATAATAATAATAATAATAATAATACTTGGACCTTCAATATTTTAAATTGATATGATTTTTGTGTAAATATTGAAATAAAAACAATTTAAAATATTTATTATTTTAGTTTTCTATGTATACAATGTGTTGTTTAAACCACAAGTATTTTTTGTTTGATCGTCCAAAAAGCTTGGAAATATTTCTACAGTAGCCGCGTACATTATCTCATGTGTTTATTAAACTTACAAATAAAAAGCATCAGACAGTTCATAATGTAATCATGCACACTGTGATGCCAACTAGTGTATGAGTAACACATGAGCTTTATGACCTCAAGCCCTGCGGCGCTCAGCCGAAATCTCACCAGGGCAGCATCTAACTGAAATTTTATTCCACGGCCCAAAGTCATAGCAGCATTTTTCTCGACATTTCAATCAATGTACAAAGGCAAATTTAAGTTTTCCTGCAACATGGTCAAAAATAAAATTTGGCAGTCCCCTTCTATATACCGTACTCGGCATCTGGCCGCTCATATATGATTTTCATACTTGCAGTCACACGCTAACTAGCTGCTCTTCCCAATTCTCTCAATGTTCAGGTAGAAACTACTGAGAGAAGCAGTTGGCAGGTGACAATAAGTATGAAAATTGCATATTAATGGCCATGTGATGACCTCAAGTACCAGCAAACAGAGCGGAATCCTGACTGTGAGTATATTACATGCATACATTAAAACTTACCACTGAGCACAGTGATACGCTACAGTGGTTTCGAAAGCTATGGTCATGATAGTATCACTGAAGCCTGCAGGAAAGAATGGAGCACCTGCGGAAGGATGGGTACAACTGAAAAAAACATTGCAAAATGTTTTTAGGGATCTTACTTGCAGCAGAAACATATTAATTCACTAACAATAGTTACTCACTAATAGGCACCCAAGATAATACAAAAAACTGATATAAAAATTTTATATTTACTGGATACCATGAGGAAGCAACACAGTAAATGTGCGAAACGTGCATTGGGGACTCCTGTTTTTGTTAACTCTGCAGTGTGCACTTATGCTATGGGTATGAGAGTCTTTTTTTACCATGTATTCATAATATGTTTTTTTAGACAATCATTTTGGCTATCTCAAACATAAATTTGACTGTAACTATTTAGCATATGATTAGTTATGCAGATTTAAGATTCAAAGTGGTTCAAACCATCTCATGGCGGAACCTTATAAGCAGAGGCATATCCTTCTGCTTATAAGGTTCCGCTATGAGATGGTTTGAACCACTTTGAATCTTAAAATATTTGGTGAGATAAATCCAATTAATTATTTTTGGACTTTGATGTAAGTGGCACCTAGTTATTTGGTGAGACAAGTCCCAATCACCATAGCGGTATTAGCTGAATCTATTGGCCTGCACATATCTCCTTATTAGGAGGGGCTAAACCTTATATGTATTGTTTGTCTGTTTTTATTGGTTGAGGACCTTTTTAATGAATTTAATAAAGGTTAAATTTTAATTTTGTATTTGGAGACTTTTGGCACTTCAAACTTGCTGTTTTACAGGATGAATTAACCCTAAGAGCAAAATGGTAACAATGCAGTGAAATGAGAAGAATCTGCATAACTAATTGTATGCTAAATAGTTGCAAGTCAATTTTATATACAAGATAGTCAAGATGATTGTGTATAAACTGTAGGTAGTCTCAGGCTTGAAGCTGTAGTGGATATGGAGATATGGAGCCAAAAGTTCAAAACATTGTTATCCTTTTGCTCAACAGTGTATAATGATATATGCACAAACACTGATATATACTGTGTGTATATATATATATATATATATATATATAGATATATAGATATATATATATATAGATAGATATAGATAGATATACATACATACATAGATAGATATTGTATATATATATATATATATATATATATATATATATATATATATATATATATAGTAATAGACAGATTATATGTTGTTCATCAGAACATCTGAATTACGCCTGGGTCGGATAACACCCCTTAAGAGCTCGTCTGGCAACTGTATTCCTTGAGACCCTACCACTTAGTGAAATATGACCAGATTTATATTTCTGTACTTGAAAAACTAAAAGCCTCAAGACAAACAAATGAAATAAATAAGACAGATATAAAACAATCACCTAGACTTACAGTGAGCAATATTTTAGAAAGGGGTAGTCTTCTCAAAGGACAAAGTGCATAGGAATCTCGGTGAAGTATATTTATAAAAGATATATACTCCATAAATACAGTCTTTAATCCTGTACAGTTTACATCCACTATACAATACTATTGTGCAGAATTACCTATGACTTTCCAGCATTTATGAAGTTCTCACTCCAGCACATCTCATCAGGCAGATCATTAGAGAATACAGAGAGTTGTAGTTTCACACCACTTATTCTATATTGTGCACAGTTTTTTCCATGAAATATAAACAACACTATGAGAAGTGTAACAGTGACATCCCTGAACTGTCCCGCTTCCCCTCGTCGGCAGTGATGCCGATGTACCCATCGTCGCGGCCACTTTATTCATTCCCCTGCTCCTTCACTGATCTCCACACTCCAGAGCCTGCGCACATTGCACAGGACTCCTGGCAACATTATTAGGGCACGCTTCACGTCTCTTAAAGGGGCAGTGTTATCACACTGAAGTGTTCCCTAGTTTATGGCTGGGAGGCACTAGGTATTTAAGACAACTTCCACTACAGGGAGGCACCTGAGCTATTAGGCTCCTGGTGTGCCAGTTCCTGCTAGAACTCCCGCCTTTTGCCTGCTTCCTGGCAACCTGCACGTCTCTTGCTCCGGTTCCTCTGTCAGTCTCCAGTCCTGACTCTGGCCTGTATGCCTCTTGTGCTAGGCCATCCTGTCTATCTCCTAAATGTACTCCATCCAGTCAGCCTCCACATCCAACTCTGTCCTGCTTGCCTTTCGTACCTGTGTACCTGAGCTTTTGGTCAGCTGCTGCAGTACTAGGGACTGCCCTGGAGTGCTACCCAGTGTCTAATGGCAGCCCAGCCCATCCACACCACCAAAGGCACTGAGGAAAACCTGGTAGGCACTTAAACACTCCCCTCGAGGGTAAGCCCAGTCCATGGCACAGTGGGTCCTCGCCCACTAGCATAACAGGAAGTACATAAATATAGTGCCATAACCATGAATTGTATATGAATACTTCACCAGAACCTCCATCAGTATGTGAATACAGCACCGAAACCACCTTCAGTACATGAGTACAGCACCAAAACTATCATCAGTACGTAAATGCAGCACCAAAACCACCAACAGTACATGAATACAGCATCGGTACCATCATTAGTATATGAATATATCACTAGAACCACAATTAATGCATGAATGCAACACCAGAACAATAATCAGTACATCAATACAGCACCATAACCATCATCAGTACATAAATGCATCACCAAGCTTATTAGTATGACAATTAATTGCACTGATAGGTCACCCCATATAAATTTATATCATGCAGCTACAATTTTCAGTATGTTCTTAACAATGGTAAGGAAATACTGAGAAATGTTGTTAACAGCTATCACCAGATTGTAGACTATACAAGAACTTCAGAACTGACTTGGATCTAGTCCTTATCACAAATAAACATTTATACCCTCGCTCCTTACAGGTGAAACCTTCTCTGATTGTAGTTGTTTTCAGTCCTTTCAGCTCCATCAGATTCAGACACCATGATGAATTTTCACATCCACAGATCATTTCTACAGACTTCCAAGCTCTGCAGACTTCTGGAGCACATCCCAACAAAGCTCCCTTAACAATAACAGAGTCATTATAATGCTCCTGCATAAAAATATATGCCATATGCTGTGTTCCTGAATAATTGATCAACCCTCACTGTGCTTCCTGCACAAAATATCTCCCCTCCACTGTCCCCCTCATGGCTTCCACACTATCCTTTCAAACAAAATATTGCCACCACACCATCCTCCTTTCTGAACTATATCCAGTGCACTGTTCCCCTTCTGAACCATAATTGCCATACTGTTCACCCAGGCCCGGTCAAATGCCGGGGCCCTAGGCTGCCGGGGGGCCCACTCGCGGTGGAAGGGGGCCCAGTACCCGCGCTGTCACCGGCTTCCCACCCGCCGAGGATCGCACTTTCAATTGTATCGGCATCCCAGTTGCCAATACAATTGAAAGCAATGATGAGAGACGGAGCGGCGCACTCCCTCTCTCACCATTCTCCCCGCTGTCTGAGACTGTCAGCGTTCTGAGCCTCTGACAGCTCAGCAGCGGAGCACGGTGACGTCATCACTGTGCGCCTGCTGAGAGGTCAGAGTGACAGCGGTGAACGCGCCGAGGAGACCAGAGCAGAGGGGGAACGAGGAGAAGTGAGTATTTATCATGGTGGCCAGACGACCATGGAGGTGCATTAAATGATATAGGGCTGTGTACTACATGGAAGTGCCTAATGCTATCAGGGTCTGCACTGTGCTATATAGGTGCTGTATACTACATGAAGGTGCTTAATGCTATCAGGGTCTGCACTGTACTATATAGGTGCTGTGTACTACATGAAGGTGCTTAATACTCTCAGGGTCTGCACTGTGCTATATACGGGCTGTATACTACATGGAGGTGCCTAATGCTATGTGGGTCTGCACTGTGCTATATGCAGCCTGTATACTACATGGAGGTGCCTAATGCTATCAAGGTCTGCACTGTGCTATATAGGTGCTGTATACTACATGAAGGTGCCTAATGCTATCAGGGTCTGCACTGTACTATATAGGTGCTGTGTACTACATGGAGGTGCCTAATGCTATCTAGGTCTGCACTGTGCTATATGGTGGCTGTATACTACATGAGGGTGCCTAATGCTATCTGGGTCTGCACTGTGCTATATACGGGCTGTATACTACATGCAGGTGCCTAATGCTATCTGGGTCTGCACTGTGCTATATACGGGCTCTATACTACATGAGGGTGTCTAATGCTATCTGGGTCTGCACTGTGCTATATGGTGGCTGTATACTACATGAGGATGCCTAATACTATCTGGGTCTGCATTGTGCTATATGCAGCCTGTATACTGCATGAAGGTGCATAATGCTATGTGGGTCTCCACTGTGCTATATGGCGGCTATATACTACATGAGGGTGCCTAATGCTATCTAGGTCTGCATTGTGCTGTATGGCGGCTATATACTACATGAGGGTGCCTAATGCTATCTGGGTCTGCATTGTGCTATATGGGGGTTGTATACTACATGAGGATGCCTAATACTATATGGGTCTGCATTGTGCTATATGGGGGCTGCATAGAGAACTATGGGGACTTCATAACACTATATGGAGGAATATGGGGGCTGCATACTACTATACTCCCAGAGTTGTATGTCACCTCCACCCCAGTGCTGTATACCCCCTCAGAGCTGTGTATACCCCCAGAGCTGCATGTCACTTCCCCACCTCAGAGCTGTTTGTCCCCCCACCCCAGAGCCACTGCCCCGCTCTAGAGCTGTATGCTCCCCCTCTGGAGCTGTATGGCCCCCATTGCTGTATATCCCTTTCCTCAGTAATATGTATGCCCCCAAGTAATGTGTATGTCCCCAGCCTCTCTTGTGATGTATATACAGCAGTGTTAGTGTTCTCTATGTGCGGCCACCAATCAGCTTGGCACAGACACATGCCCAGGAGGATCTGAATGGAGACAAGCGGGGAGGTGAATGAGGCTGCTGCCAGCTTCCCAATATTAGAAATATCTCTACTGTGTCAGTATGTGCATGTATGATGTGTATCTATGTATGTCAGTGTATATGACTGTGTAGAGATTTTTGTCTATTTATGTGTTTTTGTGAATTTCCCTTTAAATATGTATGTGTACGTATGCCTGTATGTGTATGTATCTGTGCATGTCTATGTGTGGATGGGGCCCACTGAGACTCTTTTGCCCAGGGCCCACAAAAACCTGGAGCCGGCCCTGTGTCCACCCATATTAGTTATAGCTGCCACACTGTCCACCGTTATTAGCTATAACCATCACACTGTCTGCTTGTATTAACTATAATCAACACACTGTTCCCCCTTATGAACTATAACCATAACATTGTCTACCTTCATTAGCTTTAACCGTCACACTATCTGCCCTTATGAGCTATAACCACCACATTGTCTGCACTTATTAGCTATAAACACTTCAATGTCTGCCCTATTAGCTATAATCACCACACTATCTGCCCTTATTAGCTATAATCGCCACACTGTCCCTATCTATGTTGTCCATCCCATGCTGACCCCTTTCCATATTGGGTCTCCTCTTCACATTGCCCCTTCACACTGTGCCTCCCTATACTGCTCAGTCTCTATAGTTTACCCGCTCCTCACACTTGTCAACCTTCTAGATACTACCCCCTCCATACTGGCCTCATGCTGCCCAGCCATTATCATGTGCCTACTCCTCACACTCCCTCCAAATTGTCCCCTCACACTATTTTCCCTTAATAAACTTCCCTGTATCTTCCACACTATTAAAGAAATTACTTTCTAACTGGCTTCTCCTTGTTATCAGCAGAGTGATTAGGAACATGATAGGTGACCTCATTATGCTGCTGCACAATGCCATGACCTCTGAAGTGCTGATGGTAAGAGCTTCCATTGAGTTCATGTTTAAAAAACGCAAATACAATTGACAGTAGGGGATCTGCCATAATAACATCTGGCTTGGGGAATGACTGAATCCCACTTCTTGGGAGACACTTCAGAATGCCACATCAGGCGAGGTACTAATCTTGCCTCATGCAAAAGCAGCTCTATGGTGCCCCCTAATTACTGCATTTAGGGCACATGTCTACCTTCCTATGTTATTCATCTGCCTTGTTGTTGATTCAACAGGAATACCTGTACACTATGGAGGACACTTGCAGAAGCCATACCACTTTTAAGCCTTTGGTTTATGGTATTACCCCACCAAAACAGGGATAGTTGGTAGCAGGTCTGGCGTCAGCACCTAGCGCACCCGGGCAAGTGCCGGGACCCTGGACCGCTGGGGGGGGCACACCGGTATGTAAAAATACATGGCATGAGTTTAGCTTATGCACTGCAGAGTATAATTATATTACTGTCCTGATATCTGCACCCTATGCAGAGGGAAAAAAAAAGGATAAAGAAAAATTTGTGCATATCAAGTCCCTTGACTTTTTTGCACAAATAAGAGGTCTGTTTAGCATCATTATCCTTAACATTGGCTTCAACAAAACCTCTCATGTCTAACTTGTGTCCAGATATTGAAAACAGAATACAGCAGGGAAGATCATAGAGAGTTAAAAACAAGGGATACACGAGGCACATGATGGATAATAACCATAGTGAGTCACATGGAGCCTTTACCTCCTGCTACATACAGTGAGGCCACTTTTCGATCAGATAAGATGTCACAATGCAGCATATCCTCTTTTTTTTTCATTGGCATTCAGCTAGTTCCATAGTAATATCAGTTATCTCTGTCGCCTGGAAGGAACTTTGGGTAAGTCACCGGAAAAAGGTGGGAGCATTGTTGGTGTTTCCTGCTGGCCAAAAAAACTCCAGTATTGTTCACTTTTATTTTTGTAAGTCTGTTGCATCGGAGCACAATGATTCTACATCCTCTTTCCATCCAGGGACTGAAAAAAATATTCATTGACATGAGCAAACTGCGTCAACAGGTTGGAATATGCAGGAGTAACGGCTCGATGATAGAAATATGGAGAGCGGGCTATAGATAGGAGCAATCAAGGACGTGATCTCCAGGGGAAGGAGACATATGGAGGTGTTCTGAGGTTTTTACTGCTCAAATCCACCTGATCACATCTACATGATTTTCTTACAAAGCAGTAATCTATTCAGATGGGATCTGTGACAGCAGTGCATCAATACAGGGAAAAAAGATATTGCGATGAAGTCTGAACATTGGATTCGGATGAATTTTGCAGTAGTGCATCAACTATTAGGACATTTGGTCATCATGGAGGGGCTGCCCACTTCTGACAGACTCAAGACGCTCCTGAATTACATGGATGGGCATATTCTACATTTCATGGCAGTCATATAATAATAATACAATTTCTCAATAGAAGAATACCCATCGAGCCAAAGGTTCCCGGTCAAAAGTGGGCAGTTTTTGCTCTTATTTTATTCCCATTTCTCGGAGTATTCTGTTTTTTTATCTTTTTTTATTAAATCTGCCATAAGGTCCCAGAGATATGGGGCATTATATTTTGGCTATGTGCCCACGTTGCTTTTTTATGTGCTTCACTGCCCAGAGCGGTGTCGGTAGTTCAACCCCCTGAATGCTGCGATCAGTGCGATCGCAGCATTTAGAAGGCAGGGAGAGGGATCACTTACCTCTCCCTGGTGATTGCGGCCCCTATAATGCGATCACAGACCCAATCACTGCCATGGCAATCCTGGGTTATCACCATGACGATCCTGGGTTACTGAGCTACAGAGAGCCTCACACACCATACTGTATGCATGGTGTGTGAGGTGAAATGCTAAAATGCAGAAAAAATGGACATTATGCTTATTTTTCTGCAACAAAATCTGCAAGGAAAAATGAAGCAATGTGTGCACAGAAAGTCAGGATTCTCAGACTTTGCTGAGATGCGTTTTTCCTTGCAATAGTGATTAAAATCTGCAAGGGAAAAAAATCATGAAGAAAAACATGAAAAAAGCAACATGTGTGCAGAGTCTTAAGGGTACTTTACATGCTGCGGCATCGCTAGTGATTGCTAGCGATGTCAAGCGCGATAGCACCCGACTCCGTTGTTCCAGCGATATGTGGTGATCGCTGCTGTAGCGAACATTATCGCTACGGCAGCGTCACACGCACATACCTTGTCAGCGACGTTGCTGTGACCGCCGAACAATCTTTCCCTCAAGGGGGAGGTGCGTTCGGCGTCATAGCGACATCACTGCACCGTCACTAAGCGGCCGGTCAATAGAAGCGGGCGGCGAAAATGAGCGGGACGTAACATCCCGCCCACCTCCTTCCTTCCGAATTGCCGGTGGAGGCAGGTAAGGAGATGTTCCTCGCTCCTGCGGTGTCATACATAGCGATGTGTGCTGCCGCAGGAACGAGGAACAACATCGCTACGTACGAGACAATGATTTTTGGTGTTTGGACGACCTCTCCAAAACCAACGATTTTTGTCTCTTTTGCGATCGTTTAAGGTCGCTCATAGGTGTTACACGCTGCGATGCCGCCAACGACGCCAGATGTGCGTCACAAACACCGTGACCCCGACGATAAATTGTTAGCGATATCGCAGCGTGTAAAGTAGCCCTTAGTGTTACTTTTTATAGTGTTTTCCAAAGGGATGTAACTAATAAGATTCTCAGGATGTGCCTCTTAAAGCTGTGTTGCACTATTAAAAAGGGAAAATCTGTTGAATGGATTATGAGCTACTAGTATGCTTCTAAAGGGTACTTTACACACAACGACATCGCTAACGATATATATTGTCAGGGTCACGGTGTTCATGACGCACATCCAGCGTCGTTAGCGACATCTCAGCGAGTGACTAAAAGGAGCGATGATCAACGATCGCAAAGACGTCAAAAATCGTTGATCGTTGACACGTTGCTCCTTTTCATAATATCGTTGGTGGTGCATGCTGCTGGTTGTCCGTCGTTCCTGCAGCATCACACATCGCTATGTGTGACACCACAGGAACGACGAACATCTCCTTACCTGCATCCACCGGCAATGAGGAAGGAAGGAGGTGGACAGCATGTTCCAGCCACTCATCTCCGCCCCTCCTCTGCTATTGGGCGGCCGCTTGGCGACACCGCTGTGACGCCGAACGAACATCCCCCTTAAAGGAGAGATTGTTCGGTGTCTCCAGCGACGTCGCTAAGCAGGTATGTGCGTGTGACGCTGCCGTAGCGATATTGTTCGCTACGGCAGCGATCACCCCTATGACGAAACAGCGACGTGGGCAGGTGCTATCGCGCACGACATCACTAGCTATCGCTAGTGATGTTGCAGCGTGTAAAGCACCCTTAACAGTCACTGCGTTCACCGCACTCACCATATGTCTCTCCCTATGCTTGTTCAGGACTTAATCTAAAGCATGTTTCACCAGCTAGTCTGGCTTTTTCTAGGGGCACCAATATTTATAATATGTATTTAGTCAGCTCAATTAGTCTCAGAAATCCTTTAATGAAATGATAGTGCTACCCATTAATTATAATACAGTCACTGTCTATTATAGGAAAATTGTATCTTACTATTAAACCAGGAATGAATTTGGGACCCCGGCTTATTCTCTACAAATTCCAATGGAAAATCTTGGTCAGGGAAACAGACATTTTAAATCATAAAAATTGTAATGATTGTTATAAAAGTGAAATATTAATATTATTTATACACATCAATGCTAAGTAAAGTTTGAAAAAAGTATAAAACCACATCTTAGTAATGAATGGAGACAATGATGAATCAGCGCACATTATTTTACACTGTCTTCATTCATTAGCAGCTAATCTTTTGTCATTTAGGTTGCTGCTTATGCAGTGTTGCAGTCCAGATGAGTTTGTTATAGGCTGCTGTTCTGTGAATATGCAGCGACTAAGAGAAAAAAGCTTGCTTAATTCTATTAAGAACACTGTCATCTATGTTGCTGCTTATGCAGAGCGCAGCAGCCAATGACCAACTCCCATATTCTGCTGTGCTCTGCATAGCTACACTACGAGGGAATTCATTACAATGCTCTAAAATGAAGAGTCGCTCATTTAGCGTTCAGGGAGGGGGTGAAATTTTGCATAGACTTTGTCACTTAGGGCTGTCCCCTGTGTCAACTTACCCTTAAGAAGTGTATTTGGTACAAATTTTCTATACAGAGTTGAGTGCAGAAAACAAGTACAATATAATACAAAATCAGCTAAATTAAAAATGTTATCCACTACTCTAACTCATTTCATTTTTGAATTCATTAATCATGATATTATGTGCCATTATATGCATCCATACTCTTATTACAGCAATATAAACCTTTTATCATGCAGATAGCATCACTTGGTGTCTCCCAGCAGCAGTTCTGATGTTTACATCTATCGCTCCCCCTCCCCAGGTTTCCTCTGTGCTAATACTACAAAGTGCATCATGCATTGCTGCAGCCTGTTTGCCAGCACTTATCTCTCTCCCTCCCTTCTCCATCCTGTGCTGATGAAGATATTGGGAGATACCAAGTCTGAGAGCAGCCCTGGGTAGGTGTCACGCTGTACTCTAAGATGTACAATAGCAATACAGTGCAGTAATATGGAACAGAGAGGATTCCTGAAACTACCTGAGAAGCTAGTTAGCTGGAAGCCACTAGGGGGCGTTAGAGTGGAGAAAACATATGAGCAGAGAATTCCCTAGCAGAGGTAATACTAGTCAAGCCCACCAGATGGCAGTAGAATTGTCAGAAAGCCGTGTCACAACATGAGGTCTTGTAAATACACAGGGGCAAAGTCTAAACATAGTCAGAGGGAAGCAAACAGTCAGTAGCTGGGAAATCAGAACTCAGAACCGAGGGATAATGGGAAGACAAGAACAGAATCAAGGTAAACAGATGAGGAACGATCAGGGAGACTAATGAGTAGGGAGCTGAAGGGAGACAGCGGGACAGACACTGCCAAGACGGAAACAGAGAACAGAGGAGCTTAACAACAGGTCAGGTGAACACGGAGGTCAGGAGGGGGCAGGGCAGACAAGAGATCACTCACGAGCAGAACACAGCAGAGCCAGAAATATCACTGGCGTAGTCCCAGAGAAACAGTGCCCTAATAAAGCAGCCTGACCTCCAGAATGAGGCAGGAAGGATTAACCCCTAACGTGCCATATCACACTGTTTGTTATGCTAATTTTAGCACTTTTCAGCTGTCCATGATTGTAGTACCTAAACCTTTTGGTTTTGAAATGCAGATTGCAGCACTTCACTAGGTTTCAGCCCCTGCTGTTACTGTTGAATGAAACAGTCAGCTTAGCTTGCGTGAGAGTTATTGTGATTCACTCCAAAACATCCACACCCATCCTCAGGAGCCCAATGACAACTTCCTTTCGTTCTGTCTGATTTCTGTGCCGGAAATGTAAGTATCAGACATACAGAGGATAAAGAAGAACCTATTGCACTGCATAGAGTAAATCAAACAAAAAAATCCACAGCTAATGGAAACGCTGCATAAATGCTGTGGATACTCAGCAGAAAACTGCATTATATCCCCAATGTGTGCAGCTGCCTACTAGTTAAGACCCAAGGTAAAAAACAGCTGTTATTCCGTGCTACCACACGATTCCTACTCATAAACGTATAGCCGGGCCACTTTCTTGCGTCCTCCCAAGGCTAATAGCTGCCAGCACTCCGCTTTCTCATGCAGATAGCTTACCAGCCTGACACACAAATGTCTCAAAGCAAAACAAACCGGGCGATAATGCTGATCTCCGCATTCCCCTAAAATCCACTGTAATACATCTCTGATATTGGAAAGCTGCTGTATTTATTTGGATAAGACATGCTTATACCTGCTTGACTGGGTCACAGCGTTACACTGTAAAATCGGATTTGCTTTTTTTTATTATATAATCCACTAACCGTGTATTTTATTTATCAGAAATGTCGAGATGTAGATTTCCCCGCCATAGAGAAGACTTCAGGTCTTATTTGTGCATAGTGCGGTATAACAAGGGGACGCTATTATTCCACGCTCAGTCTATCTAATTCATTAGTGAGGAGGATTTACTAAGCTCAAGGAGGCAAATCCCGTTTTTTCACTACTGGATCACCCAAAGCTTTATTGTTCACCTCTGCTCTCAATACAGACGGAAGAAACTAGGTTAGAGATTAGTTCATGGGTTACAGCAGCAGCAGCGCGGTCGCTGCCGATACCCCGAGCTGTAAAAATACTCATGTGCCAAGACTAAATTGCTTATATTACCTTTAGTTAGTAAATAAAGTGCAAAGGTTTTTATAGGAACTTACGGTAATCCGTTATTTATTTACAGTTGAAACCGGAACTTTACATACACTATCTATAAAGACACATCTGCATGTTTTTCTCATTATCTAACATGAAATCAGAATAAGCCTTTCCCATTTTAAATGAATTAGGAACCAAAATTATTTCTATTTGCCAAATGCAGAATAATCAGAGAGAGAGAATGTTTTAATGCATTTTTATTACTTTCTGCAAAGTCAATAGTTTACATACACTAAGAGTACTATGCCTCGAAACAATATGGGACCGCCCATATGATGATGTCATGTCTTTAGAAGCTTTTGATTGGTTTGATAGGTTTATTGGCAACATCTGAGTTAGAGACACTTGTGGGGATGTATTTTAATGCACATCTGAAACACACTGCTTCTTTGTGTAGCTTCATGGGAAAGTCAAAATAAATTACCCAAGATCTCAGGAAGAGAATTGTGGACTTGCACAAGTCTGGTTCATCCTTAAGTGCAATTTCCAGATACCTGAAGGTGCCTCGTTCATCTGTACAAACAATTATATGCAAGTACAAACAAGATGGGAATGTCCAGCCATCATACCGCTCAGGAAGGAGATGGGTTCTGTGTACCAGAGATGAACATGCTTTGGTCAGACATGTGCATATCAATCCAAGAACAAAAGCAAAAGACCTTGTGGAGATGCTGGCAGAACCTGGTAACATTGTGTCATTATCCACAGTGAAACGAGTACTGTATCAACATGGGCTGAAAGGCCACTCTACCAGGAAGAAGCCATTACTCCAAATGAAACATAAAAAAGCCAGATTAATATTTGCAAATGCACAAAGGAACAAAGACATTCATTTTTGGAGACATGTCCTGTGGTCTGACAAAATTAAAATGGAACTGTTTGGCTATAATGACCATCATTACAGTTGGCGGAAAAAGGGAGAAATTTTGAAACCTAAGAACACCATCCCAACTGTGAAACACGGGGGTGTCAGCATCATGTTGTGGGGTTGTTTTGCTATAGGAGGGACTGGTGCACTTCACAAAAAAGATGGCATCATGAGGAAAGAAGATTATGTGGCAATACTGAAGCAACATCTCAAGACATCAGCCAGGAACTTAAAGTATTGGCAGAAATGGGTCTTCCAAATGGACAATGACTCGAAGCATACTGTCAAACTGGGTACAAAGTGGCACCCCCTGAGGAAAGGATCGCTGAAACACGTGTCGGGGCATTGCGGTGTTCTTTGGAGTTTTTACAGATCACTTAAGGTATTATTTTCCTTGCAAATTAAATAACTGTTAATAATATTTTATCACATAGGATCATTATACAACAACCGTATTTATATATGACATAGGATTTAGATACTATATGCACTGTGCACTTTGTCATATATTAGGGATTGACCTTTTAAGTGATCTTGGCATTATGCACCTTATTTTCCTAGTGAAACCGCTGCTATAATTTATGGGACATTTTTCCTGCCTTATATTTATATGGATTTGTAAGAAATATTAATTTTAATTGTTGAATAAAAATAATAATTTTAATGCTATTTTCACCATCATTTCCTTTATTTATTTAATCCTAACGGATTTTTTATCTGAAGGTATTTTTGATATTTATTGAAACTTAATGGTGATATTTAGACAGAAATTTTGATTATTAAGCATAAGAAAGTCAATGTATTGGAGTGGCCATCATAAAGCCATGATCTCAATCCTATTGAAAATGTATGGGCCAAGCTGAAAAGGCCGGTACGAGCAAGGCACCCTAGAAACATTCTTGGCCCAAATTCCTACCAACTATTGTGACAGGATGGGGGATGATCAAAAGAAATCGGGTTAAATGCTGCGCTAAAAACCACAATCCAAAGATATATCGTGAATTCCTTTTCTTTATTTTCACAGGTCAACGCGTTTCAAAGGCATCTCCACCTTCTTCATCAGGACAAAAGTCAGAAAGGAACAGCATAACACATGCTGCATGCAGAGGATATATATATATATCCAACTGAAGTAGCCACGTTTACAGAGTTGACGTCAGCTGGCTGATGACTAAGAGTCACATGGGGAAGGCAGGAACATACAGACAAAAAGAGAACTCTTTGTTCTCTTTTTGTCTGTATGTTCCTGCCTTCCCCATGTGACTCTTAGTCATCAGCCAGCTGACGTCAACTCTGTAAACGTGGCTACTTCAGTTGGATATATATATATATCCTCTGCATGCAGCATGTGTTATGCTGTTCCTTTCTGACTTTTGTCCTGATGAAGAAGGTGGAGATGCCTTTGAAACGCGTTGACCTGTGAAAATAAAGAAAAGGAATTCACGATATATCTTTGGATTGTGGTTTTTAGCGCAGCATTTAACCCGATTTCTTTTGATCATCCCCCATCCTGTTGCAATATCGGGGCTGCAGCTGACCACTTTTGTATTCATTTATTCCATGCTGACAAGGAGTTGTGCCTGTCACAACTGAAGCAGGTGAGTACCTGTCCTATTCCCTGCACCTATATCTATCGGTTAAAACCCTATGTGCGCTTTCTTTCCACAGTTTTTGCTACCAACTATTGTGAGAAGCTCGTGGAAGAAGATCCAAAACATTTCACCCAAGTCATACAGTTTAAGTGCAATGGTACTAAATACTAATTAAATGTATGTAAACTTTTGACTTTGCGTAAAGTAATAAAAATGCCTTAAAACATTCTCTCTCTCTCATTATTCTGGCATTTGGCAAATATAAATAATTTTGGTTCCTAATTGAACTAAACCGGGAAAGGTTTATTCTGATTTCATGTCAGATAGTGAGAAAAACATTCATATGTGTCTTTTTAGATAGTGGATGTAAACCTCTGGTTTCAACTGTGTATTAATTATATTTCTTGTTTCTTATAGAACACTAACATATTCCGCAGCGCTGTAAAAACATCCTCCTAGAAGATTTTAGGAACAACCTCCTCGCCGTTTTCCTACAAAATCTGTGTACAAGTAATCCTAGAGGAGCCGATGCGGTTTTGAAGAGTGGTAACACCAAATCCTGATTTAGTTTAGATTTCGTTTTTGTTCTGTCACTTTGCATTTTGTTAACTGATACTATTAACACCTCTATTTTTGAAAGTATAGATGCAGAAAAGGCCGTCTGTAGCCGTCAATCGGTAACTACTTGAAGGAATGGATTCTTTACTCTTGGTTAATTCTGTCTGTGATTCATTACAGATGTTGAATGCAGAACATACTGAAGTTCAACCTCAACCTAGGATCGGGTTTATTAAGTTACGCATATTGATTCCCACACTAATGCAGAAATACTCTGGTGAGTTCTGATAATTAACTCTGCGAGCCTCTTGTCTTTGTCGCAGTATTTAAATGTATTGGAAAAAGTTTCTTGCTCACTTTACAAGTGTCTCTGTTCTGGGAGCGACTGGAGTTTGAATGGCAAAAATCTCTCCTGTGTATTAAAAATAATACAGGAGGCAGACGCATGGCGAGATTGTTCCCACTGTGAATCCTGCTATATCCTGAGTTACCGGCATTATCTTGATAGATGAAAGTACTCACCGCACGGTTACCCTCTGGAGACACTGGAGCCTTGATTGAGAAGCCTATGACCTGCAGTAAGAGAGGAGAGAAGGAGCCTCAAGATCACAAGACAACATCCAATATGGCGCTGACACCTAGGTTTCCCGCTCGCAGCAGAGTATCCAAAGCTGAGGTCAAACTGGGGAAATTTGTGCGGATATCACCCAATAAAACCCCGCTTTCTGGGGAGTGCTCTGAACCGGAATCTGAGGTGAAAATAGACCTGGTAACCAGGAGTCCTGTAAGTATGAGGGCTGCCACCTGTCTCAGGCAACAGCGATCAGACCTCTTATAGCGCCAGTATGAGGGAGTGATAACAGTGGATGCTGATAACACAGGGCCTTTACTAACTGAGCCTACACATGGTGAATGCCTCTAACACTACCCTGTTCACATTAAGTGCACAAACGGGAGACCTGAAGGTAGAGATATCTTGCACAAAGTTAATTAATGAATGAGGGAGGTCAGGATCAGTGTTAAGGGCGGGCAAAATGCTTGACTCCCATATTGACTTCCATTATATTTGGTACAGGAGTTGAGCCTGTCCAAGCATCTGACTGCTCGTTACGAGTACAAAGCACCCAATCATGGTGGTGTTCACTCATCACTAACAATTAGCAAAGGTCTTGAGGAAAGAGGCTCATTGCCCGTTCTTTACAAATGAAAGGGCACATAGATTCCCCATCCACTCTCCTCCACTTGGAGCATCTCCTCGTCCCATCATCCTCAAGCACCTTCATTTTAAAGATAGAGACTCTATCCTTCAAAAATCTAGGGAACGTAAAGAACTCCCCATAGATGGTGACAGTTTATTTATCTTCCCGGATTTCTGAATGGAGGTATAGTGGAAAGGAGCACAATCCCTTCATATTTAAAGCTATTGAGGAATCTGCAGATATTGTACTCCATGATGTACCCTGCCAAGTTACATATTGCTGCAAATGGAGATATCCAGTTCTTTGGTTCTCTAAATGTTGCACTATCCCGGCTTGTCGATCACAAGAGGCTTTGCATACAGGCACATCCTGAACTCTATCCTTCTCCCGGTGACAATATTTGTCTTGTCCTAAACTGGACAGGAAGTAGGAAACATTAATTTATACCCATCGTTGTATATGGTGCGAGATGTGACACTCTCTGTCTCATGTGGGCTTCGGTGGCTATTTATCCCTACTTCTCTGTGCTTGATGTGTCAACTAGGTTGCCGTATATCCAAGTGTGGCGCCCTGGACAAGCCAGGACGTCACAGGTACTACAACAACACACCCCACACCCCGGCTAGGCACATCTAGGTCAAACAAAAATCCTTGTTGCCTCCCTCCAGGGGCTGATGTCCACACCTGGGGGTGGAGCCACACCTGGGGGTGGACCCACACACCGAGGAGTTCACAGTCCTGGAGGCAGGAAAAGGAAGGCAGAGGAGAGTTCAGTTTGGAAGTGGAAGAGTGAGGTGGTAGTGTAGGAGACTGACCGTGTCCGGGTGCGTGGCCCGGGCACATACAGCAAGGTTGGCAGACAGTGGTGACCATCTGCAGGAGGGGCTGATTGACGTGAGCCGTAAGGACCGGGGACGGGCGGTGGCCCGCTGGTACCGGATCGGGTAGCGAAGAGAAGCCAACACCATTCGGCAGGGCCTACGGACCCCGACCAGGCTAGGAGTCGCCGTAAACCCGGTCAAATCCGTTAGCGAAGGGAACCTCCGGGGTTTTCCAGCAGTCAAGACCCGATTGAAGGCAACAGCTGAAACCGTGAAGGGAAATACAGTCACCGCCAAGGCTACAGTTCCCAGGGCCAGAGCCTGCGGGCAAAAGGGGCTCCCTCAGCCTCCATCCAAGCTGGGGAGCAGGTTACCGGTGGGAAGCCACCAGAACCGAGAACATAACACAGGTGCAGAGAAAGGCAGTCACCGCCAACCTACCGGGAGAAGAACCACCGCAGCCATCTGTGGGACCCGTCCATGCAGCCGTTTGTTTTACCGGAGACTTTGTATTCATCATTGGCTGAGTGAGTACCACTGTGCCGTGCGGCACCGCGCTGCCCCCGCGACCCTGCACCTCACCAGGCCCCGTAACCCGCCTGCCATTCCTCCCTCACCGGGCCCCGGGACAACCAACCCCCTACCCACGGAGGGGAAAAACAACATCCAAGCTGCTCCCTGTCATCGCTCCCGGGATCCCTGTCCAGAGCAGCAGTGGTGTCACAACCTCACCACAACCGTGGGTGGCGTCACGGACAATAAATCCCCAAAACCATTCCCCTTTTCACTCACGGGCGAGGAGCGCCACTCGAGTCCCCGGGATCCGGCCCACCGCTCGAGCCACCACCGAGCAGCAAGCAAAGCAGCAGCAGCAGCCGGACCCGAGCAGTGGGTGAGCGCAGCGTCCCCTCCCCCCCCGCAACACAAGATCAGCACTATGACATCAGCAATAAAAATTATTGCATGTAATGTTCAATGGTTGGGAAAGGCAACGAAAAGTTGTGCTGTGTTTACATATTTGAAGCAATTACAATCGGCCATATTATGTGCTTCTGAAATGCGATGGAAGAGGAAAGGGTTCAATTGATGCGTAGAAAGTGGACAGCTCATGGGTATCATTCAATGTACTCCAGGAGGAAGGGATGGATTCCAATTCTCCAATGATTCCGGGAATCCTACCTATCCTATACCAGGCCAGGAAACTATCATAAAATCATAGAATGGTAGAGTTGGAAGGGACCTCAAGCGCCATCAAGACCAACCCCCTGCGAGTGAAGGTTTTCCTAAATCATCCCAGCTATAGGTTTATCCAGTTATCTCTTGAAGATTTCCACTGATGGAGAGCTCACCACCTCCCGTGGTAGCCTGATCCACTCTCTGACTGCCCATAGAATCATAGAATGGTAGAGTTGGAATTGACCTTAAGGGCCATCGGGTCCAACCCCCCCGCTAGGCTAACATTGGTTTAATGCTATTTCCCCAACTATTAGAAAACTTAATATCACCTGAAAAGAAGAATATGGAAGGTATGGAAACATACACCACGTCTTCCATCGCCTGCGTGTAACTCAAGACAGTGGAATGGACTGATTGCTCCTTCTTATACACCGACCTCTTGTGACCCGTAACCGGGTGTGAATATTTTTTCCTTTCTACTTGGATATGATCGCTAATATTTGATAATAATAATAAAGTGACATCATTTTGAGGTCTGAATGGTAATTGTAATTGTAGTAATTACTACTATGATGTGACAGTGTATGTAAAGTATAAGTGAACTGGTGATAGCTTTCATTTTTTATTATTGTTACTGTTTTATTATATGATTATTTGTGATGTAAGAGATAAAATGCTTGTTTAATAAAAATAAACCTAATTTTAAAATATAATATAATAGTGTGATTGCAAGTAAGAATTGTAGCTGCGTTCCTCACAAAAAGGCATATGCAGCCAAAATGCGTGAGCGCTCTGTCCAGAGGCATAGATTCAGCCTCCATACAAAATCAATACTAGTGCCCTAGCCCACCGCGTACTATTTATTATACTGGAGACGTCTTGTTTGGCAGAAGGGCTCTTGAGCATCCTCAGCCCGCCTGCACCCTCCAGAACTACATCTCCTGTCTCTTATACATGAATTCTCTATAAATATAATGTAAATTAATGAGCCACTGTCATACTATACCTAAAGATTTTAATACTAAGGACTAGTGGACACATAGGGCTGTGTTCACACTGCCATCATGGTACCTTTTTTTTTTTTTTTTTAAAGGCTATACGACAGATACAACTGATTTATAATTAGTTACTCTTCAGGTTTCTGTATTGCTTGTCTTTCAGGGGTAATGTAAACTAACAAATGCATCATATTCAGACTAGCCCACTATAGTACCAGAGGTTTTGTGTCATGCTAGGTACAGGGAAGTACCAAGCAAATTGTGAAAGGGGAGGGAAACCCTGTGTCTAGGGAAGAGGAAGAAGGTGACCCCTGACCAAACCTACTGCTGGTTCCTCACCAACCTACATAGGTTCCCCACCTATGTGCCAAGCTGGATACCTGACCCTAGGATGACCCTAGAGCTGGGCCCTAGATAGGGAACTAATGGGATTAGCTCTTCATCAACCCCACTAAACACTATAGAAGACGCAAGGAGGACACATGGGGAAAAATGCATGAACTACTTATCCACAGATGACTCAGGTAGAAGGCGGTTTCCTTGACTGGAGATTGCCCTTCCCATGGTTATTCCTTCCCGGTGAAAGACCTGGCTAGTTTCCTTCCAGCGTTGAGAAACATGTGATGGTGTCTCCGCGGCATTCTTGTTTTGCATATTTTCCCAGGGGGCCTTGTTCTAGTTTCACTGCGTTGAGACACACGTGATGGCGTCTCCGTGGTGCTGGATGTTGATCTCTCCAAGGTCAACCATCCTTACTCAGGTAGAAGTTCAGCAGAGTTTTCAGCAATGACACCACAGAGGAGTACAAGCCACCTGCTTGCACACAGGGCTTGAATGAAGTGCAAAAATATCACCAGCACCATTACAAGGAAGAAAGTGTTATTTAAGCACCAAGAGGATACTGATGATCAGCAGCTGTGAGCTCCTGTTGGGTCCAAAAGGGGACACATAAATCCAGCAGGAAAGCTACCTAAACCAATGAATACTGAGAGCAGGAACAATGATAAGTCATGGAGCTTTCTGTGCAATAAAATGCTGTGATCTTCTATGGCCAGAAACCACATGACTGTCTGTCACCCGTGACAAACCCATGACATTTTGTTACTATAATGGGCCCTAAACAGAATACCAAACAACCCCATTGGGACTTGACTTTGGAGTCAATAACTTGACTTTAGGGGATAATTCTTATAAATGTATTCACAATTAACCTATTTGCCGATGGTAAGTGATTTAAGCTTGATACAGTCATGTGGAGTAACAGTCACCACTCACTGCACAGTGAGGGCACTCTGATCACTCACCCTTTACAGCTGTGCACACATATGCTGGCTGTCACTTAAAGGGGTTCTCATTGAATGTAATAAAATTGACCCTTCATATAATTCAAACAGCAGTTCATTCCAGTCACGTGTCTAGATGGGCTAAAGCCTGAAGATACACAGCTCCTGAGACCTATGTCTCAACTGTCTGAAGACCAGTATCATAAGCACACATTCCAAAGCTGCCAGAGAATAGTGAGGCTGACTAAGCACACAAGAGTTTTTATCTCCTACCTCAGTTATCAGTAGGCAGACAGACAAGGAGATTGGTTTTTTTCTCATGTCACAGTACTCCTATGCTCACAGAGTAATGTGTGCTTATTATACAGCTCCTCTGTCAGTTGAGGCACAGGTCTCTAAAGCTGTGCTTCTTCAGACTTCAGCCTGTCTTGACATGTGACAAGCTGCCATTTAAAGTATGTGATGGGGTTATATTATTAAAGCGGTACAGGTGGATTGGTAACAGTGACTGCAATTGCTCTCTGCACCTCCCTAATGACTGAAAGCAAACAGCTGCAGGGAAAGTATAACTTCATTTTCTCCCTGTAGCCATGCTTAACATGGTTTAAAACTTGTGTACCTACAGATTTACCACTATATCAGCAGGGGGTTTTGAAGGCAACAGGTTACATTAAGGATTAAATTTCGCTAATTTCACTATCTTATTGCAATACACTTGTAAAAGCCTCACAAATCAGATCACAACCACTGAATGGCCACACAGAGCTACAAATGGATGTGATAAGGTTACTTCAAAATCATATTTATTTCCAAAGCTGGTCGACTATTCATCTCAGGATACGTCAAGCCAAGGGGAAATTTAAAGAAGGAAACATCTGTAAGACATACAGCAGGTGAAATAAGTATTGAACACATCACAAAATTTCTAAGTAAATATATCTCTAAAGGTTTTACTGACATACATTTTTTCACCAGATGTCTGTAACAACCCATTCAGTCCACAAGTTCAAAGAGATCAAACCATAGATGTCCATAAATTAAGTTATGTGTAATAATGAAAAATGACACACAAAGTATTGAACATAAAGAAAGAGAGGTGCAAAAAGCCATGACACCAACAATCTATCAGTAATTAGAAAGCAACCTAGAAACGTAGTGAAAAGTAAAATCACCTGGTTCAATGATGG
The DNA here is from genome assembly GCF_048569485.1 of Anomaloglossus baeobatrachus. Taxonomy (NCBI): domain Eukaryota; kingdom Metazoa; phylum Chordata; class Amphibia; order Anura; family Aromobatidae; genus Anomaloglossus; species Anomaloglossus baeobatrachus. The sequence continues at coordinate 88,446,788 of NC_134353.1, forward strand.
CCTAGAAAAAGGTGTCTAATTACCAAGGTGTCACACAAGAAACCTCTCATGGTGGGTAAAACCAGTGAGCTATCTCAAGACCTTCTCAACCTTATTTTTGGAAAACATACTGATGGCATTGGTTACAGAAGAATTTCTAAACTACTGATGGGACCATAATCCAGAAGTAGAAAGATCATAATTTCATCCTAAACCGGCCTCAACCAGGTGCTCCCTGCAAGATTTCATACAGAGGAGTGAAAATAATTATCAAAAGAGGTGTCCAAGAGCCAAGGACCACCTATGGAGAGGTGAAGAGCTAAAGAAAGACCTGGAATCAGCAAGTACAATTGTTTCAACGAAAACAATAAGTAATGCACTCAACCTCCATAGCCTATACGCACGATCAGCATGCAATTTCTCCATTGCTAAACACAAAGCAGGTTCAAGCGCATTTAACATGCTCAACAACGTTTGGACAAACCTGTGAAAAACTGGGAGAATATAATCTGGTCAGATGGGACCACAATTGAACTCTTTGGATGCCATAATAGACAACATGTATTGAGGCCAAAGGGAAACTGCATATTACCCCACCAACACCGACAACAGTGAAGTTTGGAGGTGGGAACATCATACTGTGGGGCTGTTTTTCAGGATATGGCACTGGCAAACTTCTTAAAACATCAATTTTAATCAACTTATTTTAAAAAAACATCCAAAATCACACACAGTGAATTAAAGTGCAAAGCAACAAGGGAGGAGGGTAAAGCTCACACCTTACAGATACACCTCCCTTCTGTCCACTACCTAACGCGGAGGTCGGCACCCTAAGGATAGAAACGATATGGCGCCCTCACTCTCTGAAGACTATCCCTAATCTTCCCTACCTTGCCCTGACAAAGATATGAAAGGTGCTCACATCTAGGGACAAGGTACAAATCAACTTTTGAAAATTTTCTTTTTTAACAAATGGAGAATCCAAATTATGTGCCTTCTACATATCATGACATCCTGCTGACACCTTTTGTATCTGGCCTCCTGATGACCCCTTTGGGAGAAACGCATTGAGGCATATTGAGGCAACTTGAAGGACACGATAAGTGTCTTTTGACTATCCCAATAACTTTTCTGTCTGCCTAAACAATACTACTATGCACTCTATCTAGCATAAGCACGTTATCTATTGGCTGCTTGAAACTATTGTTATGCACTTTATTCAGCATAAGCACTTTATATATTGACTGCCCTAACTAGTGTATTTGCTTTCGGAATAATACTGTTGTGTTTTCAAAAGTTTATTTGTACCTTGTCACTAGATGTGAGCACCTTTCATATATCTATGTCAGGGCAAGGTAGGGAAGATTAGGGATAGCCTTCGGAGAGTGGGGGCGCTATACCATTTCTGTCCCGAGGGTGCCGACCTCCATGTTAGGTAGTGGACAGAAGGGAGGTGTATTTGTAGATTGTGATCTTTACCCTCCTCCCTTTTTGCTTTACGCTTTAATTCACTGTGTGTGATTTTGGATGTCTTTTTTAAAATAAGTTGATTAAAATTGATGTTTTAAGGGTTATATTTTTTTGATATGCAACATTTTTCCCTTTGGCTATAATTTTTTTTTTCACTGGTAATAATAATAATTTAATTAATTTATATAGCGCTATTAATTCCACAGCGCTTTACATACATTGGCAACACTGTCCCCATTGGGGCTCACAATCTAGAGTCCCTATCTGTATGTTTTTCGAGTGTGGGAGGAAACCGGAGAACCTGGAGGAAACCCACACAAACACGGGGAGAACATACAGACTCCTTGCAAATGTTGTCCTTGGTGGGATTTGAACCCAGGACCCCAGCGCTGCAAGACTACAGTGCTAACCACTGAGCCACCGTGCCGCCCGGTAACTTCATATGATTTAAGGATGGATGAATAAGCAAATATACCAAAACATTCTTGATAAAAATCTGCTGCCATTTACCAGGATGATGAAGATGAAACGAGGGTGGACATATCAGCAGAACAATGATTCCAAACACACAGCCAACACAACTCTCATATGGTTTCAGAGAAAGAAAACAAAGCTGCTGGAATGGCCCAGACAATCAACTGACTTGAATGCAAAAGAAAATGTACGGAAGGAATTAAAGCTCAGTGTTTACAGAAGGAGACCATGAGACCTTCAGTATTTGAAGAGTGTTTGTGTGGAAGAAGGGCCAAAATCACACTTGAGCAATGCATGCAACTAAAGCTGGGGTCACACTAAGCGACAGCGACAACGACGTATCTGTTACGTCACCATTTTCTGTGACGTAACAGCGACCTTGTAAGTCGCTGTTATGATCGCTGCGTAGCTGTCAAACACAGCAGAAGCAGCGATCATAACGTCGCTGTGCTACATGTGCAGAGAGCAGGGAGCCGCGCTTAGCGCTGGCTCCTTGCTCTCCTAGGTACAGTACACATCGGGTTAATTACCCGATGTGTGCTGCAGCCACATGTCACACTGCAGAGAGCAGGGAGCCGCGCGCACTGCTTAGCGCTGGCTTCCTGCTCTCCTTGCTACAGTATACATCGGGTTAATTAACCCGATGTGTACTGCAGCCACATGTGCACAGAGCAGGAGCCGGCGCTGGCAGCAAGGGCGGAGGCTGGTAACGAAGGTAAATATCGGGTAACCAGGGAAAGGGCTTCCCTTGGTTACCCGATGTTTACGCTGGTTACAGCTTCGCAGCTGCCAGACGCCGGCTCCTGCTCGCTTCATTTCGTCGCTCTCTCGCTGTCACACACAGCAATGTGTGTGTCACAGCGGGAGAGTGACGACCAAAAAATGAAGCTGGACATTCAGCAACGACCGGCGACCTCACAGCAGGGGCCAGGTCGTTGCTGGATGTCACACACAGCAACGGGACGTCGCTGCAACGTCACAGAAAATGGTGACGTTGCAGCGACGTCGTTGTCGTCGTCGTTATGTGTGACACCAGCTTAAGTTTCTCCATACAGGAGTCGTCTTGAAGCTATCGCCACCAACACAGGCTTTTGTACAAAGTATTAATTAAAGTGTAACAGTCATTTTAATTTTTATAGCATAAATGAATAGTACACATGAAAAAAGGTTTGCAAAATATCTTGTCAGACAAATCTGCTTCTTTCTCTGCAAGAATTGATCAGTCATTATCAAAATTCTCAAACCTAAAGTAAAATCTGTATTCAGTGAAGACTTTCCCATTACTGAGAGGAGATGGCGGTTTTTACTCTTGAGTATTTATGTGGATAGAAGAGGGAGGAAGGGGCGGAGCTCTGCCTCTAGCTCCTCCCTCTGCATCTAGCTCCTCCTTCCTCCCGTCATGATAGCAACTCATCAGTAAAAACATTTATGATGCCCACTGGCCATTTCAGCACACATTCAGTAGAGATCTGCACAGGCAAGGTCTAACCAATATATTGAACTAGAATTGATGAATGTACAGTATATAAATCGCATGGATTTGATCAATGAAAGAGTTAATATTGATCTTAAACTTGGTAATTGAACTTTTTGCTGATTTTAACATGATGTGACTTACAGTTTCAATAACAGGATTAACAATTCATGGCTTCGTATCCTTTTCGTAACCCTCTTGTTTTACAGCATTTAACTTGTTAACCTCAAGTTCCAGCCGAGCAATGTCTTCTAGATTCTCCTCACAGGGAGCAGGTGGTGAGCGACTCCCCTGTCCTTGCTATAGTCATTGTATTGATATACGTGACTATGTAACAACTGGACATTGGTGCTACAATATGTATGGCCCCTACTTTATTAGTTGCCATCAATATTTCCTAGAAAACTCCTTTATATAGGGAATAGCATATCCCATTAAACCCATTTTTCAGAAGCTTCTGTGGTACTTTTTCATACAAACTGCCTTTACTTATTTACATTATGTTTTTTAAAGTATGTTCCCTACAATCAATGCAAGGAATATGGTGAAAACTGCACTACTAGCATAGACTGTGTTACTCACTTGTCCTGGTTTGGGCGCCATCATTTTCCTATAAAGTATATGGCTCCGTCTATGATTGACTATACTAGGCTACTGTAGTAATCTGGAAAATACCTCTGACATCATCACCCGAGGCCTTTTAATGCTGCCTCAAGAAGCCAAGTGCTATGCAGGAAATGTAGGTTTCAGCTACAACATGTATTGCAGGAATTTGCCGCATGTCTGCTTTTAGGCATTTGTCTGCTGCTATTTCTGACTTGTCTATACATCTACTGTTGCCATGTGTTTTCTCATACCTGACTGCTTAATCTGGTGCATCTTGCTCTTCTTGTCTGTCTGCCATCATGCATACCATACTCACGCACTTGCGCAAATTGAGCTCTTGGCTCAACATCTTATCTGCGCAGCGGCCCATTGATCTCCCAGCAGACGTAAGGAAAATGGCGCCCATGGGTGGCGCGTGTGCAGATGAGTTCTCAGATTGTCATTGAGCCGAGAGCTCAATCTGCGCACGCACCGACTCCGAGCGCTATTTCTTTGAAGCCCGCACCACCGACAGAGCATCTGTGATACCCGCTGCACCGCCCTTCTCCACACAGCTAGCACGGCGCACACAGCCAGCACAGTCCCCACCGCAGCCAGCACAGCTCCCTACGCAGCCAGCACAACCCCCAACACAGCCAGTACCACCCCCACTGCAGCCAGCACAACCCCCCAATGCAACCAGCACAGCCCCCACCGCAGCCAGCAAAGTCCCCACCGCAGCCCCCACTGAAGCCAGCACAACCCTCAACGCAGCCAGCACAGCTCCCACCGCTGCCAGCACAGCCCCCACCACAGCCCCCACTGCAGCCAGCACAGCCCCCACCGCAGCCGGCACAGCCCCCACCGCAGCCGGCACAGCCCCCACCGCAGCCGGCACAGCCCCCACCGCAGCCAGCACAGCCCCCACCGCTGCCAGCACAGCCCCCACCTCAGCCCCTACCACAGCCAGCACAGCCCCCACCGCAGCCAGCACAGCCCCCACCGCAGCCAGCACAGCCCCTACCGCAGCCAGCACAGCCCTCACCACAGCCAGCACAGCCCTCACCACAGCCAGCACAGCCCCCACCGCAGCCAGCACAGCCCCCACCGCTGCCAGCACAGCCCCCACCACAGCCCTCACTGCAGGCAGCACAGCCCCCACTGCAGCCAGCACAGCCCCCACCGCAGCCAGCACAGCCCCCACCGCAGCCCCCAATGCAGCCAGCACATCCCCCACTGCAGCCAGCACAGCCCCCACCACAGTCAGCACAGCCCCCACCACAGCCAGCGCAGCCCCCACTGCAGCCAGCACAGCCCCCACCACAGCCAGCACAGCCCCCACTGCAGCCAGCACAGCCCCCACCACAGCCCCCACTGCAGCCAGCACAGCCCCCACCGCAGCCAGCACAGCCCCCACCGCAGCCCCCACTGCAGCCAGCACAGCCCCCAGTGCAACACTTGCAGTATCCCCGTACTGTTGTACTGCCCCAGTCTCCTGTGACCCTGCTGCACCACTACTGCCATCCCCCCACCGGAAAGACACTACCAGAGTATAAAACGGGCCCCATTTTTTTTTTAATCTCTAAATTTGGGGTGCGTCTATAATCCAGGGTGTCTTCTAAAACGAAAAATACGGTAGTTAGCACGACATGTCAAAAACATTCACCAGTCCAACCTCATGCTCTACATTTCAGCAATTGGTTTCCAGAGAATAATGTACAATTACAGAACAAGAAAAGGTCACAACGGAAAGATTTTTAGGAAAAATTACTGCAGACTGACCAAAAAATGTTTTTCTTCCAACTTCATATATAGTAAAAGCTTATTTCTGCCTCACCACAGCTTGTTAAAGGTCATAAACTTCTTGTCAGCATTTTACAGGCCCCAAAAGAGTTATAAATATATCAGGAACTCGACTCAAAAACAAAACATGAAAATAAATTTCATTTTACAAAAAAGATCCTGAATTGAAAACATTTACTGCTTTATAAGATTCAAAGGAGACTTGACATCGGCTCCCGGACACGTAGCTGTTACGTTGCTTTTCTACTTTGTGTCTCTTGTATGTTATTAAAAAAAAATCTGAGGCAAAAATCACTAAGGAGAAATCAATTTCTTACATCCTCTTTTCTCTTATCGGCTGTACCCTGCAAGGACACTCAGGAGAAGGTTCTTTCTCCCAAGGAAAGATGTATTTGTTATATCTTCTAGATTCTGCATGGTCATCAAATAAAGAACAAATACCAATCTAAAAAACACATTTTCAGTCAAACACTAAGGGCCACTTTACACGCAATGACATCGCTAACGAGATGTCGTTGGGGTCACGGAATTCGTGATGCACATCCGCCCTCGTTAGCGACGTCGTTGCGTGTGAAACACACGAATGACCGTTAACAATCAAAATACTTACCTAATCGTTGATCGTTGACGCGTCGTTCCTTTCCCGATTATCATTGGTGGTGCAGGACGCAGGTTGTTCGTCGTTCCTGCGGCAGCACACATCACTATTTGTGACACCGCAGGAACGAAGAACAACCTCGTACCTGCGGCCACCCGCAATGAGGAAGGAAGGAGGTGGGCGGGATGTTCGTCCCGCTTATCTCCACCCCTCCGCTTCTATTGGGCAGCCGCTTAGTGACGCCGCTGTGACGCCGCACAAACTGCCCCCTTAGAAAGGAGGCGGTTCACCGGCCACAGAGACGTCGCTAGGCAGGTAAGTATGTGTGACGGGTGTAAGCGATGTTGTGCGCCACGTTGTCACGCACAACCAACGGAGACGGGTACGCTCGCTAGCGATATCGATAGCGATATTGCTGAGTGTAAAGTGCCCTTAAGACAAAATATTTTTGAAATCTTACTTTTCTGATTGCCCCCCTGTAAGGAGGTAGACTGGTTGCTGTACTATTCCTTAACCTGAAGATACCACTCGCATACTGTATTGTTATGTAGTGTAATGTGAATTGTGTTGTGCAATGTGAATTGTGATGTGATGTATAATGCATAGCACTTATATATGTAGTTGCCAGACTGTAGGATAGGAAGTAGTTAAGGGTTTGGACAAGCCCACAATAGGAGGGGTTAGCTCATAGGGATAGAGATGATTCCCTTCTAGAAAGTTAGTGAAGACCCAGTGTGTGACAGAAACAGATGTATAGTCTGTAGGTCATCAAGGTCAAATGCAATGGGTGACCTGGGACACCAAAATGACAAAGGAGACCAAATTGACATAGCATGATCCTCAAGTGTTGACCGAGACACAAAACAAAAAACAACAATGAAGCTAGTGACTGATCTTCTAATAAAGTGGCCCCAGGCAGAAGGATCCAGAGGATGGGACTGTAGGCCCCAAGCCTAAAAGTTAACAGGTGGAGAAGGACTGGTACGTGGACGAAGTCGACTTTCTTGGGTGGACTCTACCCAAGCCTATGAGAGTGCAAGGCTGTTCTCTGACATTTTTGGCAAACCCCCTTCCACCCTGCTCTACGAAGAGAGGAGATGTGGATACGGAAGCGTCTGGGAGCGCAAGGATTTTCTCTGGCCATAGTGATAAAAATCCCCGTTCCCCGCCTCTACGAGGAGAATAGATGTGCAGCCACAAAAAAGGGAAAGGGATTATCATGGATTGGACTGTTGTGCTGGGCTGGGATGTGTTGGGACTCACAGGACCAGTAAGATTAGAAACAACACAGAGGAAGCTGGGAATATGTCTGATGATGAAGTGTTGTAAAATTGGAATGACCTGAAGGTTATGTGCCCGCTACCTCGAGTATAAAGTTGTTATGGATGAACCGTTAAGTAAAGAGTTGCAGTGGAAACTGTACTGGTGGTCTCCTTGTGGAGGCAAATCATCATTTGGTCCTGGTCACAGCCTACATGGTCATACAGTTCATACGACAAGTCCACACACCCAGCCAGAACCATGTGTTTCATGTGACATGCTGGGGAATCTGGAGTCAATCCCTTGCTCACGACTACTGCGCCATGCCACGCTACACCCCAACAATCCTCCCCTCAAAAAGTTTAGTGTATAAAGAAGTATAATCTGTTGTATGATGCCAATGTGTGCCAATTTACTTTATCAAAATTAAAGGGAAACTATCACTAGGATTTTGCTATCCCATCTGAGAGCAGTGTGATTTAGGAGGAAAGACTCTAATTCCAGTGATGTGCCACTTACTGAGCTGCTTGCGGCAGTTTTGATAAAAATACTGAGCTCTTTATAACCCTGCCCACACCACTGATTGACAGCTTTCTTTATACACTGTGCACAGGAAGATAGCTCCGAATCAGTGGTGGAGCGGGGCTATACAGAGATAATGAATATGAAGGATTACAAATTACATAGCAGCAGATTTACTAGTCCTCTAGTGATAATAAGACAATAATATTATCAAAAATACAGCTAGTAGCCCCATAAGTGACACATTGCTGGAATTCGGTTCAACTACTCTCAATTTCGGTGGTCAACACCTGGTATCAGATACACTTTAAATACATTGTTTTACCTAGAAACAGCTTAAGGGCTCGTGCGCACGTTGTGTAATTGCATGCATTTATGCTGCGTAAAGGACTGCAGTGTAAATGCATGCGTCCTGCGTCCCCTGCACAAGCTATGAAGATTGCGCATGACAGGTGCGCACGATGCTTTTATG